>NC_092589.1:102287500-102615000 GCF_047663525.1 Anas platyrhynchos
GTGTAGGAGTTTGCAAAGGCAGATGAATATTTAACATACCCTGAGGCTTTGATCTTTCAGTTGTAGTCTGGTTACGTTTGAAGCCCCATAAAATGTAACTGGCTGAGGTGGTGCTGCTTTTATATCCACTGATGCAGAGACTGGAGCACCCTCCTAATTTCAATTCCTTCTATCTCAGGCAGTTTCATTCCATCTCCCATTCATCTGTCAAGAATCCTTATCACCCGGCTGCTGGATGCTTGTGCTGAAACTGCCCAGTTTTTCAGACTTTCAGCTGAGTACCTGAACTGCTTGGTGTGAAAGCCTTTGTCTGATCTTCTGGCTTCTGAAGTGCCCCAGCTTCAAGGAAAAGGTGGAATGTCCTGCAGGCTGGCCACCAGCCATGCTCTTGGGCTGTGGGCTGAGGCAGGGCTCATGTCCTCTGTTTCTGCAATATGGTTATGGTACAGGATAGTCCCATTCCCTACCCTCAAAGGTGGCCCCTGCTGATAAATATCTATGTTCAGGTGTTGGAAAGGAAATTCTAGGCCTGAGTTGTTGCCAGTACTCCTGGCTGGCTGAGGCAGTGACAACTCCCTGCCTTCCCCTGTAAGGAGTGGTGGTCCCTAACTTGGCATTGCAAAGCCTGTTGTTGCATGGCCCCCCTTGCTTTAAAGTCTTCCAGCACTGATATTCAAATGCCAAGGTCCTCACACAGTCTAGCCCTACAAGACATGAGGGGAAGATCTAGAGAAACACCCAACTCAGTAGAAAGGGACCTTGGGGTGCTGGTTGGCAGCAGGCTCACTGGGAGCCAGCAGTGTGCCCTAGCAGCCAAGAGGGCAAACTGTATTTTGGGTTGTGTTAAACGCGGTGTAGACAACTGGTCACAAGAGGTGGTTCTCCCACTATATTTAACATTGGTGTTGCCTCAACTTGATTATTGTGTGCAGTTCTGGTCTCTAAATATAAAAAGTTAAAGTTAGCCATGAAGAGGTCAGGCAAATGGGACTTGATGATCTTTGAAGGTCCCTTCCAGTTATTGGTCCAGGATGGTCCCATTCCCCATCCCTCAAAGTTGGCTTCTGCTGATAAACACAAGTTAAGGTGTTGGAAGGAGTCTATTCTACCATCTCTACCTTTCTTAACATTTCCTCTTGGCTATTTTTCTGTCTCTCTCTCTTTCACTTGCTGTCTTGGGAATCATGGACCTGTCAAATAGAGCCAGGACTACCTACTGCAGATATTGTGAGCCCATCTAATCTGCCAAGTTCACTAAGATGTAGTGCCTTCTACCTGTGTGTTGGGATCTCCTCTTGGGGAAACGTGGCTGGATTCAAACCTAATGTATTTGAAGTAATTCAATATGCACGTGAAGGCATCTGGGAGAAGAGTGCTATCACAGTGATACGATGTGGGCAGTGGTTTGCATAACCTTAGCAAAGAGCCATCAGGTGAGGTGGCCGGTGGCCTGACCTGGTTTCTGGCAGTCAGGGTTGGCTCTCTACATGGGCAAAGAAGGCAACCTCTGTGACAGCAGAGAACAGCAGCACAGCAAATATTTTCCTGCTGGTTTTGTCTGTCGGAGCCATGGGGAGCTGGGCTGGTTGCTTCTTCTCCATGGCACTATAAGCTTTGTATCCAATATTGATATTTCCATTACCTTTATTTCTGTTTTTCCTCCCTTCTGCTATTTGGTTTCTTAGGTCCATCTCTATTACATACCTTCTCCTTCAGCTCTGGTTTCTCATCATTGGGGTAGAAAAATCCAATTTTGATTGTGGTCTTGGGAAGCCACGAGTGATATTGCTGCAGTTGTGACAAAACTTAATGTGGCCTAAATATTCGAGCAGCCCATGCTGAGGTTTGTACTTCTGTGGGTTTGTGTGCTCCTAGCAATACCTGAGCTAGGTATTTTAAAGCTGATTCAGACATGTATGCGTGAGCTGCAGTCATTTTACTTATGGCAGCATAAGCAAAATTTTGGGAGCACTCTTGAAGGGGAAAAAAATACCATAAACATCTGCATATGTGTGTGTTATTCCTTCAGAGCCTACGCCTTAAGCTATGAGAAGAGACTTTTGTAAATGGCATTAGTATTTAGAAGTCTGGCAGGAATGTTGTGAGTGTAAAAAACACATCTCTTGTAAGATTGCCTGTTTTGTAATCTACTAGACTGAGAGCTAATACGCTAATATAAAACTGAAGCAGAGGCCTAAAAACTAAAATCATTACACTGCAGCTTAGTGGAATCTTTTTTTTTTTTTTTTTTTTTTTTTTTTTTGTGAGGGGGCACCTTCTCCTGGGTCTCTTGACCCATGACCTCTTCCCAGGTCTGAGCATACAACCTGCCTTTTTCAAGCCTGATCCTCCTTTTGCACCTTGCTGTCTTTTAGAGGGAAAACTAGTGAAGAGACTTGGGTTACAAGGGGCTCACAGTGTACTCTACTGTAATTCATGCTATGCCTTCTCCTTGTGAGGACGAAGATGAAATCTGTTCCCAGACTCCCTTGCTGTGGTCCAGTTGTGTTATCTCCTAGAGGATAATGGAAACACAAAATGGACAGCAATTCAGAGGACTAACTTATTCCCCCAGCTCTATATTGATTTACTTAGCCTTGCTGCTGAGACATCCACGAAACATTATAGTGGAATTTAAAATCAGAGCAAGAAATAGAATAGGCAAAACTGTATTTTGCTGCACATGGAGGGCAGCTTGCTTTCCTCTTTCTCCATTCTTTGTTTTGGTATTTGCTTCAACAGCTCCCTCTCACCCTGAAGCTCCTTATTCTCCTGTTGCTGCTGAAGGGCATTTATTCCTTCAGGCCACCCCCAAAATAACAGATCCACCCTCCTAGACCCCAGCATGCTGAGATGTAAAGTCCTGTGTACTGTTCCTACCCCTACCCTTATCTAACCCTACTATTTGAAGGAAATAAGGAAGTGGAGAGTAACACAGGCTAATCTTGTTCTGGATGTAAAATGCCCACAGCTCTGTCAGGGCTATAAAAACTGATCCATGTGGACTTTGTCTTGAAACCGTGATACAACTTCTAGCTTGTTTGTGCAGTACAAAACCTTGGTGAAAGAAGGACTGGAAAAACATCATAAGTACATAAATAACACTTTTGTCAAAGGGTATTTCTGTAGACCTCCTAAATATGAGCTTTTGATGGTCTTTTCACAAAAATTCCATTTCTGTACTGTTGTTTTCAAGAGATCTTTTTACAGCCTAATATCAAGCAAGTCATTTCACTTGTAAGCTTAGATGAGGGTATGTTTCAGGGGTGAACCTTTTCAGGATTTATTGAAGGCTCTGATGTACCTTCATTGCATGATGTAGTGAAATATTATCTCCCTCCCACTGTTGCTGAGTTACAAGAGGACTATTGTATCAGACAATTTACTGGGCACAATTTCAGTGCTCAGGCAGATGGGAACAGAAATTTTAGGCCTTTAGGTTGGTCTCATCACTACTGAATTGCCTCTTTAGAGCACTATGCATTCCTTCTAAGTGACAACTTAGTACTGACATCTTTCAATGCAAGCCTGTACACTAGATCTTCTCCTTTGACATTTCCAGATTCCTGTCTACAATGAGAAATAGTGAACAGTGTCGCTTGTCATTGTCTTTATTTAATCTTCTTCTTAATTAAATTTATTCTGAACTTTATCTTAGTATAACACCAAAACAAACTGCTGAATGCGTTGCTACATATATTACATATGTCTGTGGGACATGCAACCTGCTTGGAGGACCTGTACACATCCTTCTCATGCTGTGTGGGTTATGGCATACAAAAATATATTGTATTTGTAGTAGGCTGCTGCATATGTTCAGAAACTGTTGAAAGTCTTTGGAATTCTTATAACTGTTTATTCATTCTTTTGTTTAGGAGTCAGTGACCTGTAAGTGCTCATTATGAAGAGAGATCTGGTTTTCTTGGTGACTCTAATTAGCCTTGCCTTCCTGTCACTGCTAAGGTCTGGATATCCTCAACATATTGCAGAGGAGTCCTGCTCTGTTCAAATCCTTGTCCCAGGCCTCAAAGGTAATGTGGAAGTCTACTGCATCATTCAAATACTAATCCATTATTTCTAACAGGCTAATTTGCACCACTGCACTGACAGCTTCTTACAGAGACAAAGAAGGTGTCTTTCTTATTTGTCCAGTTTGTAGCCTCCTTAAACATGGAGTTTTAAGGTCCTTAAGACGAACTTAAGTCTGTTAAAATCAACATGGTTTAAAGAATGCATGCCAAAGTTTCACAAACTTGCTTCTGATCTTTAATGTTTGTTCCTCTGGTACTTTGCCTAGTTGTTTTCTCTGTGTTTATGCACACAACTGGTGCACACAGAAAAACATACTGTAAAATCAGGCTGTACGTTATACCTGGAGAGGCTTTCATTGCCATTTTGCAACATACTAAGGGAAGTATTTTGTATTTTCTACTCTTAAACTTGTCTTCCTTTGGGCTAAATTTCCATTGATTTTAAATACCCAAGTACCTTTTAGCAGAAATAAAAAAATAAAGTTAGTCTTTTGGCATTTCTATAGTTTCTGTGGAGAAAAGCACAATTTTCACAAAATATGCCCCCAAACTATTGCCCAAAATATGGCATAATAAATTATTGATCTTTCCATAGTAAAACATGTACTAAAGTAAATCAGTAAATTTCAGTAAAGAAATCAGCATCTGGGAAGAATTAACATTTTAAAGCAACAGCATCCACTACAGTGTGAAATCTCAGCCCCACTATTGTAGTCAATAACAGTAATGTACATTGTGGAGGCTATGGTATTTCTACTGGAGGGTAATGTTCTAGCTAGGAGGAACAGCACTTGCCTGTTACATCCAAATCTGAGTTTGACTAAGCCTTGTGTAAAGTTGTTCCACTCTGATATATTTGCAGTGTGATAGGCATAAGGTAGTGCTGTTTATGTAACTCAGAGAACAACACAATCAAGGTAAATACATGTTGTGTAAAGTTACACAGATCCATTAAATGATCAGGCCACAACACTGGGAACTGGAGCATCACAATCTTTCATTTCAAAGTAATTGTCAGTCATTGTCAGGCTTTGTAACTTCTTTGCCTTAGTTTTCCTATTTGTGTTATCAGTCAAAATTAACACCCGTAATTGCCATTGTTACGAGAGGACCATTATTATTATTATTATTGTATGTAGCTTTTTTTTTTAAACATATAAGCACAGCAATAATAATCTTGGTCCTTTGCCAGAAGGCAAACCTGAGCCAGGGAGCAGTAAAGAAGCCTAAAAACCATTATGCGCTAATGATTTCACTCCGCTTCATGAGTTGAAGACATTGTGAAAGTGAGAGAGATGGATGTACAAATCTAGCGAAGCACAAAATGGCCTGACGCAGCCCCTGTTAATGTGAAGTCTCTGAAAAGCTGTCATTGCCCCAGCTATGGTGTTGGTGGGACTGGCTCAGAGAATTGGTAATGAGATACTGCTGTCCCCCACTGGCACAACTCCAATCTATTTCAGTGGCCAAGGTTTCCTTTAAACTGAGCTTGCATGAGGCCATGTGCCCAGATTTTGGCTCCCACACCATGTGGGGTTTGCTTGTTGTAGCTCTTAGACCTGCCCCAGCTCCTCCTCTGCTGAGCAAGATACCCAGTGATGGAAGAACAGAGACCCCTGTCCCACTACCAGGAATGAGCCTGCTGGGAATGCATGGAAGAAGTGAGGGAGACCATGAGATGTGTGAAAGGTAAAAGTAGAAGGGAAAGGTTAGGTGCAAGAAGAGATGGTGTAGAGAGTGGAGCCTGAGTGGGGGTTGATGAAAAAGACACCAGGAAAAAGTACCCAAAGGTAGGGGAGTGAAATGTAGAAATTTTAGAAGAGCAAGAGGAGATAAAAAGGGAAAGAGGGCACAAAGAATGAGACTGAGCAGAGTCTGGAAACCAGAAGGAAAAAAAAAAAAAAGAAAAAGAAAATAACACAAAGCCAATTAGGACCCCACAGAATAAAAGGTTATCGGAAGAGGGATGAGATGAGAATGAAGGTAGAAATGGAAGATGAAGAAAGCTAGTGAAGACACCCAGAATAGAAAAAAGGCACAAATGAGTTGAAGGTCAGTGGCTTAGGTCTGGGATGCATTTTTTTTTTTTTTTAAACCTCAACTTTATAAAGGAGAAAGATAAAATGTGAGAGGGAAAAATACCATGGCTCTGAGAATCCAGACAGCAGAATGAGCCGTGTTTTAAAAAAACAACAATATTAATAATAGGAAAAGTGCATTTTGTGTGAAGAAGATACAGATGGCAAAGCCTCACTATATTGCTCATTAATAGTCTTCCTAAATTCCTGTTTCTTTTGTTAGGTCCGTGAGATTGAACTTACTGTAAAGAAAAAACATTACACATAAAAATCTTTCAAGGCTTAGCTTCTTGGTTTGTCACCTTGTTTTGTTTTTACACCCCCACTTGATGCTTCTACTTACACAGGGAATATGAGTAATGGAGGAAAGTTATCCCCAGCCAAGGAATGCTTAATAGCTCATGGAGCTGATCTTTGGCATGCAATTTTTATTACAGTAGATGGTACAATTCAAGGTAGGCATACTGCAAACAGAATCAGAGACAAATCTTGTACCAAAGAATTCATGTGAGAAGGCAAATTGACATCAGTAGCAAGATTTATCATCTGAATCATGAGGGATTGCTCTTAGAGATGATGGAACAAGAAGTCTGCAATAGTGTCAGGATTGTGCCTGATATTCAGGTCCTGCTGCAGCTTGGTTTGGTAACAGAGCTTGATTTCTTTTGGGGATGTGGGGCATCACAACACTGGGGAGCACTGCTGGGCAATCTCACCCTGCCTCAGCTGCTGCCGAGCACCAAGGAAGGAGGTGGGCGTTCATGTAGCAGGGCTGGGACAAAGAGCTCATCTGGGCAGGGACGGAGAGGAGTCTGAGAAGGATGTACAGCTGCAAAGGGACTGCAACTGGTGGAGGAAGCTAAACTGGAGCCATTGGGTAGGAACCACAGTGCATAGACTCCTCCTCCACTGAAAGGATGGGGTGTAAAGAACAGTACAGGGACTGGAGACCAGAAAGGGACCAGCGGAGCAGAGGTGTCTTTCCTGAGGTTCATTTATTTGTTTGTTTGTTATTCCTAATTCAGGAATAAAGAGGTAAAAAAAAAAAGTTAATTATACACTATACATACATATATATATATATATATATTTAATTCCTTGATGGATTTGTTGTTGTTGTTGTTCATGACACCTGCACAGTGCTCAGGGTACATATAGCAAAAATGGGGGCTTAAACACTGCAAAGCCAAACTGGCCGCTGACACTTTTAGCCAAGGTCTTGCTGCTTAAAACAGCTGATAACAAAACCTGCAAAGTGGTCTGTAGCAGGGCCTGTAATGTGGTAATCTCCTCCCAGGGAAAGTTTCTTAAACATCCACAGTAAGGAATGCAGTGTCATCTTATTATAGGAATAAATGCAGGCAAGTGTAATGGCCTGAAGCAAGAGTGATCTATTTTATTGATCCCTAATGCACAGCTTTCACTCTGAAGAACATGTAAAGCAATAGGCTGTAATAGCCTGCTCTGAGCCTCCAGAGAGCAGGGAAAAAGTCATTGTCAGGATTTATCTTTGGGAAGCAAAGAACTCATAACCAGCCCTGAGGGGGGAAAGACAATCATACAAAGACTATTGGTTACCTGGTAATAAAAAAAGGTGACGTTCCCAAATGTGCCAAATAATAGCCTGTTTCATACTAACAATATTATCCACTGGGGATTATGTGAAGTTTGTCCTCATTAAGGTCAGAGAATGGCCTATTTTTTGCATGTCTGAAGGCAGGGAAGATGGGCTGGAGCTTGCTGGTAGCCTCAAGAAGGAAAATATAACAGATGGAGGGCTGAGTTCAGCTCACAGCCACCTATGTCTACAATAAGGAGACAGGGCTGGAGGCTGCATATTTGAAACATGCCATGTTTCAGCTTGTTTATACACGGTCCCTCTCTAAAGTGCATCTTCCAGCTATGCTGGAGAGCTTGAGGGGTACAAGATAACCATTTCCCTTCCTGCTATGGTGCTTACTTTGGCTTCCTGGAGAGCAGCTAATGCTCACTCTCTACAGAAATACGGAGTTGGGGCATTAAGCCTGTTTTGTTAGCTCTGGATTTTAGATTCTTACATCTTATTTTCTGTGGAAGTCATAGAACTTTCCTCTCCTTCACATACATCTTTTTAATAAAAGTGGCTTTGAAAATCATTCTTTAAATTTCTGTTTAAGAGATTTTAAATTTTATGTCCCTGGCAAACAACAACAGTAGGGGGCAAAACAATGTAAGCATCTCCAAATATACAATGAAAGACACAAGTGAGGGACACACTTACGGAAACTTATGTTTTAAGTATGCTGAATACATACCATGTACCATGAGCCACATACAATGCACTATGGTTCAGACCACAAAGGTTAAAAGGTATGGCATATGTAAGAACACAGATTAAGTAAATGTTGTTTAATGGTTTAATGCTCAGAAATTATCCTGCAAATGACAGATGTAGCAATGCCTTCCTATAGATCCGTCCTTACTCAATAACTAAGTACATGGAATAAACTTTTTTTTTTAATAATTTGATGTTATGGTTAAGCCATTATCACTGGAGACAGACATGTCCTTCAGCATGCTTTGCTGAAAAAGAACAACATTTGGTAGAAACTCAAGATTGTTTTGTGATCACGGCAGCAGAAGGAACGTGAACATGTGCTACATTGAGGCCAGATTCTGAAGCTTCTGCTGAACAAAATTGTGTTGTGGTAGTGTTTTCAGAGGGGGCTTGGAGATATGAGTAACATCCACAGAACTAGAATCATAAGAGTTTGATAACATACTGACTTTGGTTTTGTCAGTTTCTATTTCCATTGCAGAAAAGTCCATGAAACAAAACTGTTGAGTCAGGTTTCATCTGCTTTTATTTTTTTCCCCTTGCTATAATAAGCTTGTATTTTCAGTGAGGGCAATGGCACTCGTCACTGACACCAACTGAAAATAGTTCTGGCTTGATTTGATTCTTCTTTTGATTTCCTTTTTTGTCAACAGGGGAGGCTGGAGAAAAGGGGGAAAAAGGTGCACCAGGTCGTCCAGGCAGGGTTGGGCCTCCAGGAGAAAAAGGTAACTCCAGGAGAAAAGATGTTTTGAAAGTAATTTCTGACCAAATACTACCTTTTCTTTTGAGGTAATGTTGATGAGAATACTCTCTCCCATTGCTGGATGACTAAACCATCCTTATGTGTTTCCATGTACCTTACATTCATTTGCACACTCATTTGTAAACTAGCTATTGCTTTTTGGTCCAAAAGGTTCATGGGAAAAAAATATATATATTTCTTTTTTTTTTTTTAGTAAGGTCTCTGTAAAAAAAGACATCATAATGCCTTCTGCAAATGCAAACCTCATATTTTAACAGAGGGAAGAAATCATGAGGTACAGTTTCCTTTTGCTTGTAAATGTGAACACTCACAATACCTTAATTAAAACCATTGTGGGAAGGCATTAAGCCTTAATAGGCAGGGGTGGCCATGAGTGATTCCTCATTTCTTAGATCACAGTTCAGTAGTATTTATGGAAAGATGGTATTAACATTGCTTGCATTGTAGTTGAAAAATATTTGGAGCTCTTGAGAGGAATAGTGCTCAATCATATTCAGTTACAGAGCTGGGGGAAACAGCATTTCTGTCTTACAGGAAATTCTGTCTATTCACATTTGTTTTCCTCTTGAAACAGGGAGGAAATTTAACCTTCGTATTTTTTTTTTTCAGGAGTTGCATATTCTGAAAAAAATAATCATATTAGGAATAGTAAAAAAACTTTTATTTCAATACTGAAATGAAACATTTGACATTACTGTCATCAGAGTGTTGGTGTTTTTACCAAAATTAATTTACAAGCCTTTTTTCAAAGTATTCACAGTAGTAACTTCCTTATGATGATGCACGATCCATTACGTAGTTCTTTTGGGCAGTTACAGAAACCTTATATTTGCAATTTCCCCTGGGACCAAGATCTACAGATAGAGCTCATCCCCTAAAACATATTGAAAAACTTACAACTCCCATGAGGTGTGTATGTTCAGTCTGTGTACTTCCCATATGAATATGTAGCCTTCAAGGACGACTCTCATAAAAAATATTGGAAACTAAAATTTCAACTCCTACAAGGTAATGCAGCATGAAGAGAAGTAAAAGTACTACAGAATAATTTTGGTTAAAAGGTGATATGGAGGTCATCCATTCCAATTTCTTGCTTAAAACAGGGCAGACTTCAAATTCAGGTCAGGTTGCTGAGGGTCTTGTCCAGCAGACTTCTGAAAATCTCCAAGGATGGAGATTCCACAACATTTTTCACAGGCCTGCTCTCAAGTCTCATTATGAAAGACCTTTTCCTTAGGGCCAATTGAAAAATTCCTGCTTTTGTCTTGTGATCATTGCCTCTTGTCCTTTTGCTGTGCATTTCTGAGAAGAGAAGTCTGCATCAAACAGACTGCTACAAAGCTGCTGTTGGTAGTGGAAGATTGCAGTTATATCTCCCTCTTACCCTTGTCTTCTGCAGGCTAAATAAAACCACTCGGTTTGTTTAGCCCAGGGAAGACGAGGTTGAGGGGAGGACTCATGGTGGCCTGCAGCTTCCTCATGAGGGGAGAGGAGGGGCAGGCACTGAGCTCTGCTCTCTGGGGACAGTGACAGGACCTGAGGGAATGGCATGGAGCTGGGACAGGGGAGGGTCAGGCTGGGGGTTAGAAAAAGGTTCTGCACTGAGAGGGTGGTTGGGCACTGAGACAGGCTCCCTAGGGCAGTGGGCACAGCACCAAGCCCTCTGAAATTCAATAAACATTTGCTCTCAAAAATATGCTTTGATTTTGGGGTGGTCCTGTGTGGACCCAGGAGTTGGACTTGATGATTGATGTATGTCATGTATTCAAAATGTTTTGAATTGGCTGAGAAATGGAAGTACTGCTGTATGATCAGACAACGCAGAGTGTAACATCTAATTTATATAATTTTATATTGTAATGTTGCATTTACTTGGAAAATTATTGTCAAAAGGAAAGCTTGGTGAATTCTAATAATTAGGATAATTTTCCATTTTTTTGTATCTCCAAAATTCTGATGCAACTGCATGAGGAAACACTGAAATGAAAATTCACTGCAAGAAAATGTACTTGAAACAGAAAAGAGATGAAAGAAACTTAAATATTAATGCATTCTGTATTGTATTTTTCCAGGCTGTGCTTTCAGGCAAAATTCCTTACTGCTCAGTAGCAACATATTTTTTCTGCTTTCTTTTTTTGCATCCAGATTTGATTTGATTTATATATGTTCTTGGAATATTTAGTAAACACCTATATCTTAACATAGTAAGAAATTTAAGTACTGTGTTCTCAAAAATAACCAGTTCAGCAACTGTTCCTGATCATATTATCTAATATCTATTTGTGACCTGCTATTGGCTTTGCTTTTTTGCTCTGTTTTTGATCTCTTGATGGGCATACATCACTGATGTCCTTTATAGTCCTGGCCAAGTATTTTAAAATCTCAGTTGGTAGAAAGCTTAGATCCATGATGCAGGTACTTAACACACAGCTTAGTGAGCAACGAAAGGGGGATAAAATTGTTGCCTCACTTTGCATTTTACTCATTCTATAAGCGTACATGGATGAATACAGCAGCTCTGTTTCTGTGCTGTGTTTCTCTGTAGTCTGTTAAACTGCAGTCACTGTGTTAACACATTTGACCTCCTGTAGTTTTTAAGCATATTTCTATTGAAATTTGATAATTGCTGTCTTGTTGGGATAATATTTGGCTCCTTCTATGGATGAAAACTGCCACATTTCATTGTATATTGCTGCTATTTGAGTAAGTGATGGTTTACGCAAGGGAAACATTATTATTCTGTAATGTTTGGAGAGTTTTGTACTTTTGTTGTTAGTTTTCAATATCAGAAGCACAGTTTTTATTTCTTTATTTTTTGTTTCTTTCCCTTTCTTTGTTTTGTTCAGGCAAGTTCAGGAAGGACTTGTGCTTAGTTTCATTGAATTCAGTAGTATAATAATCAGTGAATAAATAACATACTTAAGAAATGTTTTTCTTATGGTATATTTGACCTGAAGTGAACATCTCAAAATTAGAAAGTTATGCAGATTTTTTTGTCATATCCTTTCCTCATAATATTTTCATATTTTAGTAATTCAGACATTGATAACTATTAAAAATTTCTGCTGCTTTCTTGAAATAAATTTGTTTCTGAGTGTCCTGATGTTTCAGGTGACATCAGACATCCTGATGTCTTTGGGCACTGATTAAGGTTAAATTCCACTTACTTTCTTCATTGCTTATAATTAATTGTATAGGTCAATTATGATGCATAGCATGTCAGCAGAATTTAAAACTGTGTTAGCCTTATGTAAAGCATAGAGCACTGGATCAAGTAAAATGGCTGATTCAGACAAAAGTAATGTGTAGTGCAATGCAAGTTTTGGGGTGTGAGGTTAATGGACATAACTTTTCCACTTGCTCTGATAGCTGGACTGCACACTCCCAAGTTGGGATCGAAGTCAATTATTTAATTTAGATTTGATCCTATCTGTGAGACCAAAACTTACATGTTTACAAATTCTGAACAGATACTTCAGTAAAAATACAATACTGTGAATATTCTCAGAGTAGCATAGATTCTGTTTATGTCAATCAAAATAAGGTGAGGGTGAATTTAGTGTTGGAAACCATAATCAAAAGAGCAGGACATTAAAAATGTGTTTAGATATTTAATTTCTTTTAGAGCTACAACCATATGAAAATAGATTATTTTAATATTTTCATTCCAGCCTTTATACATCGTGCTCTGTTTATATGGGTGTGTTAAGTACAGTCACACAATAGTGTTGGGCATGAAACACAACTCTATCTCTGCAGTGTTAGCTCAGTCCATGGTGTGATTTTGGCTTGTGGCAGCTAACAATTTCTCAGGCAATTCTTGGGCACATTTTGGGAGCTAACACAGTGAACAGCTTGCAACTGATTATCCTAGTTTGAAGAAAAAGACAATTTACAACCGTGGAATGTCCCATTCTTGGCCACCTGTTTCTCAGTGCTAGGAAACTGTCCCAGGCATTTAGCTTACTGGTACAGACATAGCCTCTAAGTATGAGAGAAGACTCATTAATTTATCTGGATAGGAGCCAGAGTGCTCAGTCATTTGTATAATCAAATTCTAAAGAGTGGTAATAATATCTTAATTTATATTTTAGTATTACTGATTGCTCATTAATATGTAATCAATCAATTCCTCACATTTCTGAGTCAACTTTTACATGAATTTATTGCTCGCTGAGGAGTGCTGCAGGCAGAATTCCATATAGAAGTCCTGACATTGACAGTTGTGGATTCACAAAGTGGGTATCTTATTCAGAACTATCTTTCAGTTCCATCAGAACACAGTGGGATTTTGAGAAAACCTGTGCTAAGCTGAGTGGACAAGAACATGGCAGATGGGCTTCCGTGTAAATAAATATATTGCATAGGGACCTTAGGGATACATAATTTAATCCATAATTACGTGATGCCAAACAAAAGAACTGTCACTTAAAACTCAAGAACCTCTTTCAAATCATTAGCAGCAGTCCCAAAGCCAACAAACTCTGCTCATCATCAGAAAAGATAACAATAACAAAACAGGAAGCTCTTCTTTGCAGCTGATTTTGCTCTGTATCAAAACCTGACGTGCAACAAGTAACAAGTGTGGCTTGTTATACAGGAGGTTAGAGAGGGGCACCAGAAATGTGAAGATGGAGAAACTGCCTTGTAAGGAGAAGCTGGACAGGTTGAGACTCTTCCAGCTGCAAGGAGGAGTCTGAGGAGGATATGATTGAGGTCTGCAGAATCCTGAGAGCTGTGAGTAAGGTGACCTGCTGTTCACTAGGTCCATCATATCCAAGTTAGGATGCACTCACTGAAGCTTCTGGGAGACAGATTTAGCATTGCCATCTGCAGTGGACTGCAGGTAGTAGCCAGGGTTGCATGATCTCTCTGTATTACACCTCCTGCTGTCACTGTGGTAATCAGAGTGTTGAGTCAGAGGGACCACTGATATGAACAAGTTGGGTATTAGGTTCTTAACATAACTCTGGCAAGGTATGTATTTTGTAAGTGTAGTTGTTTGTGTAACAGTGCTTTTGAATGGAAACCCTCTTCCAGGAATGGACCATGCTATTTCCACTGCTTTTGTTTGTAATGTACTTTAAAAGGGTTTAAACCTTTCCACCGCCTTTCTAGATTGGATTTTTTTTTTTTTTTTTGTGTGTGTGTGTGTGTGTGTGTAGTACCTATAGCTTCCTTTACAAATTTTCTAGCCTTTCTGACTTCTAGTCAGCATTGATTGGTAACATTTTTCTCCTTTTTTTCCCCCTGTTCATTATGTCAAGCTTTTAAAGATACCCTTTGTCACTAAAATACCTGTCTATAATGAGTGGGATGGATCACTGCTGAGAGGTGTTCATTTCTCCATTGCCTATCAAGGGAGCTTAGAAAAATAATTTAGACTAAAAAGCTAGCATTCAGGTGGCTAACACTGGGTGTAATGAGTTTGCCCCAACGTCATAAAATGCTACCTGAGGATATCCACTATTTGTTCATATCAGATGTAACTGGGTTGTTGTCACTGTTCCCTAGCCAACCACCAACCTCCAGTGGCACAGATAATTCAGTTTTATGAGCTGTAAAGCAGTACCATAGTCTACTAGTATATTCAGATTTTTCCAGTAGTCAGGTTCTAAAAAGTTAAGAGTCCTGAAAGTAGATTACTACTATGCTGTAACATCATTATATCCTTTAAAAATACTGTTTATTCTCATCAAGTCAGGCTATAGTGACTGCAAGACTATGGAGGTATACTGTGGAAAGACATTGCAAGCTTTCTCTATATCTTACATTTTTTATTATTTTTTAAGTATCCTCTGCTAACTACTGTCAAATATGGCACTGGAGTTGACAGGCTTGTGGTCTGGGTTGGGATGATTTTATTTATGTTGTTAGGTAGGTCTTCATTATATCCATTGTGCCAAATCATGAAGAATTTCTTTCTGATTTGTCTTCAAATCCTCAAGTTTGGCAAGTAAACTACTGTTCTCTTTTCCTCTTTGATACAGCTCAGTTCAATTTTGTTGTGAAATGGTGAATTTGAGTTTCTGCTCGATTTGTCTTTGGCACAATTCTTTTTTTTAAAAGTAGTTTTACACCTTCTTGTCTGCTCCAATTAGTCCTGTCTGAAAAGATTGGCCATCCTGTGTGAACACCTCCTTTTATATTGTTGTACTGTGCCAAAACCTCATCTTTTCACCAGTTGTGTAGCCCACCATTCATCTCTGGGTTTTATTTCTTCTCTTGTTTGTAGGCCTGAAAAGGCAACAAGAAGATCATTTAGAATTTCCTTCTCTTCAGTTCCTCTGAAATCCTTTAAGTCTTCTATAATTGGTTGCAGTGTATATCACCTTCATCTGAGAAATGACAGATGTCTTGCTTCACATTCTCCATTCAAACTCTCAGTTAAATTTCCTAGTTTTGGTCTATGGAGACTTACTTTCATTGTCCTCATTTCTTTCCAACTCTCATTTCCTGATTTCATTAAGACTCTTCAGACTGCATTTTTGGCAATCACAGGACCACTAAAAAGGACTTTACAGAAGGTTTAAAAAGTTTTGAAACCCTCAGGGCAGATTGGTCTCTCTTGAAGCCTTCTGATTGATTCTGCAGAAGAAGCAGAATAAGCAAGCCCCTGGAGTAGGAGCAGGGGCTAGTCACTGTAAGAGAAAACCAAATCCAAACAGTTCTTTTAATGAGCACAGGAGACTTAATATATGTCTTCATTGTTTGAGATAACACACTTTTTGTGTTATCAGACCAAGTAGTTTTTACTGGCTATTACTGAGTAGTTGTTCGTCTTCTGGGTAGTATTTATGAGAATGAAAGTTAAGTCTTTTAATATATTACATTTCATTTAAGCATTATATCTATATGGTTATTTAATTTCAGGTATAGCAGCCTGAAAAGAGTTATTATACATCAGAAAACATTCAGACATCTGACAGTGTTACTGTAATCCATAAGCAATCCATATATAATCCATAAATGTCCAGAGCAAGACAGGTCACTTTCAGAGCAACCTGATCAAGTCATGGCAAGGTAGTATTTTTGAGACTGTTGAGGAAATGCCTTCTCAATATGATATTTATATTGGATAAATATCCACTAGTAGCACCAGTACCTTTATAACCTGCATAGCCCCATGGATTGTGTCTTTAAAGCAAACCATGAATCTATTCTGAAAGTGAAGCTATATTGTGGAAAACAGATTTGCAGCTGGTTGAGTGAGTTACGTCCATTCTTCCAGTAAGAATATACAGGATAAGAGAGCAATTTTTGGGTTTCTGGTAAAATTTCTAAATTGAGTCCATATCCAGTAGTGGCTCAATCTGATCCTTTTTGGAAACAGAGGCAAATCATTGATTGTAGAACTTGCCAGTAATGAATTAGACCAATAAGCCATATCCATTTGGCTTCTTTCAGTTCAGAGAAAATGTTTTCTTCCTGACTTAACCCATCAACTGATGGCTGCTTGAGATACATAGAAATGCAGAAGACATCTCCCAGTGGTGATCATGTTATGTTCTGACGCATATCACTATTTACACTTTTAAGTTAAAGGTAATGATCAAATAGAATCATAGAATATCCTGTGTTGTAAGGGATCCACAGGGATCATAAAGTCCAACTCCTCATTCTGCACAGGACTGCACAAAAATCAGATTGTGTGTCCAGTTGTGCTTCTTAACTCTGTCAGGCTTGCTGCCATGACCACTGACCTAAGGAGCCTGTCCCAGTGCCCAACCACCCTCTCTCTCATCAAAGAACCTTTCCCTCACCCCCAGCCTGACCCTCCCCTGTCCCAGCTCCATGCCATTCCCTTGGGTCCTTGTACTGGGTCTGGCTGGAATGTTAACTTTCCCGGCAGCAGCCCATACAGTGCCGTACTCTGTACTTGTAGCTGGAACAGCAGTGGTATCACACCAGTGTTGTGTCTACTGCTGAGCAGCAGTGGCGCAGTATTGGGCCTTTCTCTAACCCTCCTAGGGGATGGGCAAAAAGTGAGGAGAGAAACATCACTAGGGCAGCTGACCTAAACCAATCAAAGGGATATTCCATAGCATGTGATGTCACACTCAGCAATAAAAGGTGGAAACAGGAAGAAGAGGGGAGGGGTGGGCTCTCGTTGTGAAAACATCGGTCCTCCTCTCAACACCGGCTGCGTGCATTGAGGCCTTGCTTCAAGGACGTGGTCAAGCATTGCTCATTTGTGGGAAGTAGAGAGTAATTTCTTTCCTCTGCACTTCCATATAGCTTTCATTTATTTTGTTTGTTTGTTTTCCTCCTTTTTTTTTTTTTTTTTTTTATTTTCCCTTTTCCCCTCCCTTTTCCCCTTTCCCTTTTTATTTCCCCTTAGTTAAATTGTTTAGTTCATGGTAGTCTTTATTTAATTATTATAATTATTTCCCTTTAATTAAATTATCCTTATCTCAACCCATGAGTTGTTCTTTGCTTTACTTCTCCCCCTCCTCATCTAAAGGAGGGGGAGTGAGAGAGCGGTTGTGGGGTTTAGCTGCCCAGCACGGTAAAACCACCACAGTCCTGTTGCTGTACCCAGAGAGCAGAGCTCACCGCCTGCCCCTTCGCTCCCCTCATGAAGAAGCTGCAGGCCGCCATGAGGCCTCCCTTCAGCCTCCTCTTCCCTGGGCTGAACAAACCGAGTGATTTCATTTACTCTTCATTCATCTTTCCCTCCAGACCCTTCACCATCTTTATAGCCCTCCTTTGGACTCTCTCTAATAGTTTTATGTCCTTCTCATATTGTGGTGTCCAGAACTGCACACAGTACTCAAGGTGAGGCCACAGCAGCACAGCACAAAGCAAAGCAAGACAATCCGTTCTCTCAACTGATTAGCAATGCCCTGCTTGATGCCCCCCAGGACACGTTGGCCCTCCTGGCTGCTAGGGCACACTGTTGACCCAGATTGAACTTGCTGTTGACCAACATCCCCCCAGATCCCTTTCCATAGGACTGATTTCCAGCCTCCCCTCCCCCATTCGGTCCATACATCCAGGGTTGCCCCTTCCCATGTGCAGAATTTGGCACTTGCTCCTGTTAAACTTCATATTAGATTGCCCAGATATCTTATTTGTCAGGATCTCTCTGCAAGGCCTCTCCACCCTCACAACCTCAGCAGAGTCAGCAGCTCCTCCCAATTTGTGAACTTATTCAAAACACCTTCTAGTCCTACATCCAATTAATTCATGAAAACATTGACATTAACTGTCTGTAAAATGTAGCCCTGGGGAACCCCACCAGTGACTGGTCATGAGCCTGATGTAACTCTGTTTACTGTAGCCCTTTGAGCCTGACCCATATCAAGTGTATTATCTATTTGTCTAGCTGGACATTTTGTTCAGGAGTTTACTGTGAGAAACAGTACGAAAAGATTTGATGAAACCAAAAAAGATTAAATCAGTTGTCTTCCCTTGGTCAACTAGATGGGTGACCTTGTCATAAAAGGAAATTAAGTTTGTTAAACAGAACTTTACCCTCATGAACCCATGTTGGCTGGGACCAATGACTGTGTTGTCTTTCAGGTGTTTTTCAATAACTCCCAAAATAATCTTCTCCATAATTTTACCGGGCACTGAAGTGAGACTGACAGGCCTGTAATTACCAGGGTCTTCTTTGTTGCACTTCTTGAAAATTGGAGCCACATTTTCCAGCTTCCAGTCATGTGCAACCTTTCCAGATTCCCAAGACTGCTGAAAAATAATTCAGAGAGGTCTCCTAGTGAAAACAGCCTGCTCTCTGAGTACCCTGATATGAGTCCCATCAGGTCCCATAGACTTACATGCATCCAGCTGGAGCACGAATTTATAGAGTCATAGAATGCTTTGGGTTGGAAAGGACTGTAAAGATCACCTAGTTCCAATACCTCTGGCATAGGTAGAGACACCTTCCACTAGACCAGGTCACGGAAAGCCCCATCTGATCAGGCCTTAAACACCTCCAGGGATGGAGCATCCACAGCTTCTCTGGGCAACTTTCTCCAGTGCCTCAGAGAAAAGAATTTCTTCCGAATATCTAATCTAAATCTCCACTATTTGTTTAAAACCATTACTCCTTGTCTTACCACTGTACTCCCTGGAAAAGGGTCCCTCCTCAGCATTCCTGTAGTCCCCATTTAGGTACTGGAAGGCTGCTCTAAGCTCTCCCCAGAATCTTCTCTTCTCCAGGCTGAACAACCCCCAACTCCTTCAGTCTGTCTTTGTGAGGTGCTCTTGATCATCTTTATCGTCCTTCTCTGGACTCATATATCCATGGCAGTCTTGTGCTGGGGGCCCCAGAGCTGAATGCAGTACTTCAGGTGGGGTCTGACAAGGGCAGAGTGGAGGGAGAGAATAATTTTCCTTGACCTGCTTGTCATACTGCTTTTGATGGAGCCCAAGATATGTTTGGCTTTCTGGGTGGCAAGTGCACATTGCTGGCGGACGTTGAGGTCCTTGACAAACAACACCTGCGGGTCCTGCACATGTTCAGGGTTGGCTGGGAGTTTATCATTACCACCATCATAGTCCTCCAAACTTGGGAACCTGGAGTCCTAGAGTACATCATTGGTGTTGAAGACAGGCAAATAAGAAGTCTCTGCTTTGTCTGCATCCCTATTTGTGAGATCATCATCCACATCAAGTAACGCATGGATGTTTTCTCTGGTCCTCCTTTTGTTGTTAACGTATTTTATAAAACCCTTTTTAGTGTCTCCCATAGTGCTGTCCAACTTCAACTCTAATTGTGCTTTGGCAGAAGGATGAAATCTGTCATAAAATTATCCAGTTTTAGACATGTGGCTGTCTGTCCAATTGCACTGAAACCCACATCCTGACAACTAATCTTCAGTTGTTGTAGTTCCAGAACTGAGGCTGACCTATGATAATTTACAGAGGTTCAGTTACTGGATTCATGTAGCAGATTTTCCTCTGAACTTTCCTGATTGTTTGATTCCTTGCTTCTGTGTAGCAGAACATTGTATAAGAGGTGTCGCTTTGAGCAAATAAACAATCTTGGCTGAGACAATCATTGAAAAAAACACAAACAAACAACCAAGCAGTATCAATATTTCTAAATATTTCTAATACTAATGCAGTCTCAATCTTGGGTTTCTGCAGGATGGGTGCTTCAGGAAGAATTTGACTTCCTGTTCCTGTAGTCCCTCCATCCCTGCTCTCTGTTAATATTATGTGGTACAGTAGAATACCTATCTCATATGACAGTTGTACAGCTGTGCAGCCTCCAGACTGTTGCTCCATGACAGAGTAATACAAAGAGACCTAAGACTGATGGCAGAGCATTGATTTTCTCAGGTGTTGCACCCAGGAAAAAGTATCGCCAATGTACAATGAGATATTGTATTATTTCCTGAGGCTCTCAGGGCCACAGAGGCTGTAAAATCATACCAAATCTGCCACAATCACTATGTAGTGAGTGTAACAAAATGTTAGGTCTCATATCATAGGTCTCAGAAAGTCTACCTAAATCAAATCACGTAATCCTCTCTAAGCCAATGACAGAAATGAAGTATCATTAGGAAATAATAATCTATAAAATGTTAGTTGCAGCTGAGACAAGCGTAGACTATGTGTAGAGTTGATTGATTATAAATATCCTGGTTTAAGCCAAAACTTTCAGTTATTTGTAAGCCTGTTTTAGTTACGCTATTAAGTGGCTACTGCAAATGAATTTCTGTCAACTGTTAATGCACTAAACTTGAAGATGAGAATTGTAGATATGGGGTAGAATGAGGCTTTGCTATTAGAGTCTAAAGTTCTCTCAGATTCACACCATTAGGATAATTATTTTTCATAATGCCTGAGAAATGCCACCTAGAAAATCCAGGCATGATGTAACAGACATGTTTTATCTGTTTTATTATTTGAGCTCTGGAGGAGCTCAAGACGATTACATTAATACTTGGACTGTGGCACACCTTTTATTAGTAACAATGCTTCAGCTTGGTTTGTGAAGACAATGATGATAAAAGAAACTGTCTGTTCCAGTGCAAATTCTGTTTCCCCTGAAGCCATTCTAATATTCACTTTACATTGCATAGGAAAGTACAACTAATGGAAAAGAGGTTAAAATCAGGGAAAGTAAGTGAATCAAACTGTCTCACATTAGATTTCTGGCTATACATCAAGGATATATATAGGTAGGTGACAGTGGCAGGTTCATTCAGATTTGTTTACAATTCCAATTCACCTTAAGAGGTAGATGATTACTTTCTATTTGTAGAAACACAACTGAGGAAAATGAGTTTTGAGTTGCACCTTTGCTACAATTACAGTTTGTAGTATTCCATAGAACAGTCTTTAAATCAAGTAACATTCAACGTTTCTGTTTGTTATGTTCCTGTCAGACTTCACATTTATATGAACATCTGTGTGTGTCAATGTACACATACAATTTCCATTAGTTTTCGTTTTTCATTACTGCAGTCTTCAAATGAAAGAAAAAAGACTAAGGATGCGACTGCTACTGCAGAAATAAGCTATGAAGCCCAATTTCAGCCCTCAGTTACAGTGAAGTGTAGTGGGTTTACGTGGCAAGGTTTTGGTAGCAGGGGGCCATAGGGGTGGTTTCTGTGAGAAAGATCTAGAAGCCGCCCCATGTTTGGGAAGGGCCCCGTTGTTTTCCAGATCTGAGCCAATAAGCGATGTTGTTTTGCGCCTCTGTGAGAGCATATTTAAGACAGGGAAAAAAACACTGCGCCACACAGCAGCCGGGAGAGTCAAGGGAGTGAGAAACAGCCTTGCAGGTGCCAAGGTCAGTGTAGAAGGAGGGGGAGAGGTGCTCCAGGCGCCGGAGCAGAAGTCCCCTGTGGCCTGTGGTGAGGACCATGGTGAAGCAGGATGTCCCCCTGCAGCCCATGGAGTACCACGGTGGAGCAGGGTTTCACGCTGCAGCCCGTGGAGGAGACCACAGTGGAGCAGGTGGCCCTGCACCGACGGAGGCTGCCGCCTGTGGAAGACCCCTGCCGGAGCAGATTCCGGGCCGGACCTGTAGCCCGTGGAGAGGAGACCACGCAGGAGCAGGTGATCTGGCAGGAGCTGCTGCCCGTAGGGGAGCCAGGTTGGAGCAGTTTTCTCCTGAGGGATGGACCCCGTGGTACGGACCCATATCTGGAGCAGTTCTGGAAGAGCTGCTGCCTGTGGGAAGCCCACGCCGGATCAGTTCGTCAAGGACTGCATCCCGTGGGTGGGACCCCACAGCACAGGGGACGAGAGTGACCGAGAAGGAGCGGCAGAGAAGAAGTGCTGTAGACTGACCATAACCCCCATTCCCCCGTTCCCCTGCGCCGCTCGGGGGGAGGAGGTGGAAGAGGGTGGATGGGGGGGAAGGTGCTTTTGGTTTCTTTCCTTTGTTTCTCACTTCTCTAGCTTGTTAATAATGAGCAATAAATCTTACTATCTGTCTTCTTATGCTGAGTCTGGTTTGCCCGTTACACTAATTATTGCGTGATTTTCTCGTCCTTATCTCAATCCTTGAGCCCCTTTCACATATTTTCTCCCCATTCCTCTTTGAGGAGGGGGAGTGAGAGAGCGGCTGTGCTGAAGCTCGGCTGCCCACTCGAGCGGAACCACGACATGAAGCTACTGTATTAGATGAAACTAATGACTAATGATGAAACTAACTACTGACAGATGAAACTGTCAGTTGTGCTTGGATCCCTTAGGTCTTTTACACTCCCTAACAGTTTCAATACATTGATCCACATATTTTGACGGAAGTCTCCTTCATTGTCAACATAATTTTAGCATGATCATCTAAGAGAAGTTTGCAAAAGTTCTTCCAACGGCTCTCAGTTAAGATCTGTTTTCATTTACACCTGTATGCTGCTTTAAAGTCAATTGCATTGTAAAATTTAAATCATAAGTCCTTCACAAGGAGTGAAATAAACGTCTGAAATTCAATGCATTTTGGAAGCATAGCATGTTTTTGTTCATTGTGAAAACTGGTACTGCAAATATGCTGGAATCTGAGTGAATTGTTAATTTACATTGTTAATTTATTTTGTCTTTCTGCTATGTATAGGAGAAATGGGGGACAAAGGACAGAAAGGCAGCATGGGACGGCATGGAAAAATTGGTCCTATTGGTTCAAAAGGTATGCTTAGTACAATCGTTTTTGCATTGTTTCAGATGAAAAATCTTTGATCGCTTATGTTTGGTTAGCTACTCTCAGACTTCATTGCAATAGGGAGTTTCTCATACTGTAGTCAGCCAAACTGAGATCTGTCAGCCCGTTACCTTTTGCTCTGACAGCAGCATTAAGAGCTGGAAATCCTGGTTTGAGGCTAAATAAGGAACTTAAATTGCCAACAGACAATTGTGGACATTTAAGAGAAGTACATGGGAAGATGTGCTATATTTTGAAAGACTTCTAAGAACCACAAGACTTGAATTACAATCCTGCATACTCCATGGGCTCCCTACATGCTTAAATGACTTTGGTTAAGTCATTTGGACCGATATTTATGTAAGCATTTGGATTATGAATCAAGCTTTGGACTCCAATATAGCATATACAGCCCTTTTCCCTCTACAACTTCTGAATGTATTGGTTCTGTAAACCCCATGAATGTCAAAAAATGAATATTGATACATATGCCTTGTGTTCACGTTTCATAGCTTTGGCTTGCCTTTGTTGTGGACCGACTACTATGGAAAAATCTTTATTTTTTGTTTGGTCATACTTCTACTTTGCACATTTGGATTTTATTAGAGAAAAAAATAAAATGCTGAATTATTTGTTAACTAAAAATATGCTTTAAATTTATATTCTTTTCATGTTTTTAGGTGAAAAAGGAGATAATGGTGACATAGGACCGCCAGGTCCTAATGGTGACCCAGGTAATCTATGACATACTTTGTTTATGATGTGAAGGATTTTAGAAGATGCACGCATCATCACCAAAATATATATATTTTCTAAATTACTGAGAGAAATGATGATAAATTAAATATTTAGATAGCTACTCCTCGCTTATTCACTGAAATATTATCAATTCACTTAAAAAAAAAATTGAATCTGCAGTAGTTGCTGGACTTACAGTGTATTGAAACTACGTCTCAGAGCTCTTAGAGGTTTGATCACTCCAGTGGGAACTGAAATGCAACTGTCAATATAATTTGTCACTGGTGGAAAGGGACATCTCTGTATATTCTCTGGCTTCCAGCCAACACAAAGGAGCAGGTTGGGAGATACTGCCCCCTCCATCAATTACCATTGTAGCAACAGGAGCTTACAAAGAATACAAATCCTCCAGAAAGAAAGGTGAATGTCTGGCACAAGAAGTGTGAGTCTTACAAAAGTGGCTTCTGATTTTGCCCAATTTGTTCCTTCCTAGCAGAGTGCACTAAAGGTTCCCCTATTAGATTTCTCATGAGAACATAATTCGTCACGCTAATTCTTGAGCCAGAGTACCATATACATTGGCAAGAAGGACAGTTTTGTAGTATAACTACCCAGTACTTAGATTGACTTAGATACCTAAGCTGAGTAATTGGGTAGTTAAATGCAGATTTGAATAATTACACACAAAACTGGAAAATGTAATTGATCCTCCTTTTGAGATTTGAACTCATAGAAGTAACAATTATCCTTTTAGTATTCTCATTCAGATTATCTTTGTCAAACCAATATCAATTTGGTGTAATAGATGGCTTTCTATTGTCTTCTTTTATTGAAAGAGGTACAGTAACTTCTCTACTTTGAAATGTACAGAACTACATTTTTCAGCTAATTGTGTGCATTATATGGTTGGAACATTAGCCTTTTTGATCTTCTGTGTGAGATTCCTTGTGAGGAACAGGTGAGCAATGCACATGGTAGATTTTTGCTGTGGAAAAAGTGTTCTTTGGTAAAGACTGAAGAGAACAGTTTTACTCGTGTGAAACTTTGACAGGTATTTTTAGTTAAAAAAAAAATCTTTTTTTTTTTTTTTTTTTTTTTTTTTTTTTTCAGGGTATTTCTGTCTGTGTTCAGTTTAGCACTAACCATGCAGGGCTGAAGCTTCACACAATTAGGTTTTCTGGCTAGGCTGAGACAATGGTGAGAATCATTTGATGGCACATGTTAGCAAAGGCCACAGGTTTCTGGCCATTTTTTATGAGGAAGGTGTCCCTCTCCCAGTGGATGTCTGGGCCTTTTCATGATATTATTAAGATAATTACTGGATTTAGATAGCTTTTTCACTTCAGTATTCCTGTATCATTTCATAGGCATTCCCTGTGAGTGTAGCCAGCTAAGGAAGGCTATTGGTGAAATGGATATCCAAGTGGCCCAGCTGACGACGGAATTAAAATTCATAAAAAATGGTAGGTTAATTTTATTTAAATATTTTCCTCTCTCATTGCTATGTTTTACCGGTGGAATTGCTCGTAGAGAGTATCACCGTCTTGCATCGGATTTGTGAAGCTATTTGGGGTGTACAGTAAGTTGGTTTATAGAAATGCGAGTGCTCACTTTTCAGCACTGCCCTCCCCCGCAGCTGTTGCTGGTGTGCGTGAGACAGATAATAAGATATATCTGCTGGTGAAGGAAGAGAAAAGATACAAGGAAGCCCAGCTCTACTGCCACGGAAGAGGAGGGACACTGAGCATGCCCAAGGATGAGAATGCCAACAATCTGATTGCCTCATACATCAACCAAGCTGGGCTCACCAGAGTTTTCATTGGGATTAACGACCTAGAGAAAGAGGGAAATTTTGTCTATTCTGATCGATCGCCCATGCAGACCTTCAACAAGTGGCGCAGTGGGGAGCCCAACAATGCTTATGACGAGGAGGACTGTGTGGAGATGGTGGCGTCTGGAGGGTGGAATGATGTTGCATGTCACATTACCATGTATTTTGTGTGCGAATTTGACAAAGAAAATGTGTAATCTTGTCTGGTCTTTCTTTATTTTAAGAAATGTTTTCAAGCAGGTTGTACAAGTTAGCCCAGGTTTATAGAGTACAAGTGATATTTTACATGTATGTGACATCGGTGTTGTACAGCTGTAAATACAATTTAGGTATTTCAAATATCTGTATTTACCCTTCAGAAGGGAAGAGCACTGATAAGTAAGACACAGCTTTTTTTTTTTTTTTTTTTTTTTTTTTTTTTTTTTTTTTTTTTTTTGTAGGAAAATATAACTATTTAGATTAAAAAAGAAAAAGTGGTTTGGGACTAAATTCTGACCTCACAACAGTTATCAAATGTGATGGCATGACTGTAGGGGAATGCAGAATTTGGCCTCTAGTTTTTAGACTGATCATTTCTGAAAAAGTAGATTCTTGATATTCTTTTATCTTAGCAAATTTTGTAGTTATAAATGTTAATTACTTGTAGGTCTACAGGGATATTTCAGCAAGAAGGCAAATATTTTGTATACTCCAGTCAATTAATAGAAATATTACTGTATTTTTTTTGGATGTGAAGGTGTTACTTTTTTTTTTTTTTTTTTAATAGCTAAAGCAAGTGAACAAAGCAGGAGTCCTACCAATTTTGTAAAGTTTCTTTATTAAAATATTCACAGATGAGGAGGTCCTTCTGTAAACTCAGTTTTAGTGCTAGGAGGGGACTAGCTTCTTGTAATTCAGTACTGAAAGAGGGATCATGCCAAATGGGTGCTTTGGGGTTAGTTAAAGGTCAAAGTATGATTTTGATTTTCTGCATTCTTTGGTTGAGAATGACTCAGTGAATGAGCTATTTAAAGCTCAAAATAATTTCTTAAAGTAACTGTGTTTCAATTTTTATAGGATGATCTTGGTGCATCATGTTACAAAACAAAAACCAAACCAAAACAAAAAACTCTCCACAATTTAAAATTGACTTCATAAGTAGACAACAAATTTCACAGGAGTGGTTTAGCTTGTAGTTCCTTTTGGCAGGAAAGCAGCCTTTGTTTATTCAAATTGCAGGGGTGACCCTCTGAAAAGCAGGAAAAGTTACCAAAATATTCCTGTTTATGTATATAGCAATAATGCCATTTTGTACAAATAATTTATGTACCCAATTTACAATTGCATCTGATGGAGAAGCTGATGTACATTAAAAAACAGCAACAACATAATTTCATAAAATAAACGATGAATTACTTTGGGTCTTCCAAGGAGGCATGCCATCTTATCTTGCTGTTAGGCATAGAAAGGTGACCACAAAATCTCTGTGTTTTTTCAGAATACCCTGGTTTAAGATCAACTTTAAGGAGAAATGAACCTTTGTATAACACAGTAATCAATATAAATATCTGATTGTTATGGGAGATTTGCAACATATGCAGAATGGATCTAACCTGGTTCAAGAGATTGCCCCACAGTAAGGCAAGACAAACTCAAATCAACTCTACAGTGCCATGGTACCTAAGCAACCAATGATCACACAGTTCTGTTCATATCCACAGTCCAACAACATTTGATGTGACGCTATTATTATATACATAAGAAAACAAACCATTTGGTTTTATATATTTACTCTGTGAATTTGAATCTATTATATGTATATATATATATATATGTTTGCTATTAATTTTGAAGATTAGTAGTAAATTCCTATAGTATTTGAATATCAGTCCATCTCCAGAGCAGCCACACTAAGAAATGAATGATCTTTCATTGCTTTATCTTCTTTCTTCTGAATGTAGGTATGATTCTTGTATGTCAGATTTTCTTCAAACTGTATATTGAAATCTATTAAATAATGTGAATATGGCTCTACACTAATATTCAAAGACTCTACAGAATTTGCAGGGAACTAACAATTCTAGCAGAGCAATTTGTTTGATTAGAATAGTGCCTTATGAATATCATGGTTGTTTCCTGCCTGCTATAGAAATCCTCAGAAGCCCTTCAAATCTCCAACACACTTCTGTCAAATCATTGAAGCTATATTAAAAGTAGTCTAAACTTGAGTTACAGATATCTGGAGTTCCCTCATTATGTATGTGCTGAAGTTGCTAACTGTTTGTTTTTCACCCAGGTTTTCAAAGTCTCTGCTGTAATGTTCAGTTTCCTCAGAAACATGAAAAGAGGCCTTTTGAGGAGGTGGGAAGCTTTTTCAGATGCCAAATGCTCCTATTTTAGCTGGAAGCCACACCACATTTATAATGATTGCCTTGATGTGTAGAGCATTTAAGCAGTCTGAGTTTCTATTAAAATGTGAGATGAAAAATAAAGGCAATGTAAAAAACATTTACTTCCCCCAGTTTTCATGTTTGTCAGGATATATATATATATATATATATATATATATTTGCAGTTCTTAATATATGAAATGGAAAGGAAATTAGCTGTGTTGTCAGAGTCCTGTGTATTCTCTTGTCTGCCACAGTCCTTATTTCATTGTTTGGGTGGGAGGAACAAGGCTGATGCATAAGGTCTGTAGCTATCCTGCAAGGAGCAGAGACTGCGCTTCTGATATTTACCTCTGTGTGGAACTGGGCAAGAAATGACAGGGTTTGGAAATGACTGAGCCCTTGATCATCTCTATCATCCTCCAGTTGCTGACCTCCATAGGTGGACCCTTGCTGGAGGCAGAAATCAATGCTCTGTGTAGCTCAGCCTGCACGAAGCCTGCTGAAGAGCATGGTAAGACTTCTGTTGTTTCCAGTAGAATTCAGAGCTACTGTGAGGAAAAAAATCATACAATGTTTATTTGAGGCATTTTCCATGTATTTTAAAACCTATTTCATTAGATCATTACTCATTTTGTTTAGCTCTACAGAAACCTTTTAAGCATGTCTGTCTGCCAAGCACGCACTGTCAAGTTTCCAAAATGGCTTTTGCATTCTTTACTCTTGATGGATGGTTTATCCTCATAAAAAATTCGCCATAGCCATTATCTATTTTGTTCTTAATTAATAGGCAAGTTGATGCATTTTAAGAGAGGAACAATAACAGCTTTTTTTTTTTTTTTTTTTTTTTTTTTTTTTTTTTTTACACAGTCACCTATGCGTACTCTTGAATGGCTTCTTCACACAAAACACAAATTTTATTGAACTGTACTCCTCACATTTAGGTGTTAAGGTTGAGTTGTTATTTTACTGATGTCAGGACAGGTATGTATCCCCCTCCTAAGAGCTGACTTGGAGAAGGTAAAGCTGGCTGAGACCAAGCTTCCTCATCGCTGTGAACTTCCTAGGAGATCACCTGATGGTGCCTGACCCTGACCACTGCCTGGCCCTGATCCTAACTCAGATTTGCCACTCTACAACCTAGCACCTTGGTATAAGGTGTTATCTCCACTTGCCTTGTCATGCTTGGGTCCCAGTTTGCTATCTCTTGTGGACCAGATGGTCCTTACTGCATCCTGACAGCTGATGTGACAATCCATGAAAATATGGTTTCACAACAGGCTGCGGGTTAGCAGCAGAACACCTCCCTGGCTATGAGTTTAGTTTTAAAATGTCTAAAGTCACAGAGCAGAACTGTAACATTTAGTATTTATACACAGGATAGAAACCATTCTTACTGATACAAGAAAAATAGAGTGCATCATTTTAAATAAACACATAAAATGCCAGATCAAATATATATTATAAAATAGCAGCTGGTTGGATTTTTTTTTTCCCAATGGTTTTTGAAGAAAATGAGATAAAATGAAATTAAATACATTTTCCATGTAAAATAAGGTGAAAGTTCAAGATGGACAAAGAATTTTTAAGTTGACATTTTTCGAGATATTTCCTTCAGGAATTCCATTTCTGAGTTCTGAAGCTTCATACTGACCTATAAAGGGATTCAATTTTTTATACCATTGTTAATGTGTTTTACACCATATCAGTTAAAGCATTCAATATAACACTTGAAATTTTTTACTTTATTCTTTATGTCTTAGCTTCCAGTTACAACAAGTTATTTTATTTTTGAGAGTTCTCTTATTTGTCATATTGAAAGAGTTTGATGCTTAAATCATTTTCTCCTTCCAGGACTGCTCTGGCACTGTTAACAATGAATATAAAACAATAGATAGGTCAATCAATATTAAATAGAAGATATTCTTATTGTTAATGAAAATGAGTCTTTTAAGTTTTATGCCATATAACTAGCTACTTATACATGATTACAGGTGTCCAATCATTACACAATCTAAAATGAATACAAGTATTTTAAATTAAAAAAAAATCTTACTAATATACTTTCATCCTGAATTAAAACAAAAGACATCAAAGTAACCAAATTCTTAGCAAAAAGGGAATTTCAGTTTTCCCCTAGTATCCATCTCCAGTTTTGATGAGAAAGTCTGTGACTTGTGGTGCTGGTGGCCAGATCTTAGAGTAGACAAACTGTCTTACAGCCCAAACAATGATTACATGCTACTCTACCCCTTACACTTTTTGTGCAACTTTCTCTTAGCCTTTATTTTCAGGTATTCTGCTCACTTGGCTCTCTGTATAAATGCACGTATGAATGTATTCCAAAGGTCAATTCTTCTTCACTGGAGATTCTTTTTCAATTTTCTTCTTACTTTGTGGTGCCAATAGATCCACATCACTCAGCTTCTCTGCCAGAGGCTATGTACCAAGACACTTCTTTGTCTGTTGGGGCATCTGGAAGTGCAAGTGCATCCATGAAACTGGCTGTGAGAGGTGTTGTGCAGGACTGGAGCCAGCCACTCACCTGTTTCCTGTGGTGTCTCCTGGTTGGGGAGAAGCAGACTAGCTTACTGAGAGGAGAACTGACTTCGTTATTGTGGATAAAAGGAAATGGGAGTCTTAATATAGAGGGAAAAAAAAAAACATATGGTGGAGGGTTTTGACTATTTACAGAGGAGCTTGAGAGAATGAGGAGTTTGGTTTTAATTTTGACGTATTAGGAGAGAAAAACAAACAAACAAAAAAAACCCACATCAGTTGAATTGTGAGAAATTTGTGGAGGGGTTGTTAGCTGTTGTTAGCTGTGTGCCCAAGGTGCTGTTCCGGCTGCATGTCTCCTCCTAGCTGGGAGCTTCTCTGGGTGAGGAGGGGAGTCCTCTCAAGGGTGAGAGCATGAAATAGAAAAGCTGTGAGAAGCAGAAAGTGGATGTGCAGAACCAGAAGCGAATGGTTTGCCCATAAGGAGACATGTAAATGTCATTTACATTCTTGTGCTTCCTGGTAGGGAAACATAATTATCCTGCCCTTTCTATCAAAGTGTATCGCTATGGCTCTGGCTGGATATCTACAAAAATGGAGGTAGGCGACCATTTCAGCATAATATCTGTGCCTAAATAAAGTCCAGTTTAGGTCTATGGCCGAATATTATCTACTAATACTGGATATATTAATGTATAAAGTCACTGAGGATAAAATTAAGCACTAATATTCAAAGGCTAACTATGTAGTATTGATGCCTTTCTGTATGTTCTTTTCATATAAAGGTGTGAATACTGCCAAGAATTCAGCAACTGAAGATCTGGTGTGCAGCTGAACTATACATGTGTTACCATACTATCATCTAGTGGCAGCAAGAGGCAACTAAATGCAAAACGATGTAGCTGAGCAGTAGTTTGCTTCTGCTTGCATCAGAGTTACCATGTTATTGAATGAAGCCATTAATGTGGTATTGAACAACAATTTCCCATCCCTGAAGTCTTTAGTCAGCTTTTTCCTCTTCTTTGTGAAAAGATTATTTTGATTTTTAACAAAGAGATGTGTGTTGATTTTAAGTCCAATGCCAATAGCTAGGTGGGAATTTTGACTAAAAAGTGAGAATTGTGTCCAAATGAGTTCAATTATCATGCCTTGGAGTTATGAAAAAGGAAACAAGTCTAGCTGTGCCCTGCAGGCCAGCATCTAAATGCAGGTGCAGATCTTCTCCTGGCATCAATCAACTTCAGTGAATCCAAATTGATTTATACCTGCTGCGGATCTGGCACAGTATCTTCAAACATTTCATACTTATGCTTATTTCAGAAAGAAAGAGAAAGAGAAGTATTTCGATGTATATAGTTTTTTTCTGACCACTTTTGTTCAAAGTCTGATCTGGTATAATGCATTCATCTCTAATGGAAATTTCTGGGCTGTAATCAGTTTTGACATAAATATTGAACTTAACAATTGAAGTAGATGTATGTTATAAATGTGAAACTTTACCTCTGAGAGTACAGAAAGGGTATGATGCAGAAGACAAAGAAACAGTAAAAGCATGTAACATAAATAATAAGTCCTCTTTATATTCTTCTATGAAAACCCTTTTTTTTTTTTTTTTTTTTTTTTTTTTTTTTTTTCCCCACACTCCACATTGATTCATAGGAGTAGACTGGTGCCATCTAGTGAAGAAAAGATTTGTTACATGTCTAAAGAGCCACAATCCGATTCTGTTCTTGTTTCATTCTTAGTGTGATTGGAATGATAAAGAAAGACAAACATTTTGGAAGAGGGAAATTGAGCAATATGTTCAATTCACCGTGTCTGTCATACACGCTGAGAAAGAATATGCAAAATGTTAACTTACTTATTACAAAGTGCCTTCCACATTTGTAAATCTGTTTATTTGGTTTTATTTAAGCCCAATTCCTGCTGCTTCCCCAGCATCACTTTTCTTCTCCTCTAGATAAAAAGAAAATCTAGTATAACAAATTGTGACTTAGGTAAAATTTAGTACCTCTTCTGAATATCTGCAATTAGATGGGCAGAAAAGTTTATAGTGAACTTTGATATAGGCAATTCTTTTTCCATACTGCTTTTTTTTTTTTTTTTTTTTCGGGCTATGTCTTAGTATTCAGAAACTTCTCAAAGTGGAAGAATCCCTCAATCTTGCATTGTAAAAGCATAAATACATTACAGATGATATATTGCTGCCATGCCTAACACTTAGTGATAATTTCTGCTTTTTTAAATACTCTTTGAGACTACTGTCCTCATCTCTGCAATGTTTTCCATATTCTTCTTAAAGCTTCTCTTCCTTTAGCATCTTGTCAAACCCATAAGGAAAGTTAATTGTATACTTTAGTATATATTCTGTATTGTATTATCTTAGAAATTCATTTGCCTGTGTGTGCAGTTGTTTTTAATCATAAGCAGTTTAAAATGGATTCTTTGAAAATATGGTTTATGCCATTAACTAAGATGAATCCCCTTTAAGCCTAGATGTTTTTTGCTTTAGAGTAAATGGAAGATCAACAAATCTAACCCATGAGGCAAATCTGCTTCACAACTTTAAATTAAAATGTAATGTGATGGTCGCTAACAGATGAAAAGTTAAATGCCCATGGACCTTATGGTTTAAATGTAGCAGGGCATGATTTTACTTGCACTAGGCTATATTTTAGCATGCCCAGTATTAGGCACTGCCAGCGATATCTGTTCTGGTGCTTTGTGGGCCTTATATTTGGCCAGTTTCATAGGGGCCCAAATCTGTTTCTGCTGTGACCCCCAGAGTAGTATCTGCCTCAGTTATTAACTGCTCCTTCTGTCATCACCGTTAGGCCTTGTTTTTGAAGAACAAGGCTAATGTGATCACATGCTATTTCTCCTTCTAATAACATTGGAACCTTTTAGCCAGTTTCAACCAGATGTAACAAAAGCTCTCAGAGATACGAAGTTTCTAAACATTTTGCATAAAGGTGTAAGTGGGTAATGAAAAAATATTTCCCTCAGTCCCTATTGAGGAAACAGCTGCAGTGTGAATTCATGTGTTATTAAACTCCAAAGAGTCATCTTGGAGACAGACAATCTTAACTACGGGAATAGATTTGATTAGAACCTGACCTTTTTAGTTATTAAGGACTTAAGACAATAGTGGGGCATACTATAGGATACCAACCTTTCTCAGTCCAATTGCTCACAGTACAGCTCATCTGTTTTTTTTGTGTTCAGTTGATGGTATGCTGGCTGCAGTGAAAAGGGACTCGGCTGAATATGAGCCAGCAGTGTGCTCAGGTGGCCAAGAAGGCCAACAGCATCCTGGCTTGTATCAGAAACAGCGTGACCAGCAGGGCTAGGGAGGTGATCGTCCCCCTGTACTCGGCTCTGGTGAGGCCGCACCTCGAGTACTGTGTTCAGTTTTGGGCCCCTCGCTACAAGAAGGACATTGAGGTGCTTGAGCGGGTCCAAAGAAGGGCGATGAAGCTGGTGAGGGGCCTGGAGAACAAGTCCTACGAGGAGCGTCTGAAGGAGCTGGGCTTGTTCAGCCTGGAGAAGAGGAGGCTCAGGGGCGACCTTATTGCTCTCTACAGATACCTTAAAGGAGGCTGTAGAGAGGTGGGGGTTGGCCTGTTCTCCCACGTGCCTGGTGACAGGACGAGGGGAAATGGTTGCGCCAGGGGAGTTGCGCCAGGGGAGTTTTAGGTTAGATGTTAGGAAGAGCTTCTTTACTGAAAGGGTTGTGAGGCATTGGAACAGGCTGCCCAGGGAAGTGGTGGAGTCACCATCCCTGGAAGTCTTCAAAAGACGTTTAGATGTGGAGCTTAGGGATATGGTTTAGTGGGGACTGTTAGCGTTAGGTCAGAGGTTGGACTCGATGATCTTGAGGTCTCTTCCAACCTAGAAATTCTGTGATTCTGTGATTCTGTGATTCTGTGGGACTGTTAGATCCTAGAGAGAACATTTTCCATACATGTTTCATTGAATTAGCTTCACTGTGATTTGACTATAAATGACATCTGATAATTTTTGACTTAAGCCTGCATTGATTCCATGCCATGTTCCCCCCTTGCTGAGGTCACCAAGAAGGGATGAAGACAGTTTAATCAAAACCTCAGCATTGTCCTGGCTTTTCTCAGGAACAATAAAGGGCATCAACAATGATGGACAATATAGGGTCCTGTGCATCCCACCTGTTGTGCTGGATGAATGCTACATGCTTTGTGTTTGCATTTATACAGCACTTTATTCCTTTCCCCACTGGCTCTTACTCTTTAGCTTCTTTATTCTCAGATGAGATACAGGTAAAAAGTGGCCTTCTCTGCTGTTTAAAAATAATATGTATGTGTGATTGCAGACCACAGATAGGTGCCTTCACTGAACTCAGTTTTTAATGGGGAAAAAACTCTGTCCTAGGATTAGAGAGAGGAGTAAGATGAAATACTTAAAACTGTTATGAAATTTTTGAAGATCTTAGAAGTACAGTGATGATTATGCGGACTAGGTTTATTACTAGGTATATAATGAAAATGAAAAGAAATCAAAGACAAACACAGTAGAAATCAATATTAACTAAAACATTATATACAACATTAACCTAGAAAAGAAAAAAAAGGTGCTATTTCATGTAAAAAGGACTGAGGGAAAGCAGTCATGGACATAATTGTCTGGGTAGTTTCTTATTTTTGTGACTCTTATTGAGTTAATTTTGCATTTTATTACTCTGAACTGATTTAAACAATATAAGTTTATTCTAAATTGCTACTGGCTTTAGCTTATTTTTTACAGGTTGCTTTGCGTGCTCACAATTCCTGATTTCTTTGTCAGTCTCCTAGTAGAAGATGGTTGCTATAAGTGTCCTGCTGGCACATGTTACCTGCTCTAAGTGACAGTGTGTACAGGATACTATGTTGGAAGTATCAATGCAGTAGACAGCCTGGCCTGGCAGATGTTTTTTCTAGTAAGGCCAAACTTTTACAGCCTTTTGAACAGAAGATAGCAAAGAAATTGCTGAACACCTTAGACATCTTAGTGTGTCTGAAAGTGTGCTAGGAGCCTCTGTGTGAGTAGCTGAGTCCCTCAAAGTCCCTCATGTCTGTCAGTTTGGCCTGTGGGCTGTGAGAGTTTCCACTCCATGCACATAGGCTAATGCCTAAATGGAGACTTTTAAATGGAGATGTCCAGATCCCCTTGATCCCCCAGCTGCTCCTGGCTTGCCAGAACCCTTGGCTCAGGTTCTTTGGGCGGGATTTGCTTCCTCTAGCTTTAAACATCAACACTGTAGATATCTGCATTGGAGCTAGTTACATTAGCTCTCTTTACAGTCTGTGGGGAGAAATAAGTACATTCATGGTGTGATTCATCTGTCCTATTTTAGATGTCTAAATTGAGATGGGAATGTTCCTCATTCTGACTGCCTGTTTCGTTCAGACTCTCTCAGGTGAGACCAGGGGGACAAGCTAACACACAGACACTTCTGCATGACCAGAAGAATCCCACCCACCACATCTCAGGAGCTTGCAGCCCCCACTCCCCATTATATAGATCTGCCACTCACATGTTGTAGTGGGTTTACGTGGCAAGGCTTTGGTAGCAGGGGGCCATAGGGGTGGTTTCTGTGAGAAAGATCTAGAAGCCGCCCCATGTTTGGGAAGGGCCCCATTGTTTTCCAGATCTGAGCCAATAAGCGATGTTGTTTTGCGCCTCTGTGAGAGCATATTTAAGACAGGGAAAAAACTGCTGCACCACACAGCAGCCGGGAGAGTCAAGGGAGTGAGAAACAGCCTTGTAGGTGCCAAGGTCAGTGTAGAAGGAGGGGGAGAGGTGCTCCAGGCGCCGGAGCAGAAGTCCCCTGCGGCCTGTGGTGAGGACCATGGTGAAGCAGGATGTCCCCCTGCAGCCCATGGAGTACCACGGTGGAGCAGGGTTCCACGCTGCAGCCCGTGGAGGAGACCACGGTGGAGCAGGTGGCCCTGCACCGATGGAGGCTGCCGCCTGTGGAAGACCCCTGCCGGAGCAGATTCCGGGCCGGACCTGTAGCCCGTGGAGAGGAGACCACGCAGGAGCAGGTGATCTGGCAGGAGCTGCTGCCCGTAGGGGAGCCAGGTTGGAGCAGTTTTCTCCTGAGGGATGGACCCCGTGGTACGGACCCATATCTGGAGCAGTTCTGGAAGAGCTGCTGCCTGTGGGAAGCCCACGCCGGATCAGTTCGTCAAGGACTGCATCCCGTGGGTGGGACCCCACAGCACAGGGGACGAGAGTGACCGAGAAGGAGCGGCAGAGAAGAAGTGCTGTAGACTGACCATAACCCCCATTCCCCCATTCCCCTGCGCCGCTCGGGGGGAGGAGGTGGAAGAGGGTGGATGGGGGGGGAGGTGCTTTTGGTTTCTTTCCTTTGTTTCTCACTTCTCTAGCTTGTTAGTAATGAGCAATAAATCTTACTATCTGTCTTCTTATGCTGAGTCTGGTTTGCCCGTTACACTAATTATTGCGTGATTTTCTCGTCCTTATCTCAATCCTTGAGCTCCTTTCACATATTTTCTCCCCATTCCTCTTTGAGGAGGGGGAGTGAGAGAGCGGCTGTGGTGGAGCTCGGCTGCCCACTCGAGCGGAACCACGACACATGTTCCCCTTGCTGACCATCTGTGCTTGGTGTGTAAGGTTATGAAGAGAGGTTATTTGGGGCGGCCAAGGATGTGTGACCTCTGCTAGAAGAGCACGACCAGACACAGGTGATTTTTCGTCACATGGCAGACTTCTATCATGCAGCACAGGATGGCACTTACTCATGAGTCACACTGAGGAAAAATTCAGTGCTCTGCCTGCAGAAGATAACTCTTCTTCCTCCCCTTCCCAAACTGGCAGTTATGATCACTACATTAGAGGCAAGCTGAACTTCCACTGAGCCCAAGAGAGAGAACAGTTGCCTGGTGTTGCTTCTTCCTTCCCTGCCACCTGTGGTGTGTGCAGCTTCACTGTGCCTTTCCCTTCCTGTGCTGCAAAGCAATAAGCAGCATATTTAGGAGATCAAAAGGTCAGCAGAAAGAATAAACCACAAGCACAGCCATGGCAGAGATAACTTCAGTGACTTCCATGCACAGCGTCTCATTTGACTAGATTCAGTAGCAAAAGCTTGGCAGAGAAGCACTGTGGGTGTGCTCCATAACCCAGGAGGGAAAATACCATGTTCAATGTATTAAAGAGGATGCAGACTTCCTACTTAAAAATGTGAACCCAACTATAATACAGTCCACCAGTAATCCAGCTCCACGGAGAACTACACTGAGTTTTTACAAACTAATCCTCAACACAGATGATCTTGAAGGTCTTTTTGAACCTTAATAACTCTATTCTCTGACTCTAAGGTCCTCCTCAGGTCTTTCTGGGCAGAATAGAAACAGCATTATGCTTACAAGATCTGCTATTAGCACCTCATGACTGTCCCAGAGGTCTTTGGGGCAGTTTTCTCTTTCTTTTTTTGTCCTGAGAGCTTTCCCTCAGCTTTTCTCATTGTCCCAGTAGCCTTCTGAGTTATTTATCTTACACTCTTCATTTGAAAAGAAATTTTTTCTTTTCCTCTCTTAGCTCATAGTTTTAGGCGAAGTGTTGAGGACTAGCTTGTAAGAACCCAGTGTAGTCCTACATAGAGCTGAATTACTGGACCTTCTTTACCACCTACACAGAGCTGGATTACTAGACCTTCCTTATCACCTTCTCCTTGGAAGTCAAAGATATGTTCAGAGCATAAACAAAAATACCTTTTTTCGTGCAAAACAGACCAAATATATATATATATACACATATATATATTTACGGTGAAACAAAATCTGAGTTTGGTGGTCTTTCTGAAAAGGTTTAGGCTGCCAGGTAAGACATATGCTGCAAAGAATCTCCCACAAAACACTGTGTGTGTGATATCTCTGCCCTTTGAGTATCTGCCAGGAAGAAGTGCCATTGTGGGGGGATGTGAAGGCACTGCACGGTTCTGGCACAGCAGCCAGTGCTAATCAACGGGGAGAGAGGTCAAGCCTGCAAATCCAGCAGCAGCATCAGAGAGCACAACAGCATTTGTTCTACCTAGAGAACAAATGCCTGGTGATGCATCATGAAAATGCTTTACTGAGGTGCGGGCACTCCATAGACAATGTATTTCTTTTTAATTTGATGGAAAAAGCTTTTGTCTGTTGTGATGAAATAGGAAAGGCTGTAAGATTTACGGTCTCAAGGTTAATTGCAATCAGAACTTTGGTGCAATTAATTTTAACAAGAGAACAGAATTGCAGGCCAGAGTAGAGGAAGGGCAGGTTAAAGAATGTTAAGTTGAATTATGAATGCTCTAGTCAGAAGGGTGAGGTGAAATTTGGTGCAGAATATTCAAGAAAGTTACTGAAGAAATTAATGGTGTTCAGATGCTTATAGAGGATCAAGAGGTCCCAGAGGCAAAGAGAAGCTTTCACATAGCACCTGTAATTTAAAAGAAGAAAAAAGAAACTAACACATCAGGCAGTTTAAATGGGATACTAGAAAAAAATAATAAAACTATTAAGTTAAGCCACCGAGTAAATAGTATTGTAGACAGTCATTTTGGCTTTGTCAAGAACAATCCATGTCAAATCCATCTTTCCAGTTTTGACATCTTTGCTGCTCTAGCATATGTGGCACTTGGTGCTATCCCATATGATATGCTCACATGCCAGATAGGCAATAGCTTTGGTTAATTCTCAGAAAGTGGGTGCACCGCTTGAAAAACTGATGTCAAAGGAACATTATCAGTTCTTTTGGGTCAAAATAAGAGGGCATTTCAAGTCAGAGCTTTGTGGCATCTGTCCTAGTCACAATTTGAGTCATTATTTATACTGATGTTTTGAATGATAATGGATTATTTTTGGTGGGGGGAGAGAAAGGGTGTCTAAATTAGAGTAAGGAGGGTTTCAAGAACTCAGTGGAAAAATGCCTGACATCAACCAATGGAATACAATACCAGAAAAACTAAAGTATAGTACATAGGAAAAACTGACCAAATGGCCAAATAAATTTGAAAGGCAGAAAAGATCTGGAGATCTTAAGTACTTTTTGCTGCTTTTCTGTCCTCCACACAGTCTTGTAATTCCCATTTCCAGTAGTGGTGTCAGGGAATGTAAATAGCCCACACGAGGTTGTCATGGTGGCCACGCCTTGCCACTTGAAAACCACTGGGCTAGGTAGCTTCTTCTGGTCCCTTCCAGGCCCACATTTTGGTGCTGCCATGATGCTATGGCTACCCCTCCTGGCAGAGAGACATAGATACTCAGTACTCCATAATGAGCGTGAAAAAGAACTGTGCAAAAAGGATTTTGAGTCTTCGTCTTGGCCAGCTGTACACTGAGCTGGCCACAGCCAACTACCTATGTTTGCCCAGCATTAAGGATGCATAATTATTCTGCATGATTTCCAGTAGCCACAAGGAATTTATTGATTTTCCTATCCAAATCCCTTGCAGCTCTTGTTTGTAGCTCAGGCACCTTTGGATTGGCTCAGCACCAAGGGCAAATCATGTAATAACAGCGAGTCTCCTGTGAGTGGTAATGCAAGTGCTGCTGCTGCACTGTGCTCCTGGCACGGTGCAACACAGGCCAAATGCAGCCAGGAAAATGTGTCCCAAATGAAATCTCACTGTGAGCATGTCAGACAAACTGCTGCAATATTAAGATATAAATAGACATATGTGTTTACACTGCAAAAAGAATGACACCTACGCTGATACAATATCATTCCAAAGTAAGGAAAGATAAACCATTAATGGTTTGGTCTTTTAAAATAAATATTAAGTCCAGTGATTGCTTGCAGCTCAGAGGTATAAGTTTGCTTTGGGTTCCTTACGATCTTTTCCCATCATTGATTTCTTAGCAAAGCGTCTACAGAGGATACTGGAGTCAAAACAGGCATAAGGTGTCTGTTTTTTTGTTTGTTTGTTTGGTTTTGGTTTTAAATATGTTTCTAAATAATATTATTGAGAACCTAAGTTACATTTCACAGAAATATGAGGGTACTTCCACTGGAATTAAGTGCTCCAATTTAAGCATTTGTTTTCTACATTTTGAAGAAATCTTGTAAATGTTTCAGATAGGATTTCACAGTATTTGGGTCACTTGCCTGTACTGACCATGACTCCAACTAACTTTTGATAATTGCTGATACTTGTATAGGAAGAGACTGTGTCAGAGAATCAGTCCTTTCCATACTGCACCTGCTCCTCACAAATTAACAGACCGCTATAGTAGATACTTTAACTTATCTCTTTTCCCTATCCCTTCAGTTGTTGCTCATAGGCATTAACAATGTTAGCTCTTTCTGAATCTTGGACCAGAACGGTGTATAAACAGAGCATTAATTTGTACTGTGGGAAAATGATACATTTCAAGGGCAAGTCTTTCATCCCCTTCCCCACTCCTATAGCTGTTGGTGCTTCCAGTTTTCTTTCACCTTCCCCATATCCAGCTCAAAGCACCTCTCTTCCTTTTATCCCCCCATTGCAATGTGTTCAGTTTCGCCTCACTGTTGTCCCACAATCATCCTTTCACTGCAAAGGTTGCTGTTGCCTGTTTTGATTTTCTTCTATTCCAGAAGCTATATGGGTGTATCCAAAACCAGTTTCCCATATGATATATGGACGTCAGAGGCTCTTGGCATCCACTTGACAGTCCATTTTCTCCCAAACTCTAGGAGAAGTCCCCATGAAGAAATCTTTTCTCAAAGAATAAGAAAACTCAGTATTTGTCTGACTTTTTGTGTCTGAAAGACTTAGCATGTAAACATACAAGAAGAAAAGTAATCTTCTGTTTCTAGGTAAAGATCAAAAAGGGTTTTACAGACTCTGAAAACTAAGGTTTTCAACATACTTGCACACTAGGTAATAATCTAATTTTATGTGTGAGAGATACTAAGACACAAAGATATCAGATTTATGAACCATATCACTGCAAGCCTGTGATAAAGATCAAAGTAAAAGCCTAAGCAGAGTCTTTTGCTCTAACTAAAGTTCTTTGCTAAGAGTAGTGGTTCTCAGGAGTTTTAGTAGATGTACAGGTTGAATTTCTGCTAATATAAGTCACTGAAATATATATTGCATCTTTTGAAAGCTTGGAAAAAAAGGTTCCTGTCTTCTGAGGGTGGGCACTGACACTCTACAGCAGACCTCATTAAAAGGAAGTTACTCGTCCTTTCTCCCTGTGACTCACTAGAAATTGCTATAGGCCAGTAGAATAATCTTGTTTTTGAGCACCTTTGGAATAAATTGAGTTATGTACTGTAATTGGGAGATACTATTAATGAAAAGAGGAAACAACATCCTTCTGAAATGCTTTACATCATGAAACCTCATGCTTAAATCCATTTGTGTGAAAGAAGGCAGACTATATTCCTTACAATCTGTTGTAATTAAAAGATTGTTTTTATGGAACATTACTGAATCATTTGTGAATCAGAAGAGGGAGAACTCTGAGTAGCTGATATCTGCCAAAGAAAGGTCAGGGGGCTACTGTTATAGGCAGATTTGTATCTTGGAACTGAACTTTTAGTAAATGTCATGTAAAATAACTGAAAGTATTAGAAGTAGGAATTGCATATACAGAAAATTATGACCAAGAGAAAACAAGCATGTAGCTTTTTTTTTTTTGGAACTGCAGGCTACAAATGATCCTTCCTATCCATATTAGAAAACCCATGAAAAGACTCTGACAGATTTAGCTGTAGCAATTTCAAATGTCACTACTCCTGCCTGCCCTATTTCTGTGGCAGAGGTTGCCACCACTTAGCAGAGGAGGAAAAATGGGACTGATTGCTGCACTTCACCCACTCCTGGTCACACCTTGCATATTAACACAATTCTCTCTTCACAATGGATGGTGTTAATACATTGCAATGGGGTGACTGAAGTGTGGACACGCTTCCAGCTCGCTTGCTACTGAGATAATGACAGCAGTTTCCATCAGAGAAATGAGGGGTAGAGCCCGACTGGTAATGTTCTTACCAGTCTACCTTTGAGTCAGTAGATTAAAGGCCATTTCACTTCCCCTCTCCTGCCATGGCCCCATTACACAAACTATCAGGTAGGCTGTTTTTGTGATGGCAGACAAGCTATGTGCTGAGTGTCCTTGGCAGTAAGATGCAGAATCACAAAGTAGGTTGCACTGACCTTTGGAGGTCATTTGCTCCAAGCCCCTGCTGAAAGCAAGGCTGACTTCACACATGGCTTTGCATGTGCACTGGCAGACGTTAATGTGTCCTTCTGTAAACTGATTTCATAGAGCTTCTCTTTTTCAGGTGCTCTTCAGGAGCAATTCACTTTCATAGACCAAGAATGCAAGACACAGAAGAACTATTTCTTAAAGAAGGAAGTGTTTGGCTGTAAATGGAATCCAAAATGTGGGTATATTTGTTTGTTTGTTTAGCATACAGGTTTTTGCAAAGAAAAAATCTTAAATTTATGGTTTCTTTTTCTTAATAGACATTTTTTACAATGGGTGAGCTTCTCACTCCATTGAAAAATCTTGGAGAGGCACAGTAGGCTGAAATTCAGCTTGCCTAAGACTGGAGATTTTGAATGTTATAAAAAACAAACAAAACCACTGAGGCGGGGAAAAAGAAAAGTAATCATGATGATACACAAAGTGGTAGTTCATGTGTCTAAGTTTCATAGGAGCACTCCTCCTATGGAGACAGGCTGAGAGAGCTGGGGATGTTCAGCCCAGAGAAGAGAAGGCTCCAGAGAGACCTCATTTCATCCTTAAAAATTATTTGTATTCCTGATCTATATCCAGCTTTGTTTTTGATACTGACAACATTTCAGTGAATTCTTATTCTTTGGACAAGGAGAAACAGCTGAGTAAGTTTTGCAGTGTTCTAGGTTTATCCTTTGAGAATTGTGAGGCAAAAATGGGAGAAACCATGCAATATTGACAATTCTGAAGAACAATTCTCAGTTGGCCAGAAGAAAGGAAAGCCCTTGTGATGAACTTTTTTTTTTTTGCATTTAAAACACACATTCAACACTGGAACAAAATTTCAGAAGCACAAAAAATACCATGGAGAAGAATTATTAGGAAAAAAAAAGGAAAATTATAATACATTTTTCCAAATTTTGTTCATCGTATAAGCTCCTGGGTTTAACAGCTCCCTAGTAAGGAGTTTTGGGAAGCAGTTTTTCCAGGAAGATGGCAAGTACAGAAGACTATTGGGAAATTCCAGAGAGCTGAATTGTTAAGGAACTGGTTACCCATGTATCTCAGCCAACTTGGGAGACTGTTCAGTTAGCATGCTTGGTGTCATCTGTGGCATGACAGAGCCAGCTGGCTGCAGAGCGAGGCATAGCTCTAGGGAATTTACCTCCATTGTTGTACTGTCTTGATTTCCAGCTGCCCAGGGAACTGGTAAACCTTACTAGCTCTTTTATGAACTTAGATAATGGCTAAGAACTCTGCCAGCTAGACTGATGAAAACAAAAATGAACCAAAGAGCTCAAGAGATTAAGCAACACAGGAGCTGGCTAGATAAAGGGCTTTGGCAGCCAAGGACCAGGAGATGGGTGAAAGGCAGAGTGTCCAGAACTGCGTAAATTTTCCTCAAAGGTTGCAACATAACTGGCATATCCCTGCAGAAAGCTTTGATCTTGTCAAATCCATTACTTTCTGACTGCTGCTGGTAAATTTCTGATAAGCCCCAAATCTAAAAAGAGGACAGATAAAAACCTTTGTATATATATATATATATATATTTTTTTTTTCCCACGTAGTAAAGGAAATGATGAGATATGTAGACTTGACATTACACTGTGTACAGTAGCATGTAAAATATGTCTGAAAACAAAAGTCCTTATTTTGCATCATCTTTTCTCTCATTTACACTTGTGGAAGTGACTAAAGTAGGTTTTACAGTGAATGCCCTACTGAACATGCTCAGATATCTTCTAAAACATCTTTCTTCTGGCCTGTGTCTGTTCTTCCAGTGGAGAAAGAATTTGTAGAAGCTTGATTGTTATTACACAACTTTCTGATTTTTGATTGCAGATTAATTCAATTGCTGGCTCATTAATGCTATAATAACAGCTTCTGAAAGGTACTAATCTCTAATCAGAACTCAGGCATAACAATATAGTTGAAAATTATTTCAGTGAATCAAGTGAGATATTTTCTGTCTCAATTACCATTTTCTTTCATCACAGGGTAAATAATAGTACAAAGGCTTTTCCAGACACCTCCTTCATCCGATGATCTCTGTTTAAGAACCAATAGAAAATTTCAACCAACTGATAGGCTTCAGTAAACTATTTAATAAACTATTTATATCTAAAAGTATTTAGATATATGAAATTCTCACTGAAGCTAGCAGGTGAATTTATAATACTTTGGAATTGAAAGCAAAATTTAACACATTGAAATGCCCACCCTCAGCATCTTCTAAAGTAGATCCATATCGAACAATAAGTTGCTTGATGCAACTTACAATTTAGCTATAATGTTAAATTCTTGGGAAAAAACTTCTGTCTATTGCAGTATAAATGCTGTCTGCATTTAACTGAGAGCAGAACATGGTTTTTTGTGCTTACATTTTTATAAGCATAGTCCAGAATTTAAATTCAATCAGTTTGATCATTATGGAAAATGGATGTGCAGTTAAGAGACAAGGACAGGATTCCAGGTGATACACTAAATATCATTCAGCATATAAATAACAGTAGTCATCAAATAACATTCACAAGAGAGGGAGAGAAAAAATAAAATCAAGTAATTTTATTATGGCATTGTCCTAATCTTAGATAATAATTGTAGTCATTTGTCTTAAGCTGGAAATGACTACTTTATAGTGTGCAGCATTTCTGAAAATACTTTTTTTTTTTTTTTTTTTTTTTAATACAAATTTCCTGTTTAACCAGTGGGTAAAATGAATCTGTGATGTGCTGTAAAGGAGTTTCATGGGCATCTGAGCACTCCTTGTGGAGTCAAGGGCCTATTCTACGTCAGCCCTTGGAGCCAGAAAACAATATTTTTTTTTTCATACTTTCACTGAAAATACTAATTTTCATAGATTCCTAGAATATCCAAATTAGAAGGGACCAACAAGGATCATCAAGTCCAACTTCTAGGTCCCCTAGAGGATCACACAAAAAATCAAACCATGTGTCTGAGAGCATTGTTCAAACACTTGAACTCTGTCAGGCTTGGTGCTATAACCACTTCCCTGGGTTCCAGTGCTTGAATTAGTGTACGTAATCTAGCTATCTGGCTCTATCCCTTCTCATTTCTGGTAGCTGAGATGTTAACAGCTTGAACAAAATCCTTGCCATGTAGGTGTCATGTATCACTTTGGTCTTCCTTCAACACTTTTTTCCCCACATCTCCCTGTGAGATCTTCCCCTTTCCTGGCAGATCTACTCTGGCATTGCTGTGAAGGAGATGGAAACTGGATTTGTTAGTAAGGGTAATAACAAATAACCAAGCTGTTTTAGAATAACTGGTTAAGATAAATAATAATAATAAAAACAAATATTTTCAAACATGGTAGTATCTCAGCCAGAACTTCATATGAGATATTATTATGTAATTTTCTGTTTTGACCATTCAGAAGTAATGCAATGCTATTTCTTTAGTTTTATGATATGATGACTTATTATAGTCAATGGTCAAAATATAGTCTTCAACATATTTCTAATCACAATATCTTGTGGGACAAGTGCTAGGACATCTATTTTATCCAGAAAAATGAGCTAACAATTAGGAGATATACAACTGGTAATCAGGTAGTCTGTAGAAAATAAAAGTTCTGAGTCCAAATCTGCAGAGCCAGATTAACATTTTAACTAGGATTTTTCCTTACCAGTAATCAAATATATCTAGTGTCTCATCCTAGAAACTACATGGTCTTCCTAGTGGCATTTGTACTCCTTTTTGGTTTACACCATGTGGCAGTGAAGAATTTTATCACAGAAAAACTGTTTTTTAGTTGATCTGTTTAAGGACGAAATGTACTGGTCACCCTTTCTTTCCTTTCTTTTTTTTTTTTTTTTTTCACTAGTCCAAACTGCCTTTCTTAGAAGTTAGCTTTTACAAAGGGACTTTTGGTCCTTATCACCCTTTTCTGTCTTAACCTAGATAAAAACCTAGATAAAATAAGAAGCCCATCATAAGTAACATTCAAAACCTGTGGTAAATGGCAAGAAACAGAAAGCCTCCTCAGCATGAACCTGAGCTGAGCTCCTCTGTTCTTTTCCACCTTTATAGCCCTGGGAAGCCAGTTGCTCTTCTTTGTGCCAGGAAAACACTTCAAAATCTGCTTAAAAATAAAATAAATTTTAAAAAAAAAAAGAGAGAGAGAGAATGAAAAAGAGAAACACAAAGTAGGAGAAAGAAATGACTAGTGCAAAGAAAAGTGGCGGCTAGCAAACGTGACGCCCATCTACAAGAAGGGCCATAGGGCAGACCCGGGGAACTATAGGCCTGTCAGTTTGACCTCAGTGCCAGGGAAGCTCATGGAGAAGATTATCTTGAGAGTCATCATGCAGCACTTGCAGGGCAAGCAGGCGATCAGGCCCAGTCAGCATGGGTTTATGAAAGGCAGGTCCTGCTTGACGACCTGATCTCCTTCTATGACAAAGTGACGCACTTGGTGGACGAGGGAAAGGCTGTGGATGTGGTCTACCTTGACTTCAGCCAGGCTTTTGACACCATTTCCCACAGCATTCTCCTCAAGAAACTGGCTGCTCTTGGCTTGGACTGGCGCACGCTTCGTTGGGTTAGAAACTGGCTGGGTAGCTGGGCCCAAAGAGTCATGGTAAATGGAGTCAAATCCAGTTGGAGGCCGGTTACTAGTGGCGTTCCCCAGGGCTCAGTGCTGGGGCCGGTCCTCTTTAATATCTTTATTTATGATCTGGATGAGGGGATCGAGTGCACCCTCAGTAAGTTCGCAGATGACACCAAGTTAGGTGTGTGTGTCGATCTGCTCGAGGGCAGGAAGGCTCTGTAGGAGGATCTGGATAGGCTGCACCGATGGGCTGAGGTCAACTGCATGAATTTCAACAAGGCCAAGTGCCGGGTCCTGCACCTGGGGCGCAATAACCCCAAGCAGAGCTACAGGCTGGGAGATGAGTGGTTGGAAAGCTGCATGGCAGAGAAGGACCTGGGAGTGATGGTGGACAGTCAGCTGAATATGAGCCAGCAGTGTGCTCAGGTGGCCAAGAAGGCCAACGGCATCCTGGCTTGTATCAGAAACAGTGTGAAACAGCAGGGCTAGGGAGGTGATTGTCCCCCTGTACTCGGCTCTGGTGAGGCTGCACCTTGAGTACTGTGTTCAGTTTTGGGCCCCTCGCTACAAGAAGGACATCAAGGTGCTTGAGCGGGTCCAGAGAAGGGCGATGAAGCTGGTGAGGGGCCTGGAGAACAAGTCCTACGAGGAGCGTCTGAAGGAGCTGGGCTTGTTCAGCCTGGAGAAGAGGAGGCTCAGGGGCGACCTTATTGCTCTCTACAGGTACCTTAAAGGAGGCTGTAGTGAAGTGGGAGTTGGCCTGTTCTCCCATGTGCCTGGTGACAGGACGAGGAGGAATGGGCTTAAGTTGCGTCAGGGGAGTTTTAGGTTAGATGTTAGGAAGAACTTCTTTACTGAAAGGGTTGTTAGACATTGGAACAGGCTTCCCAGGGAAGTGGTGGAGTCACCATCCCTGGAAGTCTTCAAAAGACGTTTAGATGTGGAGCTTAGGGATATGGTTTAGTGGGGACTGTTAGTGTTAGGTCAGAGGTTGGACTAGGTGATCCTGAAGGTCTCTTCCAACCTAGAAAATTCTGTGATTCTGTGAAATAAATGTCTCATATTTAGAATCACAGAGCCATAGGAAATTCCAACCCAAGTTGGAACTCAGGTACAAAGTCTGGAGTGATTTTTATTTTCCTTATTTTTCCTTTCCTTATTTTTCCTTGCTCACCTACCTCCACGGTGACCATTGCTACCTGGACAAGGAGCTGGTAACTAGTCATGCCTACTTTAGAGGTCCTGATGGCACAGCTCAACAAGGTGGTGGTGGTGCCCTTCAGGGTGAGGGTGTTCTACATCCCCAACAAGGCCACCATGTCCACAGCCTTGGACAACCTCTACTCGGGTGGCATATACATGGCTGCCAAGCTGGGGAAGTATAAAAAACTGGAAAAATTAGGAAACTGTTGCCAGATGGCTGGCTGTCCCAGCTGCCAAGTGAAGGTCAGAGGAAGGCATGGTTCCTGCCTAGGGCTCACCAGGGTGTTGATAGCCCTCTCTGGTTCTTGGAGAAGAAGGAGGGAAAGCTTTTACAAAACGTGCCAGTGTCTTTGCTTTCCAGGCCTTCCTTCATCCCTAGCCTAAAGAGTTTCCTGCCCCAGCCCACGTGACCCACTGCAGCCTCAGCAAAATACTTCCCTTACTTCTCCTCATTTTACATATTTTTTGCACAGAAGGTGCTGGGGTGATGCTTCTCAAAAGTGTTTTACCTCCAAGCACTCTGGCACCAGAACACCCCCGGAGTAGATGCAACACCAACCAGTCTGATATTCCATGTCCACACTGAAAGAAACAGGAAAAAGTGGAGAAGCATAAGAGGTGACAGACACCGTGACTTGCAGCTGTGCTGGCCTTGGTTACAGCTGTTTGCCTCTTTGTTGTCTTTTCACAAGGCAGTGCCCGCTTGTGGAGATGATGGCTGTAAACCAAGTGTAAGCCTGTAGCCTTAGCAGCAGGTAATGTCTCTTATTCTGTTAAATGCAAGAATCATTTTTGGTCTCAGGATGGTTTAACGCATGTAGTTATAAACTGCCTTAGCATTACCAAAATTTTATCTCTGTGAGTTGCCCTGTGTCAGTCAAAATGTGCTTGAAAATACAAAAGGAAAGAGAAAATGTGGTATAAAAACACACTTCTATACCACAATCTACACTTTATTGAAAAATAAAGTGGATTATTGAAGACAACACTTGGCTTTATTCAGCAAAGTTGCTCCTCTGAGAAATACTGCTATTCAAAGTTTTTTCTTACATTGTAATTAATTTATCACTCTATAAAGCTTTTCAGTGCTGATTTTAAAATTGTCTGCTTTCATATAGAATGATATAACAAAGTTTAGCTCTCCCTGCTCTGAGAAGGCAGCTTTGTATGTTGAAGCTGTCAATAGCAGTGAAATTAAGTTTTGCTTTTTTACCAGTGAGAGTGATGGTACTCACAGCAGACAGTAAATTATAGCAAGAGAGATTGTTGAGCTTTTAGGATATGTGCTTCATTCTGAAATTCTGTGAAAATGATTATTTTCCCAGATGTATAAACAAATACTCTTTTATAGTTGTATTTTTCAAGAGAGAAGGTAGTTAAAAATAGTAAGATTTATTCAGCTCTCCTTTGCTCTAAAGAGCTCTGAGTACATTAGAATAAAGAGCATTGTCAGCCTCGTGTATCCACTGCTGTTACTGTCCTTTGGGTAAAATGGAGCAACTAAAACACCTCTCCTCTCCTCTCCTCTCCTCTCCTCTCCTCTCCTCTCCTCTCCTCTCCTCTCCTCTCCTCTCCTCTCCTCTCCTCTCCTCTCCTCTCCTCTCCTCTCCTCTCCTCTCCTCTCCTCTCCTCTCCTCTCCTCTCCTCTCCTCTCCTCTCCTCTCCTCTCCTCTCCTCTCCTCTCCTCTCCTCTCCTCTCCTCTCCTCTCCTCTCCTCTCCTCTCCTCTCCTCTCCTCTCCTCTCCTCTCCTCTCCAAGTTCTATTGATGAAACCATCACTTCCCATTGAAATTAAGGAATTCTTTGAATGAACAAGATTAGCTAATTGGCAGATCTCAATTTGAACAAACTTAGTTTAACTGGTTTAACTGGCCAGCATGAGCAGTTGCTTGACTGTGTTATAAAACTGAAGATTGCAGAAATTTTGCTCATATTTCACTGAAAACGAAGACTTAAAAAAAAAGTATAATGTTTTTTTTTTTTTTTTTCTTTTCCCTAGGGAGAATTTGTTGATGCCTGAACTGTTGTTGATGCCTGAACTGTGGGTTTAAAAATGTCACAGAATGACACAATGGTTGAGGTTGGAAGAGACCATGTATCAGACTGTTTAAACAGACAAAAATTTGGAATTTGAATCAAAATTTGGATTTTAATAGAGCACGTACAGAAATCTGTATTGGAGTTGTGAAGTGAATCCAGCCACTAAGGTCCCTCTGTAAATACCTACATATTGTGTCACAGAATGATACAACACAACACTGTATCAGGTCAGAAATCAAAAAGATTACTTGTAGACCAGAAGTTAAAATACACAGATTCTGGACAAGTAACTTAGTCATTAGTATTGTATCTCCCTCTCCTTATTTATTTATTTATTTATTTATTTTTTTATTTTCAGGATTTGTGCAGTTATATACAGCCAGTATCTCTTGCTGGCTGGCTGCAGGCAATTTCTAGCCAAGGAATGTGGTGTTTGAGTAGGTCTCTAAAAATCTTAAATTCTCCGGACATGGGGAGCCTTACACCTGGCGGGGCTTTGGATTCTGCTGTGGTGTCAGTGCATAATGTTTAGTTTCCAGTTGTAGTAAGTTGAAGTCATGGAACCAGTGTTCTTTTTTGGTGGTCTCTTAATTCCTAGTTAAATATTTCACAGTGAAGCTAAAGTATTTTTGAAATCGTCTGTTCCCTTTTGAAAGAAATGAAAACTTTTGTCTAGTATATCTCTTTTTCCTCTAGTTATATTGAAATTGGAATTAAAAGCCTCTGGGGAAAAGTCAAGAAATAACAGTAAGTGTTTAATTATGAATACTGCCTGTTTAAATTACTATGAAAAAATACCCATTCATTACTTTATGATTATATAATTTATGTTTAACAGTTAACAGATGCTATTTCTGGGAAGAATATGATATGGTATTATCAATTTACCTAAGATTTATTGTGTAAAAATTTGGATAGGAAAGAATGTTACTCTTGAAGTATCTCTTTGTCCATATTGTATAACTAATCATCACTCAACGGATGCCAAGTTATTTTCTATATTTTTAGGAATTAAAACTTATTATTGTATTTTTATTTTTTATTATTTTTTCTTTTTTTCCTTCACTGTGCAAGTGATATTTTAGACATTATAATCTACGGATGACATTTAGTGATTGATCAGATTCACAGAATTGTTCAGTTTGGAGGGGACCTCTGGAGGTCACCAAGCCAAAACTTGTACTCGCACTTGGGCCAACTAGACCAGGCTGCTCAGCAACATATCCAGCCAGGTTCTGAATATCCCCAGGGATGGAGACTACACCATGTGTCTGGGCAACTGCTCCAGTGTTTGATCAACCTCTCTGAAATTTTACTCTTACATTTAAGTGGAATTTCCTGTCTTTTAATGTGTGCCTGTTGTCCTGTGGCTAGATCTCTCTGAGAAGAGTCTGTCTCTTTCTTTTATTTTTTTGTTACTCCCTGCATCAGGAATTTATACACATTGATAAGATCCCAAAAGAGCCTTCTGTTCTCTGCACTGAACAGTTCTGTTGGCTTCTCCACATTCTTGACACATTTGCTTCAATGCCTTCATTATCTTCATAGCCCTTTGCTAGATTCACTCTGGAAAGTCCATGTCTCTTTTGTACAGGGGCACACAGAACTGAACAGAGCACTCAGATGAGGTGTCACCACTACTGATTAGGGAGGGAATAATCAACCCTCTCAATCTGCTGGCAGTGCTTTTACATGTAGGACTAAGGATGCATATTGGAAAGTTAAAGAGAAATGAATGAAAAACTCTATCATATAGAAATGAAGGCAAGAATAAGCAGTAACTAAAAATAGTAATTTTGGTTTCAAAAGTAGTCACAGAAGTAATGGATAGCTGGGGTGTAAGACATTTTATGGAAAAATTAAATGATAAATTATTAATAGTGAGTTGCATTTTTTGTTGAGTGTTTGAATATTCTAGATTTTAGAAACATAATGACTAGGCCTAGGAAGAACCTCAAGAGTTCATCTAGTTTCCATTTTCACCTACAGATCAAGGAAGAATCAATTATACAAAGACCAGTATTGGGAGATGGACTATGACCATATTGCTTGTGGTCCACACCTGAAACTGGCCGTTGTTGGGAGAAGTTCTTAACCTTTTCCTGCTGTGTCCAAGGATGAGCATGGCTAGGATTACCACTTATTTGGATGATTCATGCACTGTAATGACCTCTCATTGCTGATGGTTTTCATGTCTCAGCTGAAACTGATACCAGCTAAGTAAGGCCTTCCCATTTTTCTGCTGCACTATGAAGTCAAAGAGGCTGACCTAGACCACACAGGTCCTAAGCTAGTTTGTTTGACCTTGAACTGCAACAGAGAGTAAAAAAACATTTGAAAGCAGAATGTAAATGTCATAGATCATAAACATAATTCTAGGAAGTACTCACAGAGGGTACATATAGCCCATTTTTTAACAGCTTATGTTGCAGATAGAATGGTTTTTAATTGTATATTTTGACAGGGAGTTTTTGAGGCCAGTATTGATACAGATAAAGCAATATTAAACTTCATATCCTTTCTTAGTCATCTCTGGCAATTTGACCTGCAACATGTACGTTTGCTTTGACATATCTCTGCTGTATTTATCATTATGACAGCAATTTGTTGTCTGAGACATAACAAAAAAAAAAATGATGTGTCCTTCTGAAATCCAATTTAAATCCTCCAAGTAAGCTCAAAAGGCTTTTTCTGGAATCACAGCAAAATGAATGGTAGGCTATATTGAGTGCAGAAAGCCTTGACCACAGGATATGCATTTGCAGATTAAGTCTGTTTCATATATGCAATGAGTCCAAACCGTACTTTTCCAGTTTAGTCCTTATGCAGAGGAAGCAGAGTCCAAACCACTGCATATATGTGCTGACTCATTGAAAGCTCGTTTTGAGTCCAGTCATGCCACATGTGCTGTATAGCTTAGGTAATGCTGTCTAGATTGCATAACATATAGAATTCTTTGGGTATGCTCAGCCAGTCAGATCTTGTGATTATCTTTCCACACATTTGCATTATCTTGTATGTCAATGAAGGCAAATAGGACTGAATTCACAACAGTTAAGTGGGAAAGGTAAATTTTGAATTATCAGTATTTTTGAATTGAATCTCAATTTGAAATAAAGACTTGGAATAGTTTTTTTTTTTTTTTTTTTTTTTTTTTTTTTTTTTTTTTTTTTTTTTTTTTTTTTTCCTGCCTCTGCCACTGCTTTCATAGCAAAATATAGTGAAAATGAATCAGGCTAGGCTGCTAGCTTCACTGAATCTATACTATTCTTACTAAAATGAACGTAAAGAATAATAAATCCCAAGCAACCATTATTTAAGAAATGTATTTCTTGAAATTTTGTGCTATCGTATTAGTATAGATTTGTTATAAATTATTTAAATCCACGTCTGTAAGATGTTACACTAAAGCATATTTGAATCCATATTTTAACTACTGTGAATAAAAAACTACCAATAAATTTATATTATTAGATCTACACTATCAAAGTTATTGTAATGAAATAGACATTGGATTTAATTGAACAGCAGTGTTTCTCTTTGTATAGATGTTTGTGACATACCTTATAACATTGTTTTGGCGGTAGAGCAAATTTAGACAATATCACTCTGGAAGTGCCACTTTTGCTATATTTTATTACTTTCTCTCAACCAAATAATATTTAAAGCTAAATTCTGTATGTTCATGTATATAAACTGAAAGGCAGAGATCTGATCTAGGTGGTTATAGAGGGGATGGCAAGGATCTGGGAGTACCACATCTTAGTCTGGGATGGTAATAATAAACCTAGCTGGTTATTATTCTCCCCTTTTTCTAACTTCTCTTCCACTGAATGTACACCAGGGACATGGGCAGATTATGTGTCAGATTATGTGTGCCAGATTATGCTTCTCTCTGCATCTTTATCAATATATTAAACAGTCTCCTAAAATATGTTTGAGTACTAGAACCCAATTATCTGTACTGTTAAATTGTTGCATACTTCTGATCTGGGCCAACTCCTTCTTTCCAGTGACAGTTTGGAAATTAGGATGCACTAGGGACCGTTCTCATTAGGCATGAACCTTGTTTTCGAGACTACATAAGGTTAACATTACGGAGTAGACTGATGCTACATGGTTTTGTGACTGGGGAATAGATGTAGTCACTGGTTTGTTCACTAATGTAAACGTGGCAAGACTGGGTATGGATGCTTGTGTCAAGGCATTGTGATATATTGTCCTGCAACATTTCATCAGTATAAGAGGTTTGTTGTGCTCCACAAATACTCTTTAAAGCTAGAAAAATGGTGGGTATAATGGAAATTAAAAGACTAAGGTAAACAATTATATTTGTAACATTGTCAAAAGTAGTTAATGTATACTCTGCCTAGAACTGTACTTGTACTCAGTGGCCACCTTCAGACTAGTATGGACAGGACTTGTATGGACATTCCCGAGCACTGGTAGACAATAGAAAAGAATTTCTAATTTGTAAGTGTAGTTTCCAATGATTTTTTCCTCCCCCAAATACTGGCACTCTCTCAAACAATGTCCTTGTTTTGGGGTCAACATTTCCTACAGGAGTATTGAATATCCTGTGCAGTTTAGGTATGGATATGAGATGTTCTGTGCTTTGTGGCCTCAGGTCTGTTGAATTTTTTTTTTAGCTCATTGGTGTAGATCTACTTAATGAGGCTAACTTAAGGCTAAATATGACATGAAAGTTAAAGGAGAGATTGTGGATTTTTATGTCTAAGCAACTCCTACATTTGCCGGTAGAATACCGTTGCTAAAGACTTCTGTCTTGCCAATTCTTTGCACCTTTTGATTTTCTGTAACAAGTGTAGATTTTGTATCTAAGGACAGGTTTTATGCCAGAGAAAAGATTTATCCTTTCCTACTTCTACTTTCAACACTAGCAGTGAATCTTTGTTCCTACTGTGTCCTCGTCACTGAACATGTTACTCAAAGGAAGAAGGTGGTGGAACGGAATGAAAGTGACAGCCCAGGAGGGCAGGGAATCCACTGTGTGCAGCTCCAAAATCGTTTCCCTAGTTTGTGACAGAATGGGTATGAAACTGATTAAAGTAATGATAATATGGTGGTCTTTGGTCTGACAAAATTCTGTTAATTGCTGGCTTTGTATCCATTGAAATAACACATTGAACTTACAGAAAAATCTGCAATCACTATGACATGAATGATAACAGGGTTTTGTATAGCATAAACTAAAACAAAATGTTGCCAGCAATGTCTGTTTTTCAGTAAATGGGGAAAGAAGGTTTTAAAGTCACTGGCCTACTTGCTATAAATATTTAGCAGTTTATTCTTGTTTGGACCCCTATGTGGGAAATCTGTTTTGAGTCCAAGTCTTGATTTTTCACTTCTTGGCTTAGCAAGTGTTGGAAATGTTGTGGTGGCAGCTTGTTTTCTCAAGGGAAAGAGCTTGTCAGGCCATTTGACAGCATCTTCTCTGGTTGATTAAATTGTGTCAGTTGCTTCAGAACAGAATAGTCTTTTGGACAAATGGTGAGTGAGCATGATGCAGGTTCCCAAGGACAGAAGACATGAAACAGCAAAAATCTCGGGATTCCTTGAATATATCAATTTTCCAAAATACTGATAAGTAACATATTGCACTAAACAAAGATAGTATTTGAAACCAGGACAAATGTTTATATTTAAGGAATGTTTGTGAGAATAAAATATTTTAAACATCTTGCATCAGCTAATGATGTATGATTTATTTTTTTCTGCAGATGAAACCAATAATATATTGAGCTATCTGTGTGCCTTCCAGATGGCAATTTATGTATAATAAACCACATAATATCAAGTAAGTAAGTATGTTATAAATCAGACATTTAATTTTGGTTTTAAGTTTTCTACTCTAACAGTATATACAAACTCCCAAATGTGTATATTCAGTTAAAAACTGAAAGTACTGAATCGCTGGTTAATCAAATGTAATGGTCAGATTCTCTCTTGATTTACATTCTTCATAAATCCTACAAACTTAGATTAAATTTATATGATATAAAAGTATGCCATTTTTCCCAAAATATTCTTGAGGAAAAAAGTAATAATATGAGAATGCCAATAGATTGCAGTATACAATTATTTTATGCTGATGAAATACAAAGAAAAAATATTGAATAATATTCAAAAATATTATGTGATACACACACATATAGCTAATATGGTAAAATGACACATAATCCAAGGGCTATTTGAAATAAGAATCTCAGAAATATGAAGCCTTACAAAGATTTCTAAAACAGTAGAGTGTAACAAGTGGAAGATAGGAGCAAATAATTTTCTGAACTGCTAATGAAGCTGGTTTTCTTATAAATTTCTGATCCATAGAATTTATCAGAATAATAAATCAGAAAGATAACTGCATTTGTCTTCTATGTGGTCACTGTTCCTGGGCACGTGAGAGGGTGTAGCTATGGCTGCAGTTTTCCCAACAAGTTCCATTATTCAAACGTGTACATCATCTCAAAAAAAGTCACCATCTTTGGAGTTAAGATACTTCCCACACAGCATGACCACAGCAGTTCAACTGTACAAGTATGGAGGAAAAAGGGTTGAATGTGGAGCATAAAGTATAATAGTTTGTTTCTCTATGATGCGTAGTAAGATTTATTTAATGGAGTAGCCGTTATTTAAAATGATGAGCATTCAGGGTGGTATAACTAGAGAAGGGGCTACTACTGATGAAAAGGCTACTAAATGTTTATAATACTGATTATCTAAGTTATAATTTGATTTCAACTTATCACCTAATAATTCAAGCTATTATTGTGTCAATGTGTATGTGCAGGTAATTAAAAAAAATAAAATGAGTTGCAAAGCCAGTGAGACCACAAGTCTCTGCAGATTGTGCTATCTTCCTTAGATTAAACTGCTCTTATTAAATCTTTTCTCTTATTTCCACCTAACAACTTGTCTATTACAGCAGAAGCTAAGGAAAAAAAAGCAATCGTGTCCCCATCATTAACTGAAATCAGTAGACAAATTTTATTCTGACAAAGGGAACTGTAGAATTAGATCTGCATTTGAAGACAACACTGACAATGGTGTGTATTCTCTTTGTATGTGAGCAGGTTGTTAACCCCAAAGTTCTGTACAATCTTATCTAGAATTGTATTGTAGAGATTTTTGAAATAATCATGCTAAGTCTTGTGGAATAAAACCAATAATCTTTAAATTGCACTCTGAAATAAATACAATGCTAAGGTTATTCTCAGAGTACAGATATGATGTAGTAAATGGTACCCTCAGGCTAATGCTGAAATACTTAGTTTTTCTATAATGAAGCAGTCACACATGATTTCAATGTCAAAGTAAAGAGTTAAAGTTTAAAATGTAAAGTATCTCTGACATATGATTTGAATTGTTCCTTCAAGGACAGGAAGTGTGTTTATTTTATTGAATATTTTTTGAATACTATATCTTCCATTGGCAAATTGTGATAATGGAATTTAGAGATGAAGAAGGTTCTTTAGGTCATGTAGTTCATTCCCATAGCTGCCACGCCTTATACTATATGATATATTTTCCTTGTCTACCCTTGATTTATATGTTTCTAGGGATGAAGTTTCTAAATCATACCTCAGATAACCATTCTGCAGTTTTGTGTTTTTGTATGATAGTAAGATCTTGGCATAACTATTGATTTTTGTTACTCTTCCCATAAAAAAGTAGACTTTTATAGTATATTTGAGAAAATAATTGCTAAAAAAAAGTCTTTTTTTTTTTTTTTTTTTTTTTTCTGTAAACAATGCTTTCAATACATGATCCACAAGCATTACAATATTATAATAAAAGTTCCACTAGATGGCCCCAAACTTCTTCTGAATGCAATCTTTATTACTTCAAGATGTTGTTTTAAAGTGGCATGCAGACATAAATATTTGCTCTTGGCTGAAACTTGACACACTCTGCTAGGACTTGCTCCTGGCTTTTTTTTTTTTTCTTTTTTCTTTTTTCTTTTTTTTTTTTTCCTTAAAAGAAATTGAATGCAAGTTCCTAAAAAGCATTGTGTTTGCCACAGTATTCTTACCTATATCAAGAGCTGCATTATGCTACTTACAAGTTAAACGGGTTATTGAAAAGTAAAATGTGTTCACTTGGTCTTCAAACAACCAAATATATTATTGTTGGTTAAAAAAACATGGAGAGAAGAAAGTTGTTCCATACTGAGCATTTAAATCTTAACTGAATGAAGTATTACTAAATTAGTAATGGTTATTTAATTTTCATTCTGTCCAAATTATGTTTGATCCCTTATATTACTTAGAAGTAGCTTCAGATTCCTGTTTGTTATGTATGGATGATTATTAAAAAGTTTTTATTTTATTTTATTTTTTTTGGGGAAGAAGGTATGGAAGATACTTTCTAAAGTGATACTTCCTAAAGCATTTTATTACAGGTTCGCACCACTGTCAGTGTGGAATGACTGACTTAAGCTTAGATTGCAAAATCACTTTTAGAACAGTATTTTGTGCAGCTGTAAATTTTTCAGTGTTGGCTTTTGTGCAATTCCTTTTTTTTTTTTTTTTTTTTATAATCATAAGGCAAGCTAACCTGCTTGCAAAATGCTGGACTCATAGTGGAAAATCAGTTCCTTTTTACATACTTTGTTATGAGTTGAATCATGTTCTTAGTGTCATCATTGTTATGGGTGAGACTGGTTATAAGAATGAACATTTGATGACAATTATAAATAGTACAATGTAGCCAAAAATGTGTAAAGGTAAAAGATAAGTTTGTTGTGTCACTTATAGTAGTGGCAAAATTGAAATGGATATTAGGAAATTATTTATTGGTAAGAACATAGTAGGTGAAACTGCAAGGAATTTTCAGTTGAAATGCAAGATAAAAAAGTGATGAAATTTAATGAGTGAAAATTGATGATATATGAGTGAAAACTCAATATTAAGGTTGGTGTCATTAGCGATGTAGGAAAGCAAGTGATTCTAACACTTGACCAGTTTGTGAGCTATGGAGAATCTTCAGAAAGTATAGAAGTAACTTATATTTGTGGAGTTATGGAAAGATATGAGGATATTCAAAGAAAAAAAATGTGTAATGCTAGAGGCTGAGGAAGGTGGCCTTAAACATATATATAAATATATATATATATATATATATATATATATATATATATATATATATAATGGGAAAATATTGTTGTTAGAAAGAAAGAAGAGAAGATAATAATAAAAAGATAAAAAGTAGAAAATAATGCATGGATTTAGAGGATATAATGATAAGGACAGGGAAATCACTGAGTACCATCATGGGCAAACCAGGCTCAGCATAAGGTAGATTAATATAATTTATTACCAGATAGCAGACTAGAGCAGTGAGAACTAAAAGCAAACTAAAAGCACCAACCCTTACTCACTCTCCTCTACCTCCTCCTCTTGAGTGGCACAAGGGAACAAGGAATGGTCATTGTGGTCAGTCTGTAACACTTTATCATCCATCAGGAGCAAACTCCTGCCCTCCTTCTGCACTGACCTTTGGGTCTGCAGGGCTAATTCTCAGTCCTCACTCTCCCAGCTGCTGTGGCAGCAGTTTTATTTTTCCTTTCTCAGATATACTCTCACAGAGGTGCAAACGTTGCTTATTGGCTTGGCTCTGGCCAGTGGTGTGTCCCTGTGGAGCCAGATGGAGCTGGCTCTGATCTGACATGGGGCAGCTGCTGGGCTCTGCTCACAGAGGCCACCCCTTCCACCAAAATCCAGTATATACCAGTGTCCTGGTTTCAGCTAGGATAGAGTTAATTTTCCTTCTAGTAGCTGGGAGGGTGCTGTGTTTGGGATTTAAGTTGAGAATAATATTGATAACATGCTGATGTTTTAATTGTTGCAGAGCAGTGCTTACACCAAGCCAAGGACTCTTCCAGCTTCTCACATCGCCCTGCCAGTGAGCAAGTTATGGGTGCAGCAGGAGCTGGGAGGGGACAGAACCAGGACAGCTGACCTGAACTGGCCAAACAGATATTCCATACTGTATGACATTATGCTGAACAATTAATATGGGGGGGCTGGCTGGCGTGAGGGGGGACACACCCATGCTTGGGGATGGGATGGACATCGCTCAGTGGATGGTGAGCAATTGCATTGTATACCACTTGCTTTATACATATTATTATTATTACTATAATCATTATTAGTATTACTATTTCTCTTTCTTTTCTATCCTATTAAACTGTCTTTATCTTAAACCACAAGCTTCTATTTATTTTATTTTATTTTATTTTATTTTATTTTATTTTATTTTATTATTTTATTTTATTTTATTTTATTTTATTTTATTTTATTTTATTTTATTTTATTTTATTTTATTTTATTTTATTTTATTTTATTTTATTTTATTTTATTTTATTTTATTTTATTTTAATTTTTTCCCCCAATTCTCTCCCCCATCCCACTTGGGAGGGGGAGGGGGAAGAGCAAATGGCTGTGTGGTACTGCGCTGCCTGCTGGGTTAAACCACAACAACCAGCCAGGTTCTGAATGCCTCCAGGAATGAAGACTCCACAATGAGTCTGGGCAACCAGTTCCACTCTTTGATCAACCTCTTGGAAAAAAATCTTTTTCTTCCTTAAGTGGAATTTCCTGTTTTTCAGTGTGTGTTCATTTTCCTGTGGCTAGATACTACTGTGAAGAGCCTATATCTGTTTTCCGTTCTTCCTGCAACAGGAATTTATACACATTGATAAAATCCCCCTGAGCCTTCTCTTCTCTGCACTGAACGCTTCTCTCGGCTTCTCCTGGTTCTCTTCACATGACCTCCAATGTCTTCAGCATCTTTGCTGGACATGCTTCAGTATGTCTGGGGAGCCCAGAACTTGACAGAGCACTCAAATGTGATGTCACCAGTGCTGAGTTGGAAGGATCATGTTAATTTTTATAACCTAATAAATATACTCTATTTTTTTTGAGTCACAGATAGGAGAAACATTAACAAACCGCAGAAGCTTATACTACATTATCTTCTATTATCTATCACTACTAGATCACTACTAAATCTTTTAGCTTCAGTAGCTGTTGTGGGGATGCATTTCTTCTCCTTTACATGTCACATGTTGTATAAAAGAGAAGAATATGCACCTCATTTACCTTTTTTTATTCTCAATATCACAGACTATATGTTTTCCATTATTTCTTCCTTTTTTTTATTTCTTCCTTTTTTTTTTTTTTTTTTTTTTTTTTTTTTTTTTTTTTTTTCTGTAGAGATCTGTCTGCTGGAATCACAAGATCTTGGAGGCCAGAAACTGGTGGAGCATGCCAGGGGTGATACAGGGTCCAGTCCTGTTTACTATTTTCTCTAACAATCTAGATGATTGGTTAGATTGTACTTTCAGCACATTTGCTGATGACACAGGGAAAATAAAACCTGATGAAGTTCAAAAAGGAGAAGTGCAAAGACTTACACCTGGGCAGGAACAACCCCAGGTACCAGTACATGCTGAGGGCTACCGAGATAAAAAGTAACCTTATAGAAAAGGACCTGGTGGTCCAGGTGGAGCATGAGCCAGCATTGTGCCCTTGCCACCAAGAAAGCTAATGGCTGTATTAGGCAGCGCTGTCAGCAAGTCAAGAGAGGAGATCCCCTCTACTCAGTGCACGTGAGGCCACACCTGGAGTGCTGTGTCCAGTTTTGGGCCCCTGGTACAAGAGAGACATGAACAATACTGCAAAGAGTACAACAAAGAGCCAGAAAGATAATGAAGGGACTGGAACACTTTTCCTATGAGGAGAGGCTGAGAGAGCTGGGACTGTTCAGCCTGGAGAAGGCTTGGGGGAATCTCATCAATGCCATGCAATTTATAAATTGTGGAAGGGAGGATGCACGGAAGAGAGAGCCAGGCTATTTTCAGTGGTGCCCAGTGTCTGGACAAGAGGCAATGGGCACAAGCTGCAAGACAAGAGGTTCCATCTGAACATAGGAAGTATTTCTTTATCATGTGGGTGATACAGCAGTGGCACAGGTTTCCCAGAGAGGCTATGGAGTCTAACCCCATGGAGATCTTCAAAAGCCACCTGGACATGGTCCTGGGCAACCTGCTCTGGGTGGCCCTGTTTGAGTCAGGGGTTGGAGCAGATGCCCTACAGTGGTCCCTTCCAACCTTGACCATTCTGTGATTCTGTGATCTGCCTTGGTAATTCTCTTGCTGAGTAATTTTCAGCATTTGCCCTGATTGTTCCTTTTTGTTGGGAATCAGAGAGCATTAATTAGCACTCCACTTAAGACTGCATTAATCCCTTGGAGTACTTTCACTGTTATTTGCTTGCCTTCCACATTTTGGATATATTTGCCAACTTATCCAGCCACTTAAAAATGAATCTTTCTTCCTAAAGCTTCAGTCTAACAGTGGGTAGGCATTCCCAGATTTGTCAGTCTGTTTTCTTACTTTCAAACGTGTCCCTGAATTTTCTTGCAGTGGCAGCAACTTCAAAAGAGCTCAGCTGTTTCAGTCCTGCCAGGAAATATAAATGTTGAGACATATTCAGAAAGGTCTAAGTCTTTCTACTTGTGTCAGGTTAGGATGTCAAACAGGCTTTCAGGATGCATACTAGTATGTCTACAGTTTGATCAATTACAGAACTTCTATAGAAAGTGGATTTTACTTCAATCAAGAATGATACTTCAAGCAGCCCTCGATGAAGCAGATATTGTGACCTGGTTCGTGACATGGTAAATGGTGGTGAATCAAATCTCTTGGCTTCCTTCTTTCAGAATTCTCAGAGAAATCCATCAAGCTGTGAAAGATCTTCCCTTAAGGATTTGAAAGAAATATTTCACTCCTTGGAGCTAGCACTCTGGGTTTATGCCAAGCACCTTCAAGCACTGGGGACATTAATCAGCTCTCATTTCAGTCTTCCAGTCACAGTCACTTTCCTTTTGTCCTCTAATTCTAATTATATTTTAATGTGAAAAGGGAGAAGGCAACAAGTGAGAAGGTAGCCTATGGAGACAGCAGCTGATTTTTGGTTTAGTCCTGTGGGTCACAGAGACAGGATTTCTTGTTATGGAAGGAAATATATTTATAACTGCTGCAAATGGGAGACATTTATTTTCATGCTGTCATTCACTCACTCTGCAGAAAGTATTCTCAGTTCATGGTAACCCAAGAAGATGATGCTTTGAGTGCAGTAAGCAATATTAAGAGTGTTCATGAAGGTCATAGCAGCTGTTTTTGTGTACCTCCAGAGGACAGAAGTTATCCTTTCCCCATAGCTAGGGATTCAGTCTGTAATAAAAATGATTCTTGTGAACAGGCCTCAAGTACTCTGGAAAGCTTTGAAAGTCTTCAGTCCATTGTGACTAATTTATAGGCCACATCTCAGAATTCATTGGGGTGAAATGGACATGGTCTTTGCTCAAGTTTGTCTTTCTAACAACCATTTCAACTCCTTACGGTGTCATTTTCTTTATCTGTCTCTCCTCAGATTATATATGTGCTAATTTGGCAGTTCTGAAACTCATGCTCCTTTTCATCCTGGTTACTTTTTATGCCAGACTGCATGTATGTGTATATGAAACATGGCTTCACACCTACTAAAATGGATGTTAATGTGAGTCTCCACTCTGGATATGTGTCCTGGTTTCAGTTAGCACAGAATTAATTTTCTTCCTAGTAGCTGGTGGAATGCTGTGTTTTGGCTTAGGATGAGAAGAGTGCTGATAACACCCCAATGCTTTAATTGTTGCAGAGCAGTGCTTATACTAAGCCAAGGACATCTCAGCCTTTTGCTCTGTCCTGCCAACGGGCAGGCTGGGGGTGCAGTAAGAGCTGGGAGGGGACAGACCCAGGACAGGTGACCCAAACTAGCCAAAGGGGTATTCCATACCATCTGACGTCATGCTAAACAATATATAGGGGTGGCTAGCCGGGGGGAGGGGGCCGGACTGCTCGGGGTTAGGCTGGGCATCGGTCAGCGGGTGGTGAGCAATTGCATTGTGCATCACTTGTTTGTACATACTATTATTACTTTCATATTATCACTATTGTATCATTATTATTATTATTGTTATTATTTTTTTTGTTATTATTATTTTCCCTGTCTTATTAAACTGTCTTTATCTCAACTCACGGGCTTCACTTTCCATTTCTCTCCCCCGTCCCAGAGAGGGAGGGGGGAGGGTGAGCGAACGGCTGCGTGGTGTTTAGCTGCCGGCCGGGTTAAACCACGACAATATGGTCTGAACTTTCTTCCAGTGGTTATACAGACTGAGTAACACTTGTAAAAAGCCTTTGAGGCAGATATTCTACCGGGACTACAAGGTGTAATATGCTGTACACTCTGCCTGCAGTATTGACTGTGGTATTCGTCTTTGTCATCCTGTGATCCATACTGTTCAGCCAGTGTAAGTCTCATTTACACTTCAGTGTTTTTGAATTGTGAAAGGTTTGGAAAATGTGATGGAATCCTCTCCACTATGTCACAGTGATTAAATGGTGATAACCACTACTACTACTACATTTTATATAAAGGAGGAGAAAGTCCTCCCCTGCTGTCAGGAGACAATGAATCTCTGTCACACATCATCAGATTATCTGCCTTGAAGTTTAAAAGTTTATGCTGAAAAACTTCAGACACACTTGTCTTGATTGGGAAACATGATCTAGCTGAAGTGAACTTCTTCCAGAAGCCCTTATATATCCCTGCTGTGGTCACAATTGTAATGGAGTACTGAAATTTATCAGGACTAATGCAGAGGTGTGTGGAGGAGGTGGAGTGGTGGCTTACATGCAGTAGGACTGCTGCAGTATGAAAGGCTGTGGCTTGAGTGCAAGTGAATAACCATGAACGGTTAATACATTTAATGGAACTACTCTTTTAACCTTCATTTTATTTCTTTAGATAACAAGTCATTCACACTGGACAGGCATACAGTACATAGCTCAGGTGGCTTAGAGGGTATTCATTTTTATGTTGCAGCAGGCAGAGAAAATTGCAAATCTTTACCATACTAGTGTTCTACAGTTCTGATGGAGGTTTGGTGCTAAATGTTTTCATGGGATAGTCTCATGTGAGATGTTTTGATGCTGAACACACATGCTTCCTACCTAGTTTTAGACATTTCTCTTTATTCCATGAATTAGGAATTTAGCCTTTCTCAGATCTCCCAAGCCTGATGAGATTGTGCAACTGTGGGGAATGAACTTCTGGAGCTGCCTGTGGTCCCTCTTCTGACTACAGAGGAAGACCAGAGTAGTTTAGTTTCTACCTGAGGCACATAACATTATCAGTAATTAATCCTGACTTCTGATAAAAAGCAAAATACGTAAGTGTACACTTCACCAGTAACTTTGTTAATATTACTTAAGGCTGTACTTGTTCAAAGTAAAAGCCCTTAGCAGAAATGTGATTTTTGATTTTTTTTTTCCTGTGTATAGTATACTGTTTTCTGTTTCTCAACCCTAGTATTGCAACAGAGCAATTAATTTCGTTAACAATTTCCTATCTTTGGTTATAATTTTTTATAACATTGCTACTATATTATATATTTTTAATAATATTGTTACTTTGTGTTGTGGACTACTATGAACTGATTACTTTCTGAAAGTACGGCTGATATATTGGATAGAAAACATTGTGCATTTTCAAAAGACCTTTACTATTGCTATTTTCATATGGTGTTTTTGCTCAAGGCATAAAGAAGTCAAAAGTATCAACACTATTCACTCTTATGGCAGAACTGTTCAAGTTGCATAGACCAAAATGCCACTTTTACTTTTAGTCTCTCTTACTCTTGCAGCTTCATTTTAATTTTTGTACTTCATACACAGTTCCTCGATTATTATTTTTAATGGCTAATTAACTGACAGTGCATGACTTCTGATTGCTCATTTAAATCAACTAATGAGCATGAAAGACTTCATGTAGGTTTAATCCAGGAAAAGATGTTTTCAGTTGGTATGTTGTTATCTGACTTCCTGTTAGTAATGCATAAATGACTAATTTATTTTTATTTTTATTTTTATTTTTATTTATTTTTATTTTTATTTTTATTTTTATTTTTATTTTTATTTTTATTTTTATTTTTATTTTTATTTTTATTTTTATTTTTATTTTTATTTTTATTTTTATTTTTATTTTTATTATTTTATTTTTATTTTTATTTTTATTTTTACTTCTATAAATGCCAGGAGAATAAGTGTGAAGGTATGTAATTTTGTAATCTGAAAAAATAAACAAAGGCCCAAAACAGATGACAGAATAATGAATATATTCTGCTACTGAAATTCACTAGTTGTTGATGTGAGTTACAGAAGAGTCTATATGCTGCAGAATTTATTTAGGTACATCAGAAAGCATCCACCCTTCTGATTTACCATTTAGATCAGATGTTAAACATCACATCTAATTATTTTGTCTATTGTAACGCACTCATACTGTAATCAGTTGAATGTATGGTGGAAAAAAATAGGGTATTTATGGTTGTCAGGATGCATTTTTTTTCTTTGTATTTTTATTATCTTAGTTCATATTCTGGCAGTTGTTTGAGACACTGTTATGTTACCAGATGACATTCTGGTTTTAGGTCTTCATTAGTTAAAAGTTCAGGTTTTTTTACAATTTTATAGCTGTGTTACAGTATTAGCAGTTAAAAAAATTAGGTCATTAAGTTATGATATTGAGCTTATGAACAGTGTGTATTTATTTTATTTGTTGATGAAAGCCCTGATTATTTCCTCAGAGGGAAATTCCATAATCAATACTGTGAGCATGTTTCTAGCTGTAATGAAATCAGTTAAGTGATAGCTTCAGCTGATTAAAATAAGAACAATACAATCAGAATGCATTATATTTTATACATTATTTGAGTCTTAATGATGACTAATTTCAATGCTACTGAAAGTTTCCATATTCATATGTTTGATAACTTAGGAGCTGGAATTTTCCTTCATCCTCTTGTAATGCTAACATTTAGACACTGCCTTATTTGGAAAATAGTGCTGATTATTTCATGGTTCTGAGTATAATGGACTTAAAGGTAACCGATAAATGAATAATTTGCTTTCTGCTTTTTTTTTTTTTTTTTAATTCCATTAACAGTTCCTGAAGCCTCCTGATTTTTATATAAATACTATAATTGGGTGGTATTAATGTTAAATTTAGCCTACATGAGAATAATTATCATCTTGAATTGTCTGAAATTGAATTGCCATGCATCACAGAATAGGAAGTCATAGATGTAATATGATTATCAAGAGATAAGCCAGTATATTCTGTTCTAGCCAAGACTATGAAGACATTACATTGATATAGCCAGGTCCATAGATTTTTTAAAAAATATTTTTAAAAATTAAAATATGCAAACATTTTTTTTTCCACTTGAAAGTAGAGTATTTCTGTCCACCACTGTGCAAATATCTAAAGTCCTGAAACTGGAAAATAGTCTGAAAGTTTATGGACAGAGATATTTATCAGTGTCAGAGAGCGAAACCATAGTAAGGTAACTTACCTCTACCAAAGTGCCTTTGTCTTACTTGTGCTAAATCTAATTTCAGTCACATATATCTCTCAGCAGGATACTAACATTACGTTTTTTCATTTTTTACAGTTGCTTTCTTATAGACTTTCTGTATATTGAGTAGATTTATCTACTGAGCAAAACTTTTTTTCTTCCTCCAAATTTAATGAACCATTTGACACTTTAGTAAGGACATGCATGGTTCTATGCCAGCTGGGTTCTCTTCAAAAGGATGTGTAATTATTTTAGTGGCTCAAACCACTGCTTCTGAAATCTGCATTTTAATTTAACTCAGATTATGAAATTCTTCAATCAAGAAGAATTTTCTAAAGCAGAAACTCTTACTGTTGGAAGCAACATTGCAATGTGCAAACTGTTCATATCTGTTACTAAAAATGTTTTATTAACCAATTAAATATTTAAGCATCTGTGTCTTTAAGTACATAATTCTGTAAATATCTGTTACATGTTACATCTGTTATCTGTAGGATTGAACACTGTGCATGGGCAGAACTTCCAGAAGGTATTGTTTTTGCTCTGTGCTAAAAGATACTTTCAGGAATGGGCATTTCACCTGAAGCAAAACAAATGGGAAGACAGTCAGGTGCTGACTGGTGCAGTGACAAATATTACCAGTGTTCTACAATCATATTAAATCATGTCAGGGACTCATTTCTAAGAAATGATCAAGATTCATTAAAAAAAAATAAAAATTGCCTTTTGCTCTGCTACTTTGATTCCAGAATTTAATAAATCTGTTGGCCTTTAAGATGATTTCCAGCCTGTATTTATTCATGCATGGATGTGTTTGTATCCACTTGCATTTGTGGTAATACTATCTTTCAGTTTGAACAGTATTTCTCTGTGTAGGATTTGATTCTTCTTCCTTCCTTCCTTCCTTCCTTCCTTCCTTCCTTCCTTCCTTCCTTCCTTCCTTCCTTCCTTCCTTCCTTCCTTCCTTCCTTCCTTCCTTCCTTCCTTCCTTCCCTCCTTCCTTCCTTCCTTCCTTCCTTCCTTCCTTCCTTTCTTTTAATAAATACTATATATAAAAAATACTATCATTTATATATAAATGTATGTATGTATATATATTTTTTTTCTTCAGTGGGTCAAATATAACATTGCCAGTATATACAGTATAGATAAAAAAAATATATTCCGTTTTGCTCTGATTTATCTCAGTTTACCATTCCTGAAGACTGGTGAAATAGCTTATTTTATATTTTATCATGATATTGGGATTTGGGGACTGGAGTTCATGATGTGTGTAATGAGGCTGAGAACTCATTTTGTTCAATCTTTAAAACAAAACAAAACCCAACAAACTACTGTAAGGGTGACACCTTTCTTACTTTAAACTGCATAGGAGGAAAAAAAAGATGAATTTTGATTCTTAATTGAGATGAACAGTGAAAGGAGAAGCAGCAGACCCATCCCTGCAACCTAAGAAATTCAGACTAGATACTAAGATTTTTATTTCTTTTTTTTTTTTTTTACTAGGAGAGTAGTCAAACACTGGATATCACTCCAGTGTTGTGTCTACTGCTGCATAGTGCTGGCACAGCATCAGGACTCCTTCCAAGCCCCCAAGAGCCAGCAGGTTGGGGGTGGGCAAGTGATGGGGAGGGGACATTACCAGGGCAGCTGACATAAACCAACCAAAGGGATATTCCATAACTCCTGATGTCACACTCAGCAATAAAAAGGGGGGCTCTCGTGGGGGAGGGGGCTGTTCCTCCTGAACAACCACTACGCGTTTTGAGGCCCTGCTTCCCAGGATGTGGCTGAACATCGCTCATTAATGGGAAATAGAGAATAACTTCTTTCCCTCTCCCTGTGCTTCCGCGCAGACTGATTGTTTCTTCTGTTTCTTTTTTTTTCCTCCCCATTCCCTTTCCCTTTAATTAAACCTTTCTCATCTCAAACCTCGAGTTCTCTGTGTTGTATTTTCTCCGCCTTCCTCTTTGAAGAGAGGGGGAGTGAGAGAGTGGTTGTGGTGGAGCTTGGCTGCCCACCTGAGTAAAACCACCACAAAGGCCATCTTATTCTTATAAAATGGAATATAATGCCTCATCAGGATCCATTTGCTGCAGATTCTTCATGAATTCATTTGTCTTTGACAAAGTGGATGAAGAGGTCTAGTGCTGGTGATTCCATTAGGCTGGCATTCATCCCTTGAATATGTCATGGTTAGGGTAGGTGTGGAACAGGCACACTCATTAAGTTAACCTTTAAAAGCTTGATAAAGTGAGGGTAGAGAAGACAATAGTGTTTTATGCTGGTTGAAAAGGTATAATCCCAATTCACTTGTCGTACAGCTGTTAAGATATTAGATTTTTTATTTTTTATTTTTTCGTAAAATGCTTACCTTTTATGGTACACAGAAGAGGTCAGTTTGTTTAACAATTGTTAGTTTCTCATGGATAGGAGACTGCGAGGTAAATGTAATTATGTGTTCACATTAACCAGGATTTACAGGTAACTTTAACTACCTGTAGCAGCTATCAACTGCAACTGGCTCTCTTCCTCCTAGAGGAATCTTCCTCCCAGAGAAATTAACTATCACTGGCTATTACCAAATTTACTTCTGGGATCTGGCATGAAAGTAGATGAACCAAAGGTTCTGGGAGACTGGCTTATATTTAATATAACCCAGATAAACAGAACTGGAACCCTGGTGTGGGAATCAGTTTTATCTTTTCCAGTTAAATCAGTTAAATAATTGATTTTTTTTTTTTCCAAGATCCATTATAGTCAAATACACTGACTTCCCTGGTTTCTATCTTTTATATTGCTTATCCCTGCTCTTCTGATAGGAGTTGAAGCAGATTTGCAGAGAAACTGGAGAATCTATTTCCACAGCCTACAGATTGGACTACCAACATCGATAAAACAAATTTGCAGTTTCAACACAATCAAATCAAAAGAAATCCGAATAAAAAAAATAATAAGTGATATCATTCAAACAGGAATAGATTTACTAAAAAATTCCTGTGGTTTAGCCCCAGCAGGCAGTTCAGCACCATCCAGCTGCTTGCTCACTCTCCCCAGGTGGGATGGGGAAGAGAACTGGAAAGCTAAAAGCGGGAGAACTCATGGATTGAGAAAAAGACAGTTTGCTATGGAAAGCAAATTATGTGTGGAAGCAAAACAAAGCAAGCAATTCATTCACTGCTTCTCATCACCAGAGAGGTGTTAGTCACTCCCAGGAAAGAAGCGCTTATTGCATGGAACTGATTCTTCAGAAGAAATATCATCACTCTGAATATTCCCCCACCACCAACCAACTCCTCCCAACTGTTATTTCTGAGCATGATGCCACATAGTGTGGGACATCCCTTTGGTCGCCTGGGACCACCCCTTATTTATTTATTTATTTATTTATTTATTTATTTACTTACTTACTTACTTACTTACTTATATGCAGAACAACATGATCCTTCTCTGCCAGGCAGAGAAGGACCTGGGAGTGATGGTGGACAGTCAGCTGAATATGAGCCAGCAGTGTGCTCAGGTGGCCAAGAAGGCCAACGGCATCCTGGCTTGTATCAGAAACAGTGTGACCAGCAGGGCTAGGGAGGTGATCGTCCCCCTGTACTCGGCTCTGGTGAGGCCGCACCTCGAGTACTGTGTTCAGTTTTGGGCCCCTCGCTACAAGAAGGACATCAAGGTGCTTGAGCGGGTCCAAAGAAGGGCGACGAAGCTGGTGAGGGGCCTGGAGAACAAGTCCTACAAGGAGCGGCTGAAGGAGCTGGGCTTGTTCAGCCTCGAGAAGAGGAGGCTCAAGGGCGACCTTATTATCTCTACAGATACCTTAAAGGAGGCTGTAGTGAGGTGGGGGTTGGCCTGTTCTCCCACGTGCCTGGTGACAGGACGAGGAGGAATGGGCTTAAGTTGCGCCAGGGGAATTTTAGGTTAGATGTTAGGAAGAACTTCTTTACTGAAAGGGTTGTTAGACACTGGAACAGGCTGCCCAGGGAAGTGGTGGAGTCACCATCCTTGGAAGTCTTTAAAAGACGTTTAGATGTAGAGCTTAGGGATATGGTATAGTGGGGACTGTTAGCTGTGAAGATGGACTTGATGATCTTGAGGTCTCTTCCAACCTAGAAATTCTGTGATTTTGTGATTTTGCAAAAATATTTTATTACCTGCATGGTGTTACATTCCTTCTACAGTATTGGTTGGCATAATATTGTTACTGCTTTCACAGTTACCGAGAGCAGATATGTTCTTTGTGTTTGGCATATGTTTTAGCCTCACAGCTTGACTACATTTTTGATTTGATGTGTTTGTTTTTGTTTGCTCAGCCTGTTAAACTTTCCTTCTGTGAGGAATAATTCTTCCTAGCTCTGCTAATACTTTTTCTTTGGAAAGTCAAGTTTATTTTTCCAATACTCTTTATAGATATGGTAATTAGCCACATTGCAGATAATAAATCCTCCATTACATTTCTAAATTTCTGAACTGCTTAAATTCATGGAGGAAGGACAAACAATATATTATTTAAGTTATGGATATTCCCAATCTTCTTTAATGTGCTTCCATGAGAAATTAATGATAACATTACAATATCATGTATTCTTCTGATTCTAAAACCAGCTTTATGAAGAAATAGAGCTCCACAGAAAGTATAAATACTAGTAAAATTAGACACCTGTGTCTAAAAAGCAGAAAGTATAAAAAGTGGACAGCATAAACGTTGTTACTTATTTGCTAGTGCTTACTTCAGCTGGATAACCATAAAACACATCATGATATATAATGCTTAGAGCTGGATTTAAAACTACTTATAATTTTATTAATCTGTTTTTAGAACTGATAAATATAATTAACATAATATTTATTATAATATTTCTATCTGTCAATTATCAGCTGAGTCTGTTTAAAAGCTGACATTTAGGTTGTAAATCAATGGAATAAATTCACATAATTATTGAGCATTGATATGCAAGGAGATTTGCACTGCAACATTTCAGCCTCTTACTTGTATATAAGGAAAGTAATTCTGGGCAAGACTTATGGTAAGCAGAAGTGATTACTATTCGGAAAACTTCTGGCTATCTAAATCAAGTGAGTGGATGATTTCATACCATTTAGCAGTGTCTAAATACTTCACAAAAATGCTTCACAGCAGTGTCCAGATGCTTCACAAGAAGTCCTGTTGATTTAATTGAAATTTATTTGATTCCTTTATTTTATTATTTTTTTTCTTTCTGTAAAATGCAACAGTTTCACCACATGGACAAGTATTTTATTAACCGTAGTTTCATAAAATTATGCTGGCTACTTTGTGTGAGGACTTTTGCTCAAAAAGTTGTGGTATTGGGAAAGAAATTTAGCAAGTCTTGCAGAGATGCTCCTAATAATTCAATAACCACATCAACTTTATAATATTCAATATTTTAGATTGTGATGAATAGCATTTAAGGTAATCACTGAGGATCAAAATTCATTATTTTCTGTTGTATCTTATTGATATTAAAAGCCTCAAACTTGTAAAATAAATGTTTGAATGCATCATTTTTCTGCTTAGACTCCTAAGCAAAGCAGAAAATAATAGTCAATAAGATTTTTTGTTGCATTAAAAGTCTGCAATACACATTGCTTTCAAGTTGGCTACTCAGCTAACATCTTTCTGATACAATTGATGTATCTCTTTCTTAACTTAATAAACTAATCATGTAGTAGTTCCTTAAGTAGTATACTCCATCAGTGAGAGACAATAACTTAAAGAAGGTAAATCATTGAAGTGCATCTAAAAGGACCACCTTTAAATATAATCCCTTATTATATCATAAATACTCTCTCCATGCTAAAACTGCTCAGTGGTTAGAAGGAAGACTTTTTAGCATTGTTATTCTTTTAATAAATAATAAAAAGAAAATTGTAACTTTTTTTTCATTCAAAATTGTCAAATTACTTATTACTTACCTTTTAGGTTATATAGTGAATCATGAAAATCTTCCAGAAGACCTAAGAAATAAAAGGCAAGTGTAAGTTAAAACATGAAATTTCAATATACATTTAAAAAAAACTTTGCTAGGATATGTTTTGGTCATGTTTTATATAAAAGATATTGTCAGAACTATGAAATATTATAGTGTTACAATAATAAGTGACAAAATAATGGAACTCGATTGTAATTTATGCTTGGATTCAGATTGTGTGTATTTAGATATTTACATTTTAAGTAAAAGAAATATGGACAGTTTTGAATGTGTATGCTATACAAATGAATGTGTATGTTTTAAAACTGAAAGTCTCTTACTAGAGTGTAATTTTCATATTTTTAGAATACTTTTTTTACTTACACATTCGTTGCTCACTGATAAGATGTTGCATCTAAATACTACATACAGATGATTTCAGATTTTTTTTTTTTTTTTTTTTTTTTTTTTTTTTCATTTAAAGGGGGCTCTTAGACAACTTTGCTTGTGGTTTTATCAGAATTGCTTATATTTGAGCTGAAAGAATATCCAGGCCAGCTACTGCAGCTACTGCTGCAGAAGGACACAAAGACACAAAAAGGAATTTTTTAGGCACTGTGTAATGGAAATTAGTTGACACAGATAAAGCATTATGTAAACTACCTTGCAGGAAATGTTAATAGAAGGGGAATATCTAAAATACTGTTACTTTCCTGGAATTAGCTGCTGGCAAAAAACCTCTCATCTATGAGAGACAGAGATTCATTGTCTGATACTTCCTTTGGAGCCTGTGTCCATGTCACCATCTGGATTTAGGGAACTGCACCACTTTCCTCTTTTAAAAAACACAGGGAGAGTGAAGAGAGAAGTAATTTTCATAAATAACTTAGCTGTCAGAAGACTTACCTGGAGAATGGAAGTTCTGAGTTCATAATAGCTTGGTGGGTTTCCACCCCACAGCATGCACTTCAGTGACTGATGACTACTTGCTGAGGACATAGTGTTTGAGCCAGAGAAATGTTTTCCTCTCACCTTGTTAGTTCTGGGTAAGGAAAATAGTGCTACTTATGAAGGAATATTTCCTTTAATGTTGTCAGTCAAAGTCTGATTTCCGTGCTGGATTTAGTGTATTGCATTTATTGTTTGTAGGTTAATGTAACTGTGCATAAATGTAATCCTCTCTAGATGTTATTAAGATATATTTAATGTTTCAAGAGCAAAAGCTGCATGGAGTGTCTATCACGCAATGAAAGTTTAATTTGTTTCTATCAGTGTTATAATTTTACTGGCTATTCTGTTCTTGAATTAAGACATACTGTCTGTGTTTCACTTGTTATTTTATAGGCTTTTATTGTATTCTTCTTTTTTGTATCTTTCATAAATATAAATTTCATAGCTACATTCTTTAAAATCTCTCTTCATGTGAAAAATCACATTATGAAAATAAAAACATATTTTCATGACTAAAATTAGTTTACATATTACCTTCAGTGGGATTTTTACATTCATCAGTTTTATGCTGTGCAATTGGTTTTTTCTTCATTTTTTCTCTCTTGATGTCTGCTAGTAATAAAGCAGATATATTATTATATATGACAGCTCCATATGCATTAATGATAATACTAGAAATAACACTGCAATGATGTCACACAAGCTTTGGCTTCTTGTAATCCATTGAGACATTAAATCTAAACCTTGGCCTGATACAAGTCTTGAATTCCTAACAAGGAATCAATCAAAGTCCAATTACAGTGAGCCTTTTAGTAAAGGGAAGATGTAAAGATTCAGGACTGTTGATATAATGTGTACTATTGTGCAAGGCCTGAAATCATTCAAGGAATGGGAACTGGAACCAAGAAGGGGAATAATCTCTTGCTGGTGAGGGAGCAATGAGAATTTGGGAACATACTACTATGGTGTCCTTTTAAACTAGATCACTTCCAACTGGCTAGCATGTAAAATTATTGGTGGTGAGCTGCTATTGCTTTGCTCTTTGACATGACAGGAATAGTTATGATCACATCATGCAATGCACTTTTGTATGAAGATCCTTTAAAATTTTTGAAAAGTACTTTACTATGAAATGGATGAATTCTTGTTGCAGCTGCTGATTTTACAACTGTAACAGAAATATGAGAATATATGCAAAGAGCTGCGGTAGCTTTCTCACTTTTGCAAAATCAAAAGAACTTGCTAAGAAACCAAAGTAAAAAAAAAATTGCTTGCAATAAATCTGAACATTGGTGTTGGTTACACTACAGATTTGCAATGGGAAATAAATGATTTTGGGATTATTACCAATATATCAAAACTGTTTAGTTTGATTTTGACATTCTCAGTTTATTTTTCACTACACAGCAAAACTTTATCTCAACCCATGAGCCTTGCTATCTTATTTATTCCCCTATCCTGTTGAGGAGATAGAGAAAACTACTGGGTGGGACGTCTGGCAGACAGCCAACATAAACCCAACACAAAAAAATTAAATATATATATATGTAATATATATGTATAATACATATGTATGCATTTTAGAAATAATGCCATCCAAAGGGAAAGATCCTACCTTTCAGCTGATTTTATAAACAGTATGTAAGTCCTATTTTGGGGGGGGGGGGGGGGGGGTAAAATGTAATAAAATGCTCTATCTTTTGCTGAAAAGATCACAAAAATTAATTTGCTCTAAGTGAAGACACTAAAATGAACTCCTTTTTAAATGGTACTTTCAAATGTTTTACATTGTAAAAGGGAAAGTTCAGAATGAAGAAAGATACTGAGTTTTATTAAAGGATTTGGATTTGACAAGCATGCAGACATTAAATGAATATGGAAACATTCATTTGCAATTACAAAGACAAAAGTTTTTCATTTCAGCATCTAGTGTCTTTACAACAAATGAGCCAAGAGAATAAGTTCAAGGAGTAGAAGTACAAGACGACAAATATGTGCAAGGAGAGGTGCCAATTGATCAGTTAGTCAAAGCAAATTTGTTGCTTTATCTAATGTGATCATGAGTTGTCCAGAGCCTTTGAGACAGAACTGCTTACAACACTTTCTTGAAGTCTTTAATGTTGTTTTGCTAGAAGACGAGGAAAATAAGGTAGACATCGTAAACTAACCTCATGACTCCATGGTGAAAAATAAATAAATAAATTAAAGGCAATAGGTTTTCTCTTTGTTATTGAGTCTCTGCCAGAGTTTTTGATCCCACTACTTCTTTTTATTCTGACAAAATACTGGGATCAAACCAAGAGCATGAACTCATGTAACCTATTCCTTGGTTCAAAACACTGGTAATGTCAGTGGTAAAGAAGGAACAGAGTGCTGTACACTAGACTGCTGCTCAGAAGTGAGCTCTAGAGACACCTGGGTTATCTGGTGTTTCTTTCCCTGCAGGTTTTGACGGTGATTTGCTTTAACCAAGTGGTATTCTGAAAGCATTTCCTATGGGCACTTAAGCCCTCTGAGTAAAAGAAGGTGAATGGATTTCATCCACACAAGTGAGAAATGATATCAGTAAGCATTAAGTGCATATATGTTTCGTCATTAAAAAAAAAATAATAAGGAGGGATGTTTCATATAAACACATACAGATTAAAAACAATAGGAGAAGGGCACATATGAAAAATGTTCATTTCATTTATTGTTAACTCATGATAATTCTGTGAAATCATTAAATAATTAATTCATTAAATTCAATTCTATATGCACATACATTTTCCACATTAGTCATTTTTACAACAGTTACAATAGTAAATAAATTTTAAAATAATTTTATAATATCATATCTATACTGTTTAATAACATAAAAAACCTCAAACAACTATTTTGTGTTTTAAATATCTCCTTATAGATGCTGTACTTGATTTCAGCCCAAGCATATAAGTCAGAAATGGACTAGCAGATACTTTAAAAACATGGAAACAAGAAAATAATCAGGATCCTATAGTATTTTATTTTGTAATTTTTTTGTATTTGGAAGAGCTTATGATAAAAGAAAGGTTTTTTGATTCTTTTTTGAACTCAAAACAAAACAAAACACATCTGATTAATTATGAAGTGTCTTTCAGTTTCAGGACAGACAAAACAGAGATTGCAGAAGGTAAATGAATGATCACCTTCTCTGATCTCTCTCTCTCAATTCATCTGTCAGGTCAAACTCGTTCTGACAATGAAATCTTTATTTTTGTATTTTAAAATGAATTCAAAGCTTGTGAAAGCTGCCAGGTTGACAGCACAGAAAGGTGAATTCATCTGTATATTCATGGGACAGGTAGTGTTCATGAAGCAGCATCAGTACTGGAGGTATTACTAGAAAGTTCACTCAGGCTTTAGTGTTAAAATACAATTGCTCTATAATCAACTGTTGGCCACAAATGTGAAAAACACAGCAACACCTGGAGTGTGATAGTATTTTATAGTATGCTACTTCATATTTTGTGCATATGAATTTGTTTCTAGTCATCTTGCGTTTCCATTTGACTATTCATTCTGTAAGGTCCATTGACATTATATTTTGCCATTTTTTTTTCCAATATGATCTATGTACTCTATGCCCAAGTAACTTCAAGGCTACACAACAATATATACTCTTGATGGTGCAGTTGGCAAAGACATGACTGAGATGGAAACATAAAAGGAGAAGGAGGGTAAGGAAGGAGAGTAAAATGAATATAAAAAGTTGCTCGCTTGGGAAGGCAGGGAATAGAGAGATACAAAAGATAGTAAAAGATAGAACTGGAGAGATAAGAGAATTTGAAGATGGAAAAAAGAAAATATACAAAGAGGACAAAATCAAAACAAGCGAAATATGAAATATGAAAGGAAGAATGTTAAGTATAAATAAGAGAGCACAATAAATATTTATGTAAAAATATGTTCATTTTTGGAATATACTTGTTACACAAAATTATGATGCTCATTTTTCTTCATTACAAGGTAAACAGCTGTGGGGCTATATCAATATTTTTCTCTGCTTGGAGAACCAATATGCATAAGATCAATCTTCCAGAAGAGCTATTTTGCATTGCTAGATTATTACATCTTTACTTTTAATGATACATTCATTGGAATGCAATTAGTTGAGTAGTTCCCATATATTTATTTTACTAATCTATTAAGATTACTGTAATATTCTCTAACTATTGCAACATTCTTCTCAAACAAAGCTTTCTAGTTTTTTACTCTTCTTTGCCTTTTATTCTTTTTATGTAGTGTGTTCCATGAAAGTCTGAGTGTAAATTCTTTTTATCAAAGCCAACACATTTGCATTTGTTTTTGAGAAGTAAAACTTCTGTATTTTTACAGATAAACATTTATTGCAATATTAAAAGGGAAATTAGGCATTTGGGTAGTGGACAAAAAGCTGCTACTTATTGTCCTCTGTTAGTCCCTGTAAAGTTAAAATGATGGCATGTTAAAGATATGAACTGGTTGTTACCCTGCCTTTTTAGTCTCTGTGCCAAGAGAAGAGGAAGATGAGAAAATTAATTTAGTTAAAATGCTAAAAAAAATGCAGAAAACGTGTTGTCTTTGTTTTCATTGGTAAAGACATCATAAATCCAAGACAGTGCTTACATTCCTGTAAATTTTAACAAGATTTAGAATTAGCATTCTAGTGACTTGTCTCTTTAGAATAAGAATTTTCTCAATAACATTATAATGAGATAAATGTTAGCCTCCAATTTAGTGGAATAAGGTTATAATGGTTTTAGTATTGTAATTTTGACACTTTCATTTTCTGTGGTTGTTCTAATTCAGTTTCATACACAATCAGTGATTTTGATTTGGCTAAATTATTTATAAGAGTTGTGAATATGAAATTAACATAACTCATTACTTTACTAGTTTGAGCCAAATCCTCCAGCTCTTTCTTAAGCAAAAACCTTGCTGAAGTGCATACTTACCCCTGAAGTGAAAGAGTTTTTTATTGAGTAATATCTGAAGATCAGTGAAGATCAGAGTGTTTCTTAATATATATGTAAATGCTTTTTTTTTTTTTTTTTTGTATATATTTTGATTCACAAATTAAGAACAAGTATTTCATTCTTTGTATATTACCACTGGATATAAGTTAAAAGTTAAGATGAAATTAATGATAAAAGTTAGAATGAACCTAGAGTAAGAAAGCTTTAATTACTTATATACCAACTCCATAAACTAGGAAGCGCTAACTTGCTTTTTTATGTATATACATTCCAGCTGGGGCTGTAGAAGAAGAAACTATAGCGCATACCAGCAGTACTGTGAATGAGGTTAGAATTCCTTCTTTATTAAGTGTAAGCACATACATATTTTAAATGTAAACTAGATTTTAGAAGTAGAATGTAAAGCATTTTCATTTGATTCTGAACATGAAATCAATTGAACTTGTCTTGATTAAGGAATGCAGTGAAGACCTGGATGAGCTTGATATTTTGTTTGGTTCTGATGTGGCTGAAATTTCAATAAACCTTTTATCCTGGACATATGCATTATTAAAAGATGATGGAAGTCCTATAGGATTCAGTAATCAGATTTCTTTCATTGTTACTGTAGAAACTCATGAAATTTCAGCATCATTGAATCAGTTATAACTGAAAATTGATCTTGTGAATACAAGCATCATCTCTTCTCTCCCCTCCCACCAATGCCCCGCAACACAAATTTAAAATACAATACAGCTGTACAGCTTTTATTGTAAATACCTGTGGAAGCAATGGAAATAAATCTGTGTAAGTGCTTTTGCCCAAATGTATTTATTTTTGTTCTACCTCAAATAGACACTTGTCTTTTAAAAATTTGCCATGGATTTTAGTTTTACTCTTTCTTGAACAGTGTTGTAAGAGAAAAGGGAAATCTTAAGGTTCATGTGATGAATGCCCTGGCAGAAATCCTGTTTTTGTTGAAATTAGTCTGTGTTTTGTCAGTGACTTTGGTAGAGATAATACATGCAAATTCATGATATGCATATGCCTTATGATATAATGATTAATCTGATAAACATTGCTTCTATGCCCCTATGACAGAATATCTCTGTCATTGAACTATTTGTCTTTGCATGATAAAAGGAATGCCTGCACCCCAGTTCTTTTCATGCTTAATGCAATGAATTGAAAAAAAAGAAACAAATCTCATTTTAAAAACAAGATTGACACTATTTTGATTATGGAAATACAAATATACCTGCAGCGTAGCTCAAGTGCGGACCAAGGATGAGAGTTGGAGAGAAAACCCATCTGCCAAGCCAAGGGGAGACCCCATCATGGCTCCTTGCAGTTATACACAGCTCTGCCCACTGCAGCCTGACTGTAGGCTGTACCACTAGACTGTGTCAGAGGTGGCCTGGAGCCCTGGGATGGGGAAGGAGGAGGTAGAGCTTCTTGCTGCTTGTGGGGCTCAGGAAACTGACTTGATTTCCAAGTGGATGTTTTTAAAAGGCCAGATAACAGTGGCTTGGTTTAAGGAGGTTCTGAAGCTGCTGTTCTGTCCATTTGTGCTTAAGTTTGTACATTGAGTAGTTCCATGATGGTTTTAGTACTTAACTTTTCCATGATATAATATTTTTTCTTTTTGAGCATACATTAAAGTTGAGACTAAATCCACTTGGGAAGCGTTAGTGTCATGCTGCTAAGGTAATTTAAGAGATTACACAATGATTAAAAAAAAATAGGGACAGGATTCACAAAGATTTATGATCATAATTACAGCATTTACATTTTCAGCATAAAGTTACTGAGTCAGATCTGTCATTTCAGTATAGTCACTTAAGTTCCCTGTACAATGCATAGAGAAAATAGGAAATCTCAGAATGAAATCCACAAAATCTGAATGTGGGGTGTGAGCCATCTGAATAGGCAAAGGCAAGACAGATATAAGTGCTGCCCCTTCATTTGCATGTGTTTAAACTCAGGCCTTATGCCGTTATGCCAAGCTACTCAGTTATGAGTTTGTCATAAGTCTCTTTCATTCAGTTCTAGTAGAAATTGTGTTCACACTGGGTGGTAAAGTAAACACCCACTATAGGAGGAAATAAAAGACAGTGCTCCCAACCCAGGAGTTGGCCACATTTTTAGTTTTTCATTTCCTTTCTCTTTCTCTGTAGACCACTGAGCCAGCACTATTTCTACAAGCTGAAGTCACTGAGATTAGAAAATTTGCCTGCATGAGAAAAGGCAAAACCACTTATGCTAGCAACTTGTATTTAGCAGGTTCATTCCAGCAAAATGGAGACTTGCTCTGAGACTTGAATCCACAGATAGAATTTGGCCTTCTGTGTTTGTGTTGTGTAATTCTGCATACACAGGTTTATGACAAAAAAATGAGATATTGATTCAGAACATTAGGATGCTTCAGATCTTTTTCATGATTATTATATTACTCAAAGGAAAAAAAGTTCTTTAGTTTGGGTATTTCTGTAACTCTTAGAAAAAGAAAAAAGTGTAGAAATACTTTAGAAATAATGAAACACCTTTAAAAATGTATGAGTAATTTAAGAGAATTTGCAATGTGTGAGGTTGCATTCTGAAAAGTAAAGGTTATTTATTTATGGATTTTCTACGTGTAAAAATCCAAATAAAGCTAATGTTGAAAATTCAATGAATTAACTGCTGTACACTTATTGATATAGGTTGATGTGGTTATTCTGTCTCTGAGGATAATCAGGAAAGGTTAATTTAAAAGAATAGCTGCTGTTTTCTGAATAGAAGTGTCCTGAGCAGCAGAATAAAAGAATTACTCTGGACTTGGGGAAAAATCACATTTTTATGATTTTATTACTTACATATTTATATGTAAGTATACATTCAACTAGAAAACAGCAGTACAGAAGGTGCTGTAACATTTCCACCATCTGCAAGAGCAAGCCTGGACTATTGTTTTAAGCACATGCTTAGTACGTAGAGGTTATGAAATGCAGTTCTTTCTTACAGTGTGGGCTGTATATAGAGAACTGATCTATCTGTAATTTGTACAGTGCCCACGCTGTGTGTAAGTATGAAAGTCTGCAAAAAAAATGCACCTATAAAGACTGTGAAAACTGCATAAATGATAAATAAGGTCATAGTCATGAACAGTAATATGCAGAGCAATAAGTAAGTTTAGTGGTGGTATTGTGTGTGAAAAATTGAGCTATCAGAAAATGTAATGTGACTAAAAATCACAGTTCTCCTGTTGAGAACATGAGCTCAGTTAACTGATTTTATTTTGCAGTCAGGAGTTGGGACATTTTAGAGTAAAACCTTTTTACAGCTCTATAGATTTTCCTATAATATGATTTTCCTTTCTCAATCAGAACATGAACTAAATTGAAAATTCTGAAATAAGTATTGGGACAAAATTAATTTCCTAATTAGATTTAGCAATTAGAAGCTATAATACTGCTTAGATAGAAGAACTGCAGTGTTTTAAAGTGAGTTTGAAAATATGGAGTCCTTTAGTTCTATTTTTATTGTAATTGACTGAATTCAGGGGCATATTTTCTCATTTTATCTCATGTGATGTAGGTAATGTTGGCAGGAATAGGCCCTTAATGAGAGTCTGTTAAAGATTTATGGGCAATAATAAAACGTGGGTTATTTTTCATAGTTGTACTGACTTTGCATTACTAATTAAAATAAAGATGCAATACCAGCTTATTTTTAGCAGGTAATGAGCAAACATGACTCAGATATAATAAGGGAACAAATCTATTCAGTAAGACTATGGGAGGTCAGCTTTGCTAGTCTGTGGTAGACCCATTTTAATTGGTGTGTATTCCCTCTATGACTGGAAGTGAAAGTCAGATAAATTAACTCAGGATGACACCTTTACTTTGGAGACAGAGTGTGTGGATTTTTCTCTACCTTCTACTCCTGAACATAGTCATGGCTGTTTACTTCCAGAGGGCAGAAAGGGATCCTCTACTAGAAAGATGGTAGGAAAATTTTGTATTAGAGAAACAAGCAGCAGAGAGAAACAAGCAGCAGTTTTCATGAAAGCACCCAATAAAACTTTATAACAGCAAAGTTCACTTTAAACACTAGATTTTTGTTCATTTACTTTCCCCAGATTTAAAGCTTATAGTTTTCAGCAGGGTTGTTTCTGAGTACCATCCATAACACTTCACATTGCATAGACCCTATAAATTTGATTTACAGGCAGCTTGTAAATGCAGTCCTATTTGGAATTTATTAACAAATGTGATCTTACTTTAGATTCTCTTTCACATTTTAATGATTTGTGGTTAAATGGCATAGTGTTCAATGTTTATAAAAAGCATGAAGAATGTATTGTAGAAACAGATAATCACTGTGGGGTGGCTAGTAAATTTCTGTTTAAGCCTATGTGCAGTATCAGAAAATCAGCATATGTGATTATCTCACATATGTGTAGGAATTCTTATATACAAACACAGCCATTGTTTGGTAGAGGCATATACATTGTGAAGATGCAATTTTTCCATTAAGTAAGTGTAAGGATTTATTTGCTAAAAATACTTCTGAGTGTAAATATATAAAAAGCAAGTAGACAAGTTAGGTATTGACATGGGTAATACAGGAATTCAAAAGATAGTTTGTCTTTTAAGATTAGTAATTTAAAAAACTATATATCATAGTACATTAATAATCTTAGGTTGCAATCCAGGAAAACATTTGTAATCAGGACAAGCTAACCTTGTTCTCAGCTTTAAGTATGTATTTAAGTTCTGTCTTGAACAAAAGTAAGATTAAAACTGATTTTCTAATGTAACACTTTAAATAATTTTGTGTTGAAATAAGAAAAAAAATAGAATACATTACTAACATAACATAAAGCACATTTTTTCCAAAGTTTTGTTTGTCAAAAAAGAAACAACCACCATCACCAAAAAAAACGTAAGTGCATGCATTTAGCAGCACAACATAGAAGTAGTAATTCTAACAGAGAAATCTTTTAATTCATAAAAAAATCTCCAGACTGAATGTTGAATGAATGCATTGGCCTGATTGGCTGATAAGAATCAACTGGACAAGTCTATATCAAATATTTAATATTATTGGGTGCTTTATCAATTTTCTGTAATTGGAATTCTCTTTAGTATTGCTAGAACTACTAATAACACTCATATTGTGTGATCAAGATATTTCCCTTGTAGCAATATTTTTTAGTTAAAATCCAAACTTGAATCTATTTATTTATTTATTTTATTGCTATGGTATTTATTTTATTGCCATCTACCTTGTTTTCTTTATTTACTTGAAAGTAAATATTTTTTTTTTTCCTACGGTTGCAGCTAAATATTTTAGTGCCCAGGTAAACAAGCTCAGTGCCAATGGCCATAGAAACTACATTATCTAGCCATAAATCATTAGTAATAATGATCAGGAGAAATAGGCAAGTAGCATAAAAAGTAAATATCAAAGATTTTTTTTCCCAGTCTTTTAGGTCTTTCATATATTCATTTGCATATCACTTATGAAGGAACTTCAGTTATTCCTGGTAGCATACATTAGACTTTTTATAAATTGGAGATGAAATTTAAAGAAAAACAATTCACTTTAAAATCTGGGGATATACAAGTTAATACTTGTGTCTGTGTCAATAACCATGAACTGTTTTTCAATACATGCAATTTCCTTGCATTACAGTGTGAACAGATGCCAAAGTAAATGTCCAAATTATTGTAAAACATAACAATTTTTCAAGCCTGGAACTATTAGAACTAAAATCTGAGATTCTTGATTAGTAACTGTTGAACTCGGCTAGCAAATCAAGCCAGAATGGTTACTCTTACCAGTAGTTATTGTAAAAAATGTTCAGATATTTTTGAGAGAGAAAAGTCAGAAAAATTTATGTGTTTCTGAGTCCTTTTAATTAAGGTGTCCTGAAGATGAGTCATTGCATTTACAGAGAAAAAAAATATATTGCAACTTGACATAGTACTTGTTTCTACTCTATTTCACAGAACCATAGAATCATTAAGGTTGTAAAAGACCTTCAAGATCATCTGGTCCAATGTGGTTTAACCTGGCCGGCAGCTAAACACCACGCAGCCATTCGCTCACCCTTCCCCCTCCCTCTCTGGGACGGGGGAGAGAAATGGAAAGTGAAGCCCGTGAGTTGAGATAAAGACAGTTTAATAAGACAGGAAAATAATAATAACAATAACAATAACAACAACAATAATAATAATAATAATACAATGATGATAATAGTACTGCTACTAATAATATGTACAAACAAGTGATGCACAATGCAATTGCTCACCACCCGCTGACCGATGCCCAGCCTAACCCCGAGCAGTTGGGCCCCCTCCCCCGGCTAGCCACCCCTATATATTGTTTAGCATGACGTCAGATGGTATGGAATACCCCTTTGGCTGGTTTGGGTCACCTGTCCTGGGTCTGTCCCCTCCCAGCTGTTACCGCACCCCCAGCCTGCCCTTTGGCAGGACAGAGCAAGAAGCTGAGATGTCCTTGGTTTAGTATAAGCACTGCTCTGCAACAATTAAAACATCGGGGTGTTATAAGCACTCTTCTCATCCTAAGCCAAAACACAGCATTCCACCAGCTACTAGGAAGAAAATCAATTCTGTTCTAACTGAAACCAGGACATCCAACCATACACATTTATTGAATATTTGAGAGACTTTTCAATACTGTAAGAGTTCTGACCATAGGTAGCAAAGGAATACTTTCAAGTATAACTTTTAATTACACTACTTTGCATATAAGTAAAGGAGAGTTAGCAGTGATTCTCAGAACGTCTTGTTATCTTGGGATGGATCTTAAAATGGCTTAGTGGTCATTTTACATTTGTACCTTATTACACAGGGTAATATCTAGACAGACTCAGAAAAATAGACTCCCTTTGTATAATCTTTATTTGAGAGATTTATTTGTATTGGTCACTTTAGTCTGCTTTAGCTTGCTCTGAATCATCCCATTCCACTCCTAAGAGGCTCCTTGTCTCCATAAATAACAAAGATAGATTAGGCTACTTGTTTTGGTCCTCTTGAATTATACCTAAGTGCAAGAGAAACACCCCAAGTAACAAAGGATAAACAGTACAGATTCTTACACAAGCTTATCTATGCTTTAAGTTTATCTAGCAATTTCAATTAAATATGTTAAATAATCAAGGCTGCTGTGTGTTGTGTTAATAAGAATTGAAAAGTTTATATATACATAAGGCAAGAACAGCATTTAGGATGAAAAAAAATCATCCTAATCCAATTTATAGTCAGATTTAGACTTAATTCCTAGGATATCGCTTTAAAATGTACTTCAGTTGATGTATATGAAATATTAATTCCATAACCTATGGTATTAATAGAAATCAAATAAGAACTTATTTAAAGTGTTGTTGAACTTTTATTGCATAAAAAATATAATTTCATATAATTCGTATATATGCATACACATACACTTTTACTTTGTCATTCTTCAGTTAAATTAAATTTTAATATGAAAAAGTTATATATAAAAATGTGTATATCAAGGAGTAGTTAAAAAAAGTGCATCTGAAGTATTCAACTTGATTTAAAGCTGAGGAAATTTTAGATGTTGCACCAGAATGTAGAACAATCTAGTTATTCAAAGGGCAAATGTTCACAAAAGTGTGAAGTGTATCATCTGTGTAATGATTTAGACAAAATGCAGCTGCAGTTGAAATTAATTGGCTTTATAACTGAATGGAATTACCCTTGATATTTTGTCTTAGAATGATGCTTAGCAAGCGGTGGTTTATAAACACTGTTTTCTTAGATACACTTTACAATCAGTTCTTCCAAGACAGCACACCAAGCACGAACTCTATTAGCTTGGTTTGTCTGAAAATGTTTTCTGATAGTTAAACAATAAATATAAACAATATTTGGTCTGAAGACCAAATATTACACAAAAAGTATGTACAATGTCCAGCTTTTTACCAGTGCATTTCTGTTTTAATGTTTTAATATTTTAAAACATGCAAAATATTTTAAATTTAAAAATTATTTATTTATTTTTACAGTTTACAGTGTTTGCTTGGAATATTTCTGTGGCTTATCTTAATATCCAAAACCTTTTAATGTTGTGCAGCCTTTCATAGGTCTGTTCTGTGCTCAAGCATATCTCTCACTATTTCTATAAATAATGTTATTGTTGGCCAAGATCTTTATTTTAAAAGTGTTGGAAACACCAATAGCTTCAATGGGAATTATGCTTAGGAACAAAAGGTTGGAGTCTACCACTTTGAACATACATTAGTAAAAATGTTTCAGATCACCAGCACTTCTGTGTGTTTGCATATATACATGTATTTATGTATATATATATATATAAAAATATATATTTATACCTATGAATGTGTATATATATAAAAAAAGCTTGACTTTGCAGAAAATCTGGTAATTCAAAATGTACATAATGCAGTCATTGCTAAGTTAAAAAGAATTAATTTACCAACAAGTTTAGAGAAGAAATTAGTACATTACAGTTCTATGTCACCTACAGTCAGAATTGCAGAATTTTAGGATGTTCTTTATCCTAAATATATCAAGGAATATGCATTAAAAATCTTGAATCTGTGGATGTGAAATTTTAGCTGCAATCTTTCATACATATGTATCTTGAACAAGTTGTTGAAGGAATGGATATAGATTAAATTAACAGTCACTTTAAGGGATGAATTCCCCTTGGAGCTTTTTAGCTATCTTTAATAGAAGACTCTTTTTGCATGTTTTGTATAGTAGTTAAGTTGAAAGTGGTTATTTTGTGACTTTTGATTACCAAATTGATTCAGATGTCAGCTTCTGATAGGAATTCTACATTTCTAAGGTCTCAATATTTGAAACATTAGTATTTGGTCCAAGCAGTCTTTTGCTATGTATGGTTATTGGCATTGGGCTAAAGCTCACATAAAACAGTTATAATTACATAGTTCTGCAGTAAGCTTTGGTAAACACTTGTCATAGAATCTATCCAAGAAATTTCAGAATCATCTGTAATTATGTTCACATGTATCAAGTATAACTGAGTAATATGAACCACTGGTGTGATGGACTGATACACTGCTGTACAATGACAGACTGATTTACACCGAGAATGAGCACCCTTTGGACCATTTGTTTTCATTCCTTGAGAATTTCCATGATCTCATCTATATAAAAAAAAACAAAAAAAACAAAAAAAAACCACTAAAACCATTGAACAAGTAGTGATCTATTTTGGTGAAGCCTAAGTTTTTTTCATATACAAGCTATTATTTAGTACAAATGAATCAGGTTCTGTCTGTTTGTAAACCACGACAATTTAATAACCCTGTTCTACTAATTATGTTTGTTTCCTATTCTTGCTAACCACATATTTTAAGGGTTGTTAGTTCTTTAGCTTCATATTTCCCCTCAACTACCTCTGAGCCTACATAAACCTGTACAGATAAAATAAATAAATAAATAAATAAATAACAGGTACCTGTTATTTAGTCTGGTCATAAATTAAAGTGCCAAGGCCTAGCCTGATATATGGCTATACTGTCTCCATCAGAGCAGTTTGGGCTCATCCATACTGCCAACTGGAAGAGTTCTGTGTTCCAAATCTTGCCTAGATCTAGTCTGGGAGAGTATTATTTGGCATAGATTTTAACAGAAATTTACCAAAGTGTTATTCGACATTGGTTTTAACATGTTAGCAAGAAAATGCAGTGGATTGTTGTAGGTATTGCTTGAGCCTGTCACGTAGACCTGTTTAATGTTTTAGTAGTATTCACAGAATCAGGATAATAGTCGCAGGAGACCTCTGGAGGTCAGGTCTCAAAGCAGGTCTAATCAGTCAGGTTCTCAGGCTCATCCAGTTGTTCTTTTAATACGTCCAAGGATAGAGATCCCACAGCCTCTCTGTGCAACTGCTCTAGTTTCATCTGGGATAGAGTTAATTTTCTTCCTAGTAGCTTGTACGGTGCTGTGTTTTGTATTTAGAATAAGAATAATGCTGATAACACTATTTTTATTTTATTTTATTTTATTTTATTTTATTTTATTTTATTTTATTTTATTTTATTTTATTTTATTTTATTTTAATGTTAATTTTTATTTATTTTAATATTAAATTTTAATTCCTGATTTAGGTATTGTGAAAAACAAGAAAGCAAACAGTTAAGCCAAAACTTAGGGGAACACTTTGCCTCTCCCTTCTCCAGGATCAACTTCAGTCCAACATCTTTCTTCCCCCCTTTTTAGTCTTACCTCCAATTTGTTTTGCCAAATTCTTCAGTGTGGTGCTGGGCAGCGGCCGTGGTTTTGACTGGGACAGAGTTATTTTTCTTTGTAGAGGCTCACACAATGCTGTATTTTGGATTTTTGGTGAAAATGATGGTGATAACACACCAATGTTTTTAGCTGTTGTAGAGCAGTGCTCACATGGAACCAGGGACTGTTCTGCTCCTTGCGCTACCCTGCCAGCAAGGGGCTGGGGTTGCACCAGGAGATGAGAGGGGACACAGCCAGGACATCTGGCCTAGGCTGGCCAAAGGGATGTCCCACAATATGTAGCATCATACTGAACAACAAAACTATGAGTGTTGTCCAGGGAGGCTGCCATTGCTTTGGGATAGGCTAGGCATTTGTTGGCTGGTGGTGAGCAATTTCATTGTGCGTCACTTATTATAATTAGTTATTATTATTATTATCATTAATTAATAGAATCATAGAATATCCCGAGTTGGAAGGGACCCATAAGGATCATCAAGTCCAACTCCTGGCACCACACAGGTCTGCCCAAAAGTTTAGACCATGTGACTACATATAAGTGCACAGTCGAATTGCTTTTTAAATTCAGACAGGCTTGGTGCAGTGACTACGTCCCTGGGGAGCCTGTTCCAGTGTACAACCACCCTCTCAGTGAAGAACCTCTTCCCGATGTCCAGCCTAAACTTCCCCTGCCTCAGCTTAACACTATTCCTGCAGGTCCTATCACTCACTGGTGTTTACAGAGAATAGGTAGCCAGCATCTCCACTCCCCCTCACAAGGATGTTGTAGAAGTGATGAGGTCCCCCCTCAGCCTCCTCTTCTCCAGGCTGAACAGGCCCAGTGCCCTCAGTCACCCCTCATATGTCTTCCCTTCTAGGCCCTTCACCATCTTCATCACCCTCCTCTGGACACTCTCCAACAGTTTAATGTCCTTCTTGTACTGTGGTGCCCAGAACTGCACACAGTACTTGAGGTGAGGCTGGACCAGCGCAGAGTAGAGCAGGACAATCACCTCCCTTGACCAACTAACAATGCTGTGCTTGATGCATCCCAGGATATGGTTGGCCTTCCTGGCTGCCAGGGCACACTATTATTATTATTATTATTATTATTATTATTATTAATTATTATTATTATTATTTCTTTTTCTTTTATTAACCTGTCTTTATCTCAACCCATACTTTCTTGCATTTTTACCATTTTCATTTCTCTCCCTCACCCCATTTTTAGGGGGTGAGCAAATGGCTTTTTGGTGCCTAGCTGCTTGCTGTGTTAAACCTTAACAGTCCTTATGATGCCCAGCATGAAGCTCAAAGGGTTGAGATAGTGATACATCCAACCAGAGCATCAGAGAGAACAAATTTGTTTATAATCATTTTCGCCATGATCCTAATCATCACAAAGGCCTTTCATTGGACTTTTTTTTTTTTTTTTCTTTTGTGCTGGAAAGCTCAAAGCTGTACACAGTACTCCAGATGCAATCACACCAGTCCCTGACAGAGAATGTGAATCACTTCCATTGACCTGCTGGCTACTTTCTTACTGATGCAGATCTGAATGTTGTTGGCCTTCTCTGTCACCAGTGCACCCTGGTGAACAGAGCAGAACAGAACAGAATAGAATAGTTCAGATGGAAGGGACCTTCAAAAATCATCATGTCCAACTGCCTGACCTCTTCAGGGCTAACCAAAAGTTAAAGTGTATTTTGAGAGTATTGCCCAAGTGGACTCTGACAGGTGTAAAGCATCAACCACATCTCTAGAAAGCCTGTTCCAGTGTTTGACCACATTCACACACATTTGTGGTGTAAACATCCCAGAGACTGAGAAGCTTGTAGTCCCCTAAATTCTCCTGTTTGCCCTTCTTGAAGAATAGATCCAGCTTGAGACTCTGGTTCAGACTGTTACATATTAATGCAATTAGTCAAAGTAGTGGTAATGTGATTTTAATTATTTTCATACAAGGAAGTAACACAATGGGTGGTATAACTTGGGAACTGATTACATGATAGAGGAAAAAGAGAAGAGTTTTCAATTCTGCTTCTTTTGTTTATACTTCTTTTCATACAGAAATGTGTAGTACCACATGGTCAGTTTAAGTTCCGGTGTAAAAGTAGATTTTGTGATGTCTGCACTGATATATGGAACAAACTTAGTTCAAATATGTTAATAATGAACAAAGTAAAACGCATTTGCAATTTTTTGTGTGGGTATACTTACAAGATATTTTATGTACAATAATGTTAGTGCAGCTACCAATGACCTTTTTTTCAAATATTTTTCAAATATTTTTGAAAAAGTTTTTAATCCTGTTTCAGTTTTAAGATCATATTTAGCAGGTGGATAATTCAAAGACCAAAGTATTGAAGGTTTTAAAATTAACAACTCTGGATAAGTTTGTGTTGTCTGTTCTAGAAAAGGTTTGATGGTATATCTATTTGATGGAATTTTCATATTAGACATACATATGAAATATGTATGGTTTACAGAAGACTGTGCTTTTTTTTTTTTTTTTTTTTTTTTTTTTTACAGACAGTTCCTACTGATTTTACAAACAAAATGAGTAGTAATAGTAAAGGTTATTTTGCTGTCTTAATTTAGTTACATTAGGGCTTTTGTCAATAGAAAAAAACAGTCACACTGTCACGGTTTTATAAACTAACAAAAATATTTCATAGTGAAAGATATATCAAAGTGAAAAATGCAATTGCTTTTGGATGTCCTTTAAGGTTTAATGTAGGTTATCTTCCAAATTGCTGATGATCATTTTAGTAATTCTAAGGCACTTAGATGTAACAGATATTGAAAAAAATATGTATGTGATAAGTGAAGCTTATGAAAAGGCTGATTAGATTGAAATTTTGATTGACTTTTAGGTATTTTAAAAGTTTGAATTAGTTCTGATTCTATTTAAATACTAATCTGATAGTAACTTCTACTGTGCACAAAAAATGGTGACATTATATTTTTCCTTTTCTTTTTATTTTTTTTTCCTTTTTTAGCTCTTTCTTTAATGTTGCATGCCTGAAATATACTATGCTTCTCTTACTTGTTGCTTTTACTAGACAGTATAAAATAGATTAATAACAACAATGTAGCTTTTGTATGGTGCTGTGTATCTCTGAAGTGTGCTGGATGTAGGAGAGATGCTTTCAGTCTTTTATGAGAGGTTTTGTTGTGCAGAGAAATAACAGGAGGCTGGAAAATTGTGACTGCTCAATAATCCCAAATCTATCATTAAAGCATTTTTCAGTTTTTTATAAGACACACTTTGTGAAGTTTTATCTTACTCAGAATGTAATCTTTATCTACAAGAGGTGTAAATGAGATCAGAATCTGACCCAGTGATGTTTTTCCAAATGTTAAGGTGCTTCACATACTTTTTTTTTTTTCTTTTTCTTTTTTTTTCCCCAAACACAAATATCACCAATGAAAGACTTAATGTTGCCCAGAAAATTTTAATTCTTGGATGACATTTCCCAGCTATTTCTATAACAGTAAACATATTTCTGTTACGAACACCATAGGAATTTATGAAAAGAGCTAAGTTTCTCAAGGGATTTATTTAATCTGAGAAATCCCCATGTCTCACGTATAGAAAAACCTGGGCAACAAGCTAATGCTAAATTTTAGAAGGCCCAGTTTAGGCAACAGTGTCACTCCTCCTTAATTTCTAAAGGTTTAAACTAAAAAAGAATCTAGGAGTGGGACACTAATTCTTTTGTATGTGAGCATTATACATATATATAGTGTGTATATATATAGTATGTATATATATACTATATATGCTACACTATACTAAATATGTATATATTGTAGCAGTATAGTGTAAAACTGCTTCAGGTTTCAGTTTTAGGATATAGACAGGGATAGTTACACATAGTCACTTTTTATTTTTGGGTAGCTACAACAGGTGATATCAAGTAGACAGTATGTTTCATAGTAGCAAAAGTGCCAGAACTTAATTCTTTGTGTGTAATAATTTATTAGCTCTGTGTGCTCTTTAGTTATACAAAGAGATTTTGGAAGAGGTCTTTTTTTTACACTCCTTACTAATTATTCCAAATTTGCATTCTCTATAAGTTCTGAGTATACTGTGTTTTTAACTGAAGGATCTTTGACACTCTCTCCATTGTGTAGGATCTAGTTCTGTTACTGTAACTAGCATTATTGATATTTGAGACCCTTATTTAACAGGTGATGTGGTTTAGCTCCAGCAGGCATCTAAGCACCATGCAGCCACTCACTCACTCTCCGGTATATGTATATATCTCATTAAAAAGTTACACATATCTCATTAAAAGTTACACATGCTTTGCCTACCCAAAGCAATGGCAGCTCCCCTGGACAATACTCACAGTTGTTCAGTATGATGACACATACTGTGGACAAAGGGACATCCCTTTGGCCAGCCTGGGCCAGCTGTCCTGGCTGTGTCTCCTCTCATCTCCTGGTGCAACCCCAGCCCCTTGCTGGCAGGGTAGCGCAAGGAGCAGAACAGTCCCTGGTTCCATGTGAGCACTGCTCTACAACAGCTAAAAACATTGGTGTGTTATCACCACCATTTTCACCAAAAATAAATATATGCTGGTGTTAAAAGAATCTTACTCCGTCTCCAGGATGTGCTTTCAGGCTTCTTATGTTTTATTCCTCATGGGATTCTGCTTTATTTAGTCCCTAGAACTCTAGAATCCAGTGAAAAATACTTTGTTGAAAGACCATTACTACTGCTGAGCTGGTATTTCTGTCATTTTTCAGTACTTCATAGTGTTTTTTTAGCTACTTGACATAGCTAATTTGTACTTTTCACTTCTATTCCAGTATCAGCCACCTATGACTGGGAGCTCTGTTATCAACATGTTGTCTCCTTTGCTATTGTTTTCTCAAAAGTTTCAGCTAGCACTCAGTTGAACACCACTTGCATGCTGAGGATTTCCAACACTCCTGTTGACCTTACATAAGTTCATAAATTTAGTTTTGCATCATGTTTCTGAAGATATTTTTGCATCATAGTTTCTGAAGATATTTTTATCCTTTTGTGTCATATCTGGCAGTTACTTTAGAGCAACTGAATCAATCCTGTGGTAAACATTGGGATGCCTGAAGACAGCTTGGTTTATAGATGTTGAAATAATATTGTTGTGACAGTCAAACTTTTAGAAATCTGATATTTTAGATTGTAACCTAAATGAACTCTTTAGTGTTTTGTAGTGACAATTTTCTGTTTGCCCTCTCTAACACTGGACTTATGTAATTTATAGACCCTTTGCAAAGAGGGTCCTTTCTGTATCTGTCTGACATAATGGCTTGGAGTAAGCTTCAGACCTGAATACTGCAATGATTTTTGTGCATGTTTAACAAGAAGGTAGTAGATGTGAATACGTGTATGTACTTGCAAGATCAAGCTTTCAGATTGTAAAGAATTGTTTGGGACTATAGTGTTTTATGGATCTGTCACACAGGATGCAAGAATAGTCATCTGTATTTTATTACTATCTTTAAATTTTTCTTTTTTAGGATTTTAATTTTGTAGGCTGAGACACAATTTGCAAAATATATATATATTTATGCTACAGGGAGATGCCTACACCACCTATTAAAACAGTGCTTGTAAAGAAACAAACAATACATTAGGTATCTTTCTTGCACGATTCAAAATGTAAAACCTAAACATATGGTTAAATGATCTTTATTCTTTATTGGCACATATGTACATGCTCTCTAATAAGCTTTGGTGGTTACATTTGGAAATGAACATATTTAATTATTTAGTGTCTGCGGAATATCATAATTTTTACTTTACATGTTGGTGATAATTAATTCTTTTTGTAATTTTCTGATGAATTATTTCTGTTTCTGCCTAATCAGCAGGCACACTGTGAAATATAATTGCACTTGAAGGAAAATTACCGTCTCATGAGATGAATAAGTTTGATGATTAAATTACATAGAATAAAGCAATAACATTCACATACCCAAGCAGGATGACATACTCATCCTTTGTTGTGTTTTGATGACCTTTAACAGAGAGTCTTTTTAGAAAAAAATCAAAGTATTTCAAGTCAGACTATATGAAAGAAAATTTGAAGAATCCTAAATAACACATAGTTTCATGGGCAAAGTAAAAAATTCATCTTTTAAAATTAAAAATACTAGTCTTTATTTAAGTTCAACATAATATAAACCACCGAGGTTGGAAAAAGCTCTTAAACCTGCTAAGAAAACTTATTTGCTCCTAAAGTTAGTTACTAAACTTGATCAGAAATAAGTTGGCAGCCCAGCACTAATATCAACAGGAGACAGCCTTTTGTACAAATAACATGAAATATATATTGTTTTGTAAATAAGAAGACAAATCCTTCCTTACCATTTGTTCTGTTTTTAGCTGTGTCTTTATATAGTGAAGTATTCATGACCCTTCAGAATTTTTTTTTTTTTTTTTTTTTTTTTTTTTTTTTTGAGATATGAATATTTGATTTAAGAGTAGGTCCATTTTGATTCAGAACAAACATGTGTGTGACTGTAGACTTGAAAAAAAATATTTTTGGCAGTATTATTCCTTGATTGTTCATGACAAAGCCCTGATTATACTTAAGTCTGTACGTATAGACCTAAAAGGGGATGCTCACTATTATAAAGAATAGAATTAGAATTTGGATATAGTTTAGAATAGTTTAGAATTTATAGTTAGAATTAATAGTTATAGAATAGTTTAGAATTTGGATATTGTGAGTGAATATGTCTTGTATTTCATATTCCAAGGGAAAAGAGAGATTCATGGCCTCCCAGCCCCAAAAAACAGTATTTGGAAGAACACATGGATCCATGAACCTCTGGGACTTCTATAAGGTATTACAACTATAGAAAAATGTTTGCAGCATTGAATAATGCTCTTCCCAAAAGTGGAGGAAAGGTTGAGAAAAAGCCTTTTTGGGGTACTGATCTTTGAGTAATGTAGGTCTACTTTGGCATTGTTCCCAACTGCTCTTATGTACAGGAAATCTGATAGAAATAACTTATCTTAGAGGAGCATATACGGACAATTTATTTTTTCTTTTTTAGACTTTTCTACACCACAGTTAGGAAGTTGGTGACTGAATGGACATATCAATAAAGCATTTCTGTTGCTAACTTTGATGTAAATAACAGTGAGAATGGAGGTTTGTTTTGTTTTCACATTGAAAAACAATAATTTCTATTCAGATGCGACTCCCATGTGTTCTCAGTAGACAACACTGAAATTTGCTTGATTCAGTTGTATGCTGAATTTATGTATGGAGAAGTTTTGATTCCTGGGGATTCAGAAACTTGCTGTATGATTCAAAGGAGACTCAACACATGGTACGGACCCATATCCGGAGCAGTTCTGGAAGAGCTGTTGCCTGTGTGAAGCCCACGCTGGATCAGTTCACCAAGGACTGCATCCCGTGCAAGGGTCCCCACAACACAGGGGACGAGAGTGACAGAGAAGGAGCAGCAGAGAAGAAGCGTTGTAGACTGACCATAATCCCCATTCCTCCGTCCCCCTGCACCACTCGGGGGGAGGAGGTAGAAGAGGGTGAATGGAGGGGGGGAGGGGGAAGGTGCTTTTGGTTTCTTTCATTTGTTTCCCACTTCTCTAGCTTGTTAGTAATAAGCAATAAATCTTACTGTCTCCCTATGCTGAGTCTGTTTTGCCCATCACAATAATTACTGCGTGATCTCCTTGTCCCTATCTCAACCTTTGAGCCCTTTTCATCGTATTTTCTCCCCGTTCCTCTTTGAGGAGGGGAAGTGAGAGAGCAGTTGTGGTGGAGCTTGGCTGCCCACTTGAGTGGAACCACCACAAATCTTTACTAAAATTTGAAAACTTCATGTTTTGATTTTTTTAAATTTTTATTTATTTATTTATTTTTTAAACTTAACCTACATAAATTCAGGTGACTGAAAATAGTAGAATCATCTGTGCTCTAGTCAAGTGTATATGAAGGTCACCTCATGCCTTAGGAAAAAAATAACACAACTGCATAACACAACTGCTAGTAATCACAGAATCCTAGGATGGTTTAAGGGGGAAGGGATCTCTGGAGGTCTCTAATCCAACCCCTCTGCTCAGAGGTTGTTCAAGCATTTATCCAGTTGGATTTTCAAAATCTCTAAGGACGAGGACTCCACAATCTTTCTGGGTATTCTGATCCACTGTTTGACCGCTCTCAGAGTAAAGCAGTTACTTCTTACATTTAAACAATTTCCTGTTTCAGTTTGTGCCACTGAGGAGGGTATGATTTTGTCCTTTTTACTCTCCACCATCAAGTATGCAGGCACACTGATAAGATCCCCTCTGAGCCTTCTCTTCAGGCTGAACAGTCCCAGCTCTGTCAGCCTCTTCTTGTTGTTCAGGGACTCTGATCACTTAATTGTGTTCATGACCCTGAACAAGATAATTAACAAAAAATAGTATAAATAGTATGGCTGGGGAATAGTGAGCAAGCAGTCGTTCTGCATAATTTCTGGATCATAAACGTTAGTTAAAATGAGAGAAAGTCCATCTCCGCACACACAGAGGAACAGTGGAGAGGGGTATGAGTGGGTGAGGGGACAAAGGTCTGGGAAGGGGCAATGAGGCTGTTGTGCTGAGGGCCCTGACATTAACTTTACATGATTTATGCCATGGCCTTACTGTCCTATCTGATAAGATAACTCGAGATGTTCAGTATGTTTGCAGAAAAGGGAAGGTAATAAAAAGAGGAGAGGATGAAGGAAGAGGGGAAAAAGAAAGACTGGAGGAGAAATGTCAACACTGGAGGCATTAAGCACTCTCTGGAGACATTGATAATCATTGATGAAATGTATAATTTATGAGCTTTTTATGATGTTTCTGCATGGGGGTAGAAGCTCCATGTGTGATCTCTGGTGTTCCTTTGGAAATACCTTGGCTAAGTATAAAAAATAATGTATCTAACAACATGCAGTTTTAGCCAAATTCTATTTTTTGAATACCAGAAGTCATTGTCCTTCACCGGCATTTGCCAAGGAGAAACAAAGACATTTGTCCATCACTGGACAAGAAAGCCAGAGTAGACTAATGCAAAGGCTTTGCCCATGTCTCTGTATCTGTGGGTGGCACTGAAAATTTGCAATGTCAATGATTCTATGGGAAGCAAGAAGGCTTCCCACAGCCAGAGTGTGTCCCTACAGCCTCCCTATAGCTTGGGAATAGTGTCAAGAAGAAAACTGTAATAAAGTTAAAACCATGGTTTGAAAGATCATTGCTGCAGATGTAATAGTTAAGATGATATGAGTAAGTATGTCTTTCTGATAACTTTTAAGCATTAAAAGAAGAAACAGTTTTGGGAGTAATGGATGAAAACCAGGAATCCTGTTAGCTGCCCATGCAGGAAAATATGGATTTGCTCCCTCTTACTTTTTCTCTACTGTTTTCTATACAGTAACAGACAATAGCACTTTAAAGACACAAATAATTTTGCAATAATTTGCTGATGATAGCATTTCAGTTATTGTAATTTAGTGTTCATTAATTTAATTTACACTATTATATACTATGCCATTTTTTGGGCCTTGTCATTTATGTATTTAGCAACACTGTATTGTGAATATCTATAAAACCATCCCGAGGTAAAAACATGAGTTGAAATCCTCCTTCCTTAATTACTCACCTAGACCTTGTTAATTGATTATTGATTTAGAAACTGTGCTGCAAAGTGAAAACTGAGCTGGAATGCTAAAAGTAGAAGAGAGCAAGTGCTCTGATTGTGTAGCTATTACGTAAAAGGTGATGGTAACTGCTAGGATGCTCTCAAGCACTTGGCTCCCATTAGCTATAAGAGATATTTGTGTCACCATAGGAGAATTTAGTTTTAGAATGAAGACAGTATTTGCTATATTGCCTCTTGAACTCTATGTAATGTTCAAGTCTTTTGATGATTTTAAAATACGGTAAAGCTATGAAAGGCCCACGTTTTTAAAATGAGGTATACTTAGTAGGCCAGACACCTAAGTGAAGACATTGTTAGTTACTAAAAAAAAAAAAAAGTAAAATTATGTTTCACTGAATTTAATGGAGTTGATTTTTAAAGGTAAACTTCAACTTTCATGACAGTGGGACCTTAAATTGATTTTTCAGCTTTTCCAATGATTCTTTGCTCTGAATAAGTCAGAATGCTAATGCTAAATTACAGCTTCCTTTTGACAACCTAAATTATGGATAAAGTGAAATGTCATGTAAATATGAACCACAAATCACATTTATACAAACAAGAAGTTATTCTCTGGCATGTGTGGCTGACATCTCATGAGAAATTTCTCAAAAATTGCTTAGAGTGTAGGTTGTCACCAAGACTGAAGTTTATGACAGCAAATACCGCTAGTCCAAATAATCCTTTTTACACGAGCACAGCGATTGCCAGCAGCTTGAAAGACAAAGGTTCAGAAAAAACTTCCTTTTCAAAATAAATAATCTACTAGAAGAACTCCCCATAATTTCTAAAGTGGAATTTGGAGCTCAGTCTGGTTACTGCCTTGCTGAAACATTGGTTGTTTCACATGAGGCTTTGCTCAGGCAGATAGCGACCACAATATTGGCTCAGACTGGGTGCTGCAGAAACTAACAGACAGATGTCTTGCTCTGCAGCTGAAAGCCAATAAAGCACATGCCAAAAACCAACGTGACTATTAGTCCATCATTTTACTCTGTAAGTAGTAGGCCAAGAGCCCTTTGAGCCCTTCTGCATGGCAGCTGGCTGCACAACAGGATCTACCCTGGACTTGGGATGCCTCTCAAGGTCATGCCAGCTGCAGAGATCCCTTACTCCTTGCAAGAGGTTCCTTGCCACAGCAGATACTCAGCAGGTGATTAATAGCTTGCTTACAAAGCTTGAAGCTTGTAAGCTTCACTAAGATTATATGTTTGATTGTGCACATATTGTCTTTAGCCATAAGCCATTGACCAAGTTGGAGACTAGTAGTAGATTCAGCTGCATGTAGGCTCCTTACCTCTTCAGTTCAAGGAGTTCAGAAAGAAAGGGGGTCCACTCTGAACCTTGTGACTCAATGAGAGGGTCTCCCTGACATGTCTGACTTACCCTGTCCTCTATGTCCTCTATGCAGTTGATAAGTTATGCCGTGTATTTTAAAGATGAAAACAATAGCAGTTCTGCATATGTAGTGAAGATTCGCTAGTATGTTCCTTATCCCCAGTTTCCACAAATTCTGCAGATAACGTGAAAGAGTTAGAATTTCTTAAATAGATGTGAATTCATGTGTGTGCATGTGATTAGCAAATCCCAACTCATTCTCTTCTGTTTGTCTTACAAGCAAAAAAGCAGGCTTTATGTTAAAATTAATCTATACCGAATGCAATATGCAGTACCTATTTGCTCGTGTAGTGTAGATTTGACAGCTACTGGACATATTGATAGCCTTTGTCATATCCAAAGTCTGATTACTAGCAGTTAGATAGTTAGTGATCAGTTGTGATAATGTAGAACCTTTATGGTCTCTTAATTTAGTAAGATATATGATCTCTCTTTATAAGTCCTGGGTCTCAAAAGTAAAAATCCTTTCTCCTTCTTAATTAGCTTACTGATCAGAGTAACACTTTAAATTAAGTAGTTTACTGGTAACATTGCAGATTTGTCTTTTCCTACAGAGATTAGATTTCCCATGCTATTTTACAGATAATGTGTTGTTGTGGACAGGTAGCCTGTTAGGAGTGTGATTTATAACACAGAATGTCAGAAGAGATTAAACCCTGAAGGGGGAAAAGATGGCAGCTCCCATAAACTGGAGATACCATGTAGTACATGGTACATAGATAGTTTTTTGCCTATAGTCCTGGTAGGATTATGTTGAGGGATTTTTGAAACAGCAAAGATCCCATGACTTGCTGCAGCTGACCAAACCGAGCCACCAGGACGACTATGAGAAGTTCCCATGACAGTGTTCCCACATTGCCCGATTGAGGAATTTAGAAAAATATTGTTGACAGCAGCTGGCTTCAAGAATGGGATCTGTGTGACTGCTAATCACAAGGGGGTTGTTTTCTTGCAGGTGGGGTTGTTTTCTTGCAGTTGTTTGTCTGAATGCTTTTGACCAATAATCTTGTGTGAGACACTATCTGCCCCTGTTAAGTTTGCTATAAAAGTCAGGCTATTCGGGTAATAAAAGAGAGCATGATCTGACCATACTAGTGTCTGTCGTGTTTTCGGCTGTTCTTCTTGCAACAGGATTACTTTTCTAGACTGAAATACTTAGAACTGTTGATATCAAGAACTGAAAAATTTCAATTTGATTCTTTCATGTTAATAAATCGGAATATTCCTGAGAGAAGTTGTCTCAGAAATAAAGCTCTCTGCTCAGGTGATTTAATAAAAATAAAACTCCTGTGTATGCTCCTAATAATACTTGTAAAAAAGATCTGACAACTCTTTCATTTTCATTGAATGAAAAAATATTGAGTGATGAGGGTAGAATAGGACAGTGATGCTGAAGAACTTGGAATATTAGGTTTGAAAGATGTATATCATACTATACTGAATACTCATGAAGAAGTTTAAATGAACTTCAGTCACTGTAACACGAGCTTTTGTAAGCAGAAAGAGGGGTCTCAAAGGCACTAGAAATGCCAGTTACCCTCCCTGTGTGTGCATTACTTGAATATCAGATGAAGCCACACATCTTCAAAGGGTTATGATACAGAGTTGACAATTTCACAAGAGGTGTGTCTATTCTTATTTATAACCGTGAATATGCAGAAAGATAAAACCCCATTCTAGACTGAGCTTGGGGCTCAGTCTAGTGTGTTAATGCTCTCTCATAGAGCTCATGGAGATTGAAAGGAAGTACTTCACCCTAGTGGCAAATTATCTTACTCAGTATGAAACCAGGAATATCTGCAGCAGAGATTTTGATTACTGAGTAGGTTACTGAAGAGTAAGCCCTCTCATGTCAGCTGGGTTAGGACTCATCTCAGCTTATCCTAAACATCTCCATCTAAACTAGTGGCTGTAGAGTAATGGTAGATTTCCTTTGTCGTCCAATAGGCATGCGTTAGCTTCCTATCCTCCAGACAGTCTTGTTTTAGGATGAAGTAAGGCATGCATTCTAGAAACATCTGCACTGTAGAAATTTAATGAATGAAAAGTTATTATGGTGAGGCAAGTAGACTGCTCAAAATTTTGAAGCCTATATAGATTTTTTTTCCCAGCAGAATTTTGCAGCTGTTTGTGCTGAGGCTTAATAAATATTTTTTTTGTGGGAAGTGAAGGACTATGTAAAAGATAGCTAAATTTCTAAGTCTGTAGGTAGCTGATGCTTTATTATACCAAGTAAGCAGACTGCTTGGAACCAGACCAGCAAAGAACTATCATATTATTTGCTGATTTACCATCTTACTCATAGCTGATGAATCCACATAGCAAAGTCTTGTGATTACGATGCAATTGCCTGGGAAGAAAGTAAGATAGACTGATGTAAAGTAACATATACTGCTGCTAAAGATATTGTAAGGCAGGATATTATGTACTTTACTGCAACATTTCCCAGATTTTTGTGACTGTTCTAATACTGTCTTAATTGCTAACAATGTTCTTGTTTTCGTGAATTCTAGCAGTCTCCATGCAGGAGAGTATTCAGCATCTTGGGGTTGGGGTTTAGTTTTCCCAGGTTTTCAGGCTTGCAGGGTTTATTTCTATGTATTTCTTAGTTAAGAATTGCCCAGTCTAGCCCCTGGTGCTGTGGTTGGTCAGTGGGGAGAAAGATGAAAGAACACTACCGCTAAGAATAGAATTAGACTGACTTGTCTGCATGATATTCTGAATCTTGTTAATTACAATGTTTTTAGATTTTTGTCTCATTAGACTTCACAAATTTGTATTTTATTTTCCCACTGTGTGAAAAAGTCTAACTCTTGCATTAACTTTGAAGTGAATAGGTGTCAAACTCACTGCTTTCTTGGGACTTAAGTTGTAAGATAAATTTAGTTTAAAACCTGAAACCTCTCCCCTATCATCTCTGCAACTTAATTCACATAACAAATCAGTAATGGTGTTCCAAAGCATGTAATTACTTTATTTTGCATTTGGTGTCATGAGAAATTATTTCATCTGCATGTACTCAAATGGAGCAAGGTGTGATGGACTGCTATGGTGAGCATTCTTCATTCCCAGAACTACCTGTGCTCTGTATTTCAGTGTTGTACCCATTAAAGGTCTTTCTCTACAGTGAAATATGAAACAAACAAACAAACAACAACAACAAAAACACACCGCTAACAACAAGAAAAATCCTCTGTTTGTGGTTGAGGAATATGAGTGCTTCTCAGGGTCCTTACTGCTAATGTTTTCTTAATGTTTACAGATTTTAATCTAAACCCTTGGACTGTATAGTAAAGATTTTAAATATAGTCTCACCTTTTTCTTTTACTGCTCTGTTTTTCTGCATTCATTGTACTTGAAGTGTGGTTATTATTGCAGTTAAGAATGAGTTAGAAGTGAACCTGCAGTTTCCTTTTGAAAGTCTAATGCGTGGTAGAGACTATGAATTAAGGAGATGGGCACAGTTGATTTAAAGCACTAATAGGAAACCATCAGTCCTCAGGGGCTGGAGATATTTCTAGGCAGAAGCTAGACAGACTAGATTAGAGATAATTGTCTTCCTCATTCTCATGAAGTTCAGTTAGAAACTTGCTCTTTTGATAGTTTTCTATTGTCACAAAACACCTTAGACAGCTATTTTGTATTGACTTGGAGATCTATTAGTGAAAGGCAGGGATGGAAAGCTGTGTGACAACTTCTGGAACTTCCTTCACTATACATGTGATAAATAGACCTAATCATCAGACCCATCAAGGAGGTCACATTGATAATAATAATTTGATATTTGATAATATCAAATTAGTGAAGGGAAAAAAATAAGCATATAAGTCACCAATTACCTAGTTAAATTAAAGAGGACCCACTGGTATATAGGAAAAAAAGGGAAAACAGAAATTTTCATTTATTACACTGACTTTAATAAATGTTCAGTTAAACTCAAGAATGATAAAACCACTAAAGTGGAACATACAGGAGGCCTTGTTCAGTGATGTGTATTTCATTTTAACTTAGTTCAAATGTGGCCTACTTTGTGACTGATAACCCTGTCAGTTTGGGACTAGAGACAGATATATCATTGCATACTTCTAACAAGATACCTAGCTCAGACAGAGACAAAATAAACAGTACAGATTAGAGCTGACCAAAATGCTGTTGAAGAAGAAAAGAAAAAACAAAACAAACCAACCAACCAAGAAAACAAAAAAACTGCCAAACCTGTCAACATCTTCATTTTTTTTTTTTTTTTTTTTTGCTTTTCTGGAAAATCCTTAAGTGTGAAGGTAACCAATTTACTACTAATATTCAGTTGAATCTCTGAGAAGTGACTTATCCCTTGACATGTACTCAGATGAGTTTATTTAGTAGTATGGGTGAATATGAAATCTTGTTGCCTCACTCATATCTATGACGGTAAACACAGACTTCTGAGTCATCAGCACTGAATACCTTTTGAGTAATATGAGATACTAGTACTGAAAATTGATAGAAAATGACAGTGTTAAAATATCTTCTCATAATAATATTCAGCTTTTTGACATGGAAGAAACAAATATTAATTAGGTTCTGGTAGAGATATAAGACTAGACTGGACTGGTTTCTTTCTGGCTCAGAGGTTTCATGTTGTGTGTGTTTCAGTTTCAGGCAGCAGAAGTGCAGTTCCTCTCCTCAAACTAATGTTAGTTACCTGAATGTCTGATTAGGCAACACAGAAGCTTATTTATAAGCAAAATGTTATGAGCCTATAGCATATAAAAATATACAGTTTCTGCATAATCTGCAAAGTCTTACCCTTAATTTTGTGTCTATCGTTATGCATATTGCCTGTAGAGTGAGTTAAAAATACCAGGTAGTTTGTAATATATATGGACATGTGATTTGTCATGTGAGAAATACCACTGGAAGCTTGCATCTGGCCTAACAGATGGTCTGTCAAGGAACAATAGAAAAATGCATATTCAAAAGAATCCCAGTTCTCTCATATTCTGTGTATCCAGTATGCACTGTACATTTTTTTGAGAATAGTTAACATTACCTTCAGAACAAATAAGTATTACTACCATTACAGTGAAGGGTATTTAACAGCTCTATGTGCAGTAGAAAATAGCAGGAGGAAATACTCTGATAGTAGGGTCATTAACTTCAGTCTTGAAAGATTTGGGGTTAGTTAGCTTCTTCAAATCTGACAATAAACAGATCACTGCAGTCACATTCATCCGAAGTTACTAATTTAGCTCCTCAGAACCCCTCAGCCCCAGGTGCCAAAGCTTCTGTCTGTAAAACTGCAGAGGCAGCTGGGTACCTGCCCCCAGCAGAGCCATGCCCAAGAAATCCCACCCATCTTCAGAGCTGAGGTACTTCTACATTTCTGTGATCTTGTAAGTATTTGAACAGTTTAACAAAATGATTCGCTCTTGGTTTGAACTATTATACAAAACTGTTAACTATCTATTGGGATAAGGAATGAGATTTAGGCCAAGGAGTGCCCTAATCACTGAGGTTTAGAGGTGAAGTCAGAATTGAAAGGAAAAAGTCTTGATAAGAGAAACTTGTTCTCTCCCACCACAAAGCAGAACTGTGAAGAACAGACAAAGTGTACCACTTGAAAATAAAAAAGTAAATAACTGTTTTGAATTTGCTATATATGCAGTCTAGGTCCAAATCCTGCTTTGTTTTAGATCTGAACAATAATTTTTGGTAATATTAAAGAAGGAAATGTTGAAATCATGTGTGTAATTAATGACCCAATACTTAACCCTTTCTATCTGAAGTAGAAGCTGACTGGCTCTCTTTATTATAAACACTTTGTACCAAATGGCAGCAAAACCAACATAACCATATCTCAACCCAATCACTAAAATGTGAACACAATTCTTTTCCCAGGGAAAGGATGAGAAAAAGAATTAACTTCATGTTGGAAGGAACATTATTATCCCTAAAAGTCTCCATAGATGCTATGATGACAGCAGCAGCATAAAACCTGTTTGAAATAATATAATTACAGAATCAAGACCAGGAGGGCCTGGATCATTTGGACAGCAGTATTTTGCAATGTCTGGTGCTTTTTCACTGTAGTTATGAGAAAACACTGCTGAGAATAAGGCTACTGAGGTAAATCAGTTGAATCTCACATCTACCATTGCTCATATAATTTGCATTAAAAAAAAATAAAATATATATATATACATATATAAAACTTTTGCTTAAAGTGCTTTTCCATAGTTTTCATAGCAAGAATGCAGAAGAGAATTTTCTGTGTTTGGATCTATTGCTTGCTAATTTTGTCTAGATACAGACTGAACTTTTATTTAATTGAACTTTTGGACAAGATTTCAGGGCAGAATTATTATTCTGAACAATTATATGTTTAAGTTTTTGGTACATAAAGTTTGCTTTCCAGAGATCTGTACGATTTAAGGAAAAGGGAATTCTTTATCCTCTACCTTGACAATTTATACTTTACATAAATTTACCCTCAGAAATAATGACCCTTTATGCTATTTATATAGCCTAAATAGCCTTAAATAGCCTTAGCTTTGCTTTTAATTTCTGAGAATTTGTAGGAATTCAATCAGTACTGAAAGCTAAGAACCCAGCAAGCTTAAAAAGAACATAAGCTTTTTAATTAGGCTTCTTTTCAGATGTTTAGTTTTACTATGTATGATGAAATGAATGGAGATCATTAACCAGACTGCCAAAAGAGAGGCTATGTAGTTAAATGTGTTATAGAGAAATAATATCAAATTATATCTGTCTTGTAATTTCTAAATGATTTTACCCTGCAAAGTTTACTAGCATATTAAATCAGTAGGTTAGCCTTTGTTAGGAGGCTTGCGTAAGATTTCCTAAGTTTATGATGGCTAGAAGAATTCATCATAAAAGCCAATACAGCTCAGAAATTCATGGTTGTAATTTAGTTTATTTAGGGAGGGAAACATGAGACATTTTTCTTATTTCCAAATGCAAATTAATAGACATAGCCTAAGTCATGCTTTCAATTTCAAAGGCAAAATCAATACACTTCAAAATATTTGAAATATATTTTATCCATTGCATAGAAGCTCAGCTTTTTACTCTTCTATTTTAAACATCCTGGCAGTAACTCATGTTGTGTAGATAGCTAGTGATTTACATTAAACAATAATAATGCAAATCTATACACCAGGAAAATACAATTATTTATAAAAAACAAACAAAACAAACAAAATAAAAACAACCAACAACTTCATAAGGATTATTATGCTTGTTAGTCTGATTTTCTGTGGAAACAAAGTATATGTGATTGTATGGTCTCTACATCTGTTGTTCTGCCTCTGCTTCCTTACTCAATAGCTAATTTTGAGCAAATTAGACAGAATTATTTGAAGACACTAAATTCATACAGATGTAGGTGTTCAAGGAGAAAACCTTTCTGAGACTCTGTAACACTGAGAGATAGAAAGCAGCAGCATCTTAAATTTATTGGACTTCAGAAAGAAGTGGTACAGATACTCCCAAACTAGGTAAAGCTTCAGTTTAGTATGGCCTCATTGTTCTGTGGGCATCTTCAGAATGCAGTGAGCTTGTCTAGGTTCTTGTTGAGACCCATAGCTTGACTGTATTAGCTGAGTCTGTGTTTGGGCTAAATGATCCTGTTTACAAGCCAGGGTTTTAGCTAGGTATTTATTCAGCTCAGAATGGCTTCTTCCCTGACAAAGAATGGTACAACACTAAGCAAAGAACATCAATTTGACCTTTTCTGATTATTAAAGTATTTGATTCCAAGATCCAGGAGTTTCGAGCTCATGTCCTGGGTTTGTCATGTTGAACTGGGACTTTTGGACTGTAATAAACAAAACCCAGCCTTATCAGAAGTAATCACGGCTGACAGCAGAGTCACTAGGCTTCCAATTTAAGCCCATGTTTCTGAAGATCTTTACATACATAGTCTCTACTGTTTTCAATGAAAATTAGATATCTAACTACCTTTAGATTAATGCTTATGTTGCATTTATGATATTTGGTACTATTTAAACACTAAAGACATTCTTCCTGTCACGAGAAACAACAGGATCCTGATTGTACATAATGTTGCATGAAATGAAATGTTTTTATCCCTTGTAAGGTAAAGAATAGAGTTCATTTCAGCTGTTTAACTCAGAAAGCAAAAGACATCACCATCATAATTTTAATTATGATTTTTATTTACATTGTGAAAGTGCCTAGATGCCTCACTTAGCATACACGTGCCATTATGCTGTACGAAAAGCATAGAATAGATACAGTTTCTATTCCAGAAAGCTAATGATTTAAAAAACTGTGAAACACCTGGACATTTCTGTTTGTGCTTGTGTATGAACTAATAGTATCCAGATTTAAACACTAAAGACCCTGAGTGTGTCTTTTTCCTCTTTATGGGTTGTATCACCCATTGTAGTTTTAGCAGGATATAGAACACTGGAATGTTACCTTCATTGTTATTGAAATAAAGAGATATTTATTGAGATAAAGCTCTTTGGGAATCAATAATATTTCCTCAAAACTTGACGGTTAATATTCCTTTCGTTTTTCTTTTTGACAACTGGATATGATAACTAAAGTTATTATAATCCATAGGTGGACAGAGGAGAGAAAATGACCAAAATAGTGTATTTATGATGAGAGAGCTTAAAAACTGTGGCCATAAACCAAACTGTTACTCCACTTTATAAGAAATGCATACATCTCATTCTGTGAGGAAAGATATTTTTATAGCTCTCACAGTCATTAATCATGATGGAAACAGAAATTCCTTGTTACTTCTGAAGACTGAGAAGAAATTACATCAGAATTACACAAAGTTCTTCAGAGGTACTGGGAAAGAATACAGAAAGAAGTTGTGAGCTCAGCCCACCTTTAAGATGTCTCTGGGGTACCTGGGGTTGCCTTGGTCAGCCTGTATGCCTTCTCTGGTCTCCAGCTTGTCCTACAGCTCATTCAGTGCTGTGTGTTGTGCAACTCATGGTGTAGCTGTGTCATTCGTGTAGTCAGTGTCTCAGCTCCTGACTTATCTTATGTGTTCACTTTCTTCTTAGAGGAGGCAAACAGAAAAATTGGTGTAGAAGGGCAGGATGTAAAGAACAGAGATAGATCTGTGAAGCTGCTGCAGGGCAATTTATTGTGTGTGAGATCTGTGGTGTCTTGATGACTCCTCTCGCACACTCTAGAATTGGGCAGGGAAGAAGTCAATGCCGTCACTGCAGAAGGCTGAGGAAAATAAATATTTTAGACTCGCCAAAGGGAAAAGGGAGCCACTGTAACTACAGATTAAGTGATAGATGTCTCCCCATCTATGGTGGTTTCACACTGATAGGTAGCAAAGCACCACCATGCCACTCTCTCACTCCTACTCCTCAAAGAAACAGAAGGAAAAAATATAATGAAAAAAGCTTGTGGTTTGAGATAAGGACAGGGACATCACTCACAAATTACTGTCATGGGTAAAACAGACTCAGCATAAGCAAGATTAATGTAATTTATCACCTATTGATAATAGACAGGATCAGTGAGAACTAAAAGCAAACTAAAAATACCTTCCCTATACTTACTCTCTTCTATGTCCTCCTCCTGCCCCATGTGGTGCATCCACCTGCTCCACTGGGGGCTCCTCCACAGGCTGTAGCGTGGAGATCTGCTCCATGTGGGACCCATGGGCTGCAGGGGGACAGCCTGCTCCACCAGGGGCCTCTCCACAGGCCGCAGGGGAACTTCTGCTGCATGTCTAGAGAACCTCCTGCCCTCCTTCTGCACTGACCTTGGGGGATGCAGGGCTGGGTCGCTCACATTTCTTCAGTCTGCTCTCCCAGAGGTCCACCCAGTGTTGCTTCCTGGCTTGGCTCTGGCCAGTGGTGGGTCACTTTTGGAGCCAGCTGGAGCATGGGGCAGCTTTTACCAAAACCTTGCCATGTAAACCAAATACACTCGCTGAGTGTACCAGTGTACCAGTACTTTCAGCACAGTAAAGGAAAGTAAACAAATAATAGAATTTGATCAGCTGATAGACAAGGCACTATTTTTAGGACCTTAGAAGTAGCATGCAGTCAAATTCTGAAGGCAGTTCAGTGTACCTCTTGCACTCAGTTATAATTATTTTAAATAGACATTGTATCTCAAACTGCCATAACCAATGCCTCTTACATTTATTTCAATTAATAATTTTACTTTTAAATGTCATTTATTTAAAATTGTGCATTGGGAAACATTCATAATATGTAAAAAGGAACAACTGATTTCCTGCATGCCTATATATAGAATATTTATATTACTCAGTGATGATCTCCCTCCCTCTGTGTGTCAAATAACATTTCTTAGTCATGGTCCCAGGGGTGTAAATCAAAACACAGTCAGCCTAAAAAGGGGGTTTTTCATCCTCAAATACATAAAATATGCATATTAAATTAGAAAGCTTTATAATTCATAAATTATTGTAGCCTGGGGTTAGTAATAATTTATATCTTATGAAATTACTTTGTTAGTTATTCATGGCAGTACTCAATACAGAAGCATACATACCATGGTACTACTGTAATTCATAGACTACATCAGAGATTACCTAAAAAGGCAAAATAACAGTTTTTTACCTGATGTAAGTCAATCCATCTCTCTTGATTTACTCCTGCTAAAGATCAAGTCCAGGCTCTCCATCAGTGCCTAAGATGCATTTGGAGTACAGTGTCTAATACCTAAAGCTAGATGTATAATGTAAGCTTGGGGTGCGTGAAGGACTCTTGATCCCTTACATCTGTAAAGATTCAGTGCAGTCATTAATCTGCACTGGCTCACTACTGTATTATTTCTTGCCACCATCTTTTACAGATATACATCCTATTTTACTCAGGAAGGAAAATTCAGGAAAGAAAGTGAAGGTTCTATGGAAAATTTGAAATTCCTCTCTTTCACTATCTAGTAATTTAGCTACTTAAATCCATTAGGAATTTTGTCCTGTCAGCAGCAGTTAAAACAGGTTTACTCAGTGAAGCTGGGTCGGGGTGCAGAGGTTAATATGATTCTGCTGTCACAGTCTGGGATGGTCTGCAGTCAAAACAATGGCAATCAGTCTTATAAGATTACTTTCATGACACTGATGGCCCTGGAGGTTGATGAAGTACTGCACTGATTTTTCTACACTAAAAGAAAATCTACGTTAAACCCCAGTGAGGCTGAAATACTTAGAAAAAGGGAAAATAATTGTGATATTTTGAAGAAAATATGTTATTTTCTGGAGGCTATTTTAAATTCATAATGATTTTCTCATTTCTTTTGGGGAAGTTTTGTGCCTTTTATATTATTAAAATTAGAGTTTAGGTTGTCTTGTAACTTGGAGTCAAAACATAAAAATTCTGAGAAAGACACACAGTCCCCACCACATATCACCAAATACTACCTTTAACTGAGTGTCTCAGTCAAATAAGTGGCAGAAATACCCCATCTGTGGCAAAGACAAACAGCTGTGAAAACAATTCAGACCTTAGGTGGTTTAAATCATCTTCTGGAGGCCTTTGTTTTATTTCTACAGATTATAAAGATACCTTCAGTAGCTGGGCTCCCATGTCAGGCCTCTCATTTGTCTGCCCAATAACAGGAGAGATGATCTAGGTCAAAGAGCCTGAATTTTTGTTCATTTTGTAAAAGCTTGCTTGCTGATCTCTTATGTCAAAAATTTGCACCTTTTATTCTTGACTGGAATCATTATATTGGCTCCTGGGTCCTAAGTATGTATCTGGTTTGAAGGTATAAAGGCATTATAATGCAAGAGTAAAGATTGTATTGTTATTCTTTAAAGAACTGGTAGTATTTAAATGTGTTCAAAATAATTTTGTAAATTTCAAGTGTTTCAAGAAACAGTGATGTTTTAGTCTGTGACTGTGGTCATTGCTTGTGGTCGTGTTATAATGCTTACATACTCTCTGCTATTAATTAACATGCTTAGCTGAGACAGTCTACTATGAAACAGTGTAGACTAGGATCATTTAAACCAGCAACAAATGATCAAACTGCTAGTGTTAATAAGCAATTGTGAATGGTTAGAGTCACAGCACATGTAGAAGAATAGATGACATGAGCTGAGCTACTGTACTTCATCAATTTGGTAACCACTGTAATATTCAATATTAATGCAGTAGTTCAGTAGTATAGAACATGAGCTAAATGCAAATATTATCACAAGTTAGGTTGTTTTTGAACTGTGGCTTGAAGACTAGTTCATGAATTTATTTCTCTTTATGACATGGGGGTAATGAGTATCATGTTTTTATCTCGTTTTTAAAAACTGAAATGACCTATTATTGAATACCTTATTCTGAATACCTTATCTCAAAGGTGATGTGTTTTTCTGAATTTAATAATATCAAAAGTGTCTAGTTTACAACCTTGTTTTTTGAAAATGAGTGCTACAATGAAAAAATGCTTTTGTCCTGTTACATTTAAAAAATGCTACATTTAAAAAATGTTTTCAGATAACTTTCAAACTGCCTCAAAGCAATTCATAAAATTTATATAATCTTTTAAAATTACCAAATTAGAAGCTTGTTTTGCTTACATTTTAAGATTAAAATTCTATTTTGACATTTTTAAAATTGAAGAAGTTTGTTTAATGATGATTTCCCAGAGCTAATATTATCCCATTCAGTTTCTGTGAAAACATTTTTAGTGAAAAACTTAATAAACAAAATAATTGTCTAATTTTAATAAAGAACAAGGGAGTTTTAATTATTTCAGTGTCCATCTTCAAAAAATAAAAACAAACAAAAAAACCACAAGGAGTCCTTATTTTTATTTCAGTATTACTGATAATGACCTTTATAGGTCCTCTTTAATATCTTCATCAATGATCTGGATGACGGCATTGAGTGCACCCTCAGTAAGTTTGCAGATGACACCAAGCTAGGTGCGTGTGTCAATCTGCTCGAGGGTAGGAAGGCTCTGCAGGAGGATCTGGATAGGCTGCACCGATGGGCTGAGGTCAACTGTATGAAGTTCAACAAGGCCAAGTGCCGGGTCCTGCACCTGGGGCGCAATAACCCCAAGCAGAGCTACAGGCTGGGAGAGGAATGGTTGGAGAGCTGCCAGGCAGAGAAGGACCTGGGAGTGATGGTGGACAGTCGGCTGAATATGAGCCAGCAGTGTGCTCAGGTGGCCAAGAAGGCCAACGGCATCCTGGCTTGTATCAGAAACACTGTGACCAGCAGGGCTAGGGAGGTGATCGTCCCCCTGTACTCGGCTCTGGTGAGGCTGCACCTCGAGTACTGTGTTCAGTTTTGGGCCCCTCGCTACAAGAAGGACATCGAGGTGCTTGAGCGGGTCCAAAGAAGGGCGACGAAGCTGGTGAGGGGCCTGGAGAACAAGTCCTATAAGGAGCGGCTGAAGGAGCTGGGGTTGTTCAGCCTAGAGAAGAGGAGGCTCAGGGGTGACCTTATTGCTCTGTATAAGTACATTAAAGGAGGCTGTAGCGAGGTGGGGGTTGGCCTGTTCTCCCACGTGCCTGGTGACAGGACGAGGGGAAATGGGCTAAAGTTGCGCCAGGGGAGTTTTAGGTTAGATGTTAGGAAGAATTTCTTTACTGAAAGGGTTGTTAGGCACTGGAACGGGCTGCCCAGGGAGGTGGTGGAGTCACCATCCCTGGAAGTCTTCAAAAGACGTTTAGATGTAGAGCTTAGGGATATGGTTTAGTGGGGACTGTTAGTGTTAGGTTAGAGGTTGGACTCGATGATCTTGAGGTCTCTTCCAACCTAGAGATTCTGTGATTATAGGTGTCATTCAGCTATCTGAATTTATCTATTTCTCTGATTTGACCCCAAATTTTCTAGACATGTATTTGGGCTTAACCTGTGAAAAACATATCTAATGCAGAACAAATACATCAAAAGTGTCCAAATATAGCAAAAAACTATCATTGATACAGAACTTTTTCAAATCTTTAGACTCTTAGAAAGAGAGATGAGAGCACTTTTCCTGTTGTAGAAATCATGCAGCACCTTGCAGGACTGAACTTTTAATCAGAATTTCTACAATGTTTGGTTTAATTTTCCTTGTCAAGATATGTTCTTGACTAGTTATGCTCTTTAAACCTCAAATTGCATAAATAAGCAGAGAAGAAACACAGCTGTCACAAATGCATGAAAGAATGCTTGGAAGAGGACAAGGATCAATTATTCCCATTAGCAAATGAGGGTTGAAGAAGAAATGTTTCAAAACTATACAGGAAATGTGTAGGCTAAATATTACGTAAAATGTTGATAAAAATTAACTGTAACAAGCAATTTAATGAGGAGGGAGGAGATGGGAAAGGTTAGAATCTTTTTGGAATAGTTATTTTAATTATCACTGACAGTATGGAGAAAATTGATGTATTCATGACGAACTAAATGTTTTGTCTAATCCAAATTATTCTAGTTGTCTCTTGTGGTTATAGCATGTGTATAAACTTCTCTTTTCTGTGCTCATAATAAAGTCAGTGATGAGTAATTTTTTTATGTCTTGAAAACCTTTTGGGGGCAGGAAAGGTATGAGCCAGAGGTTGTGTGTATTTTTCACCAAGATTTAACTTGGACTAACAGCACAAGCCTCTAAAAAACAGCAGTCTGCCTGCTACTAATCAAAGCTAAAGTAAAGAATGTATAGATGACATTCCATTTGATCTTTTCCATGCTCTGTGACTATACATTACAACTAAAAAACCTCATGTACTGTAATAGGTCCAGAGAAGCATTTTGCATGACTTTTGACAGATAGCATCCCATATTTTCTCCCACAGAATGTGCTGAACGTGCTTCCCATCTGTCTTTCACCACAGACTTCTCTGTTGCACATGCAACTCCTGTTTAACTAGGGAACTGACTAATGGTGTCTAAAAATAACTGCATTACTGTTCCCATTAATCCTCAATATACACCTTAAAAAGCATCCTGCCTGCTAAAAAAAAAAAACAGAAGCCAATCCAAAAACCTAAGCAGAATGTATCTATATGCAAACCCATTTAATGAGAAGGGGCTAGTCCTTGCTGGAGCTAAATCTTAGATTATGCATTGGAAAGATAGATTAGGCCATTCTGCAGCTTTTTTGAGCATAGCCACACAGTTGGAAGAATACCAAGAAAAATATTCTGGGACAATATCTGTCTGAATCAGAGCCTCAAAACTGCATTTTTCATGCAGATTATGTCCAAGATTCTACTGTGTCCCACTGTGTAGATTTATTCATGGCCCACTGCCATTTATTACACCAGAGTTTGCAAATGTATAGCCTCTGAACTCTCCATTTGCTGAGCAAGGAAATGAGCAAAGAACTGGCTGAAGGAATGTAGGCAAATGTCTTATGATGATTCTTTTCCAAAGCCTCAATTTTCACTCCCAGAAAAGTCAGTCTCTAACTTCCACTATTATGAAGCAAGTCTTTAAAGAGAGCTCTGAGCATGATTGATGAAGTCACGCAGTTCTGATTTTGTAGAGACAGATTTGTTCTCTCTTTTGTAGAGATAGCATAGCTCTAAGTTGCAAATGATTGCATTTGTGCACATATCTTCATTGGCAATAAGAATGTATAAGTCACTCCATGTAACTGTAGGTTCTTATCCATGGTGGTTTACATGCATAGTTAGCTTGCAGTCCCTGGACAGGGAGGCCACACCTGTTCCAGAAAGGATGTTGGGTTGTCAGTGAATGGCTTCTATAATTCTTTTATAATATCACAGAATCACAGAATGGCTTGTGTTTGGAAAAGCCCTTAAAGATCACCTAGTTCCAGCCCCCCCTGGAGCCAGGGATGCCACCCACTAGGTCGTTACTCAAGGCTTCATCCAACCTGGCCTTGAACACTTCCAGGGATGGGGCATCCACAGCTTCTCTGGGCAACCTGTTCCAGTATCTCACCACTGAGTTAAGAATAAAGAATTCCATGTAAAAACTTTCCTACTAACACCTAAAACATCTAATCTGAATCTCTCCTCTTTAAGTTTAAAACCACTCCCCCTTATCCGATCACAATCTTCCTGTGTAAAAAGTCACTCTCCATCTTGTTTTTTAAGCCCTTTTTAAATATTGAAAGTACACAATGAGGGATCACTAAAGCCTTTTCTTCTCCAAGCCGAACAAACCCAGCTCCACCAGCCTTTCTTCATAGGAGAGGTACTCCAGTCCTCTGATCATCTTTGCAGCCCTTCTCTGGACCTGCTACAACAGACCCACATCTTTGGTATCATGGGGACCCCAGACCTGGATGCACCACTCCAAGTGGGACCTCATGACAGAAGAGCACAGAAGGGTGTGTCACCTCCCTCTACCTGTTGGCCATGCCTCTGTTGATGCAGCCCAGGATGCAGTTGGCCTTCTGAGCTGCAAGTGTACACTGCTGGCTTGTTAATTTTTTTCATCCACCAGAAGCCCTAAGTCCTTTTCTTAGGGAAAAGTTTTCTTAAAAAGTTGCCAGCTCTGATCAGTTCCCTTGTCCTTAAGGACAGTGTCCCATAGGACACTAATTATTTAAACAGCTGGAAGTTCACTCTTCTGTAGTCCAGGGCCTGATTTTGCTCTTTGCCAGGCATATGTTCCTTGAGATCACAAACTCAACCAGGGCAATGTTGCTACAGCACAGCCTGCCTCCAGTCTTAGCCTCTTTACTGAGTTCATCCACATTGGTGAGCACCAAGTCCAGTAGCACTTCTCCTCTGGTTGGTTTGTCTAGTACTTGGACTAAGAAGTTATCTTTGATGCACTCCAGGAGCTTTCTGGATTACTTACACCCTGCTGTGCTGTTTTCCAGTAGACATCCAGGGAACTGAAATCTTCTGCCCATTATGATGAGGGCCTGTGAGTGAGATGCTTGAAGCTGAAGCAAGACCTTGCCAACAGGCTCCCCTTGATCAAGTGGCCTGTAGTAGACCCCAACCACAGAATCACAGAATTTCTAGGTTGGAAGAGACCTCAAGATCATCGAGTCCCACCTCTGACCTAACGCTAACAGTCCCCACTAAACCATATCCCTAAGCTCTACATCTAAACATCTTTTAAAGACCTCCAGGGATGGTGACTCCACCACCTCCCTGGGCAGCCTGTTCCAGTGCCTAACAACCCTTTCAGTAAAGAAGTTCTTCCTAACATCTAACCTAAAACTCCCCTGGCGCAACTCCCCTGGCGCAACCATTTCCCCTTGTCCTGTCACCAGGCACGTGGGAGAACAGGCCAAACCCCACCTCACTACAGCCTCCTTTAAGGTATCTGTAGAGAGCAATAAGGTCACCCCTGAGCCTCCTCTTCTCTAGGCTGAACAACCCCAGCTCCTTCAGCCGCTCCTCATAGGACTTGTTCTCCAGGCCCCTCACCAGCTTCGTCGCCCTTCTCTGGACCTGCTCAAGCACCTCAATGTCCTTCTCGTAGCGAGGGGCCCAAAACTGAACACAGTACTTGAGGTGCAGCCTCACCAGAGCCGAGTACAGGGGGACGATCACCTCCCTAGCCCTGCTGGTCACAGTGTTTCTGATACAAGCCAGGATGCCGTTGGCCTTCTTGGCCACCTGAGCACACTGCTGGCTCATATTCAGCCGACTGTCCACCATCACTCCCAGGTCCTTCTCTGCCTGGCAGCTCTCCAACCACTCATCTCCCAGCCTGTAGCTCTGCTTGGGGTTATTGCGCCCCAGGTGCAGGACCCGGCACTTGGCCTTGTTGAACTTCATACAGTTGACCTCAGCCCATCAGTGCAGCCTATCCAGATCCTCCTGCAGAGCCTTCCTACCCTCGAGCAGATTGACACACGCACCTAGCTTGGTGTCATCTGCAAACTTACTGAGGGTGCACTCAATGCCGTCATCCAGATCATTGATGAAGATATTAAAGAGGACCGGCCCCAGCACCGAGCCTTGGGGGACGCCACTAGTGACCGGCCTCCAATGGGACTTGACTCCATTTACCACAACTCTTTGGGCCCAGCTATCCAGCCAGTTTCTAACCCAACGAAGCGTGCGCCAGTCCAAGTCAAGAGCAGCCAGTTTCTTGAGGGGAATGCTGTGGGAGACGGTGTCAAATGCCTTGCTGAAGTCAAGGTAGACCACATCCACAGCCTTTCCCTTGTCCACCCAGCGCGTCACATTGTCATAGAAGGAGATCAGGTTCGTCAAGCAGGATCTGCCTTCCATAAACCCATGCTGACTGTGCCTGATCGCCTGCTTGCCCTGCAAGTGCTGCATGATGACTCTCAAGAGGATCTGCTCCATGAGCTTCCCTGGTACTGAGGTCAAACTGACAGGCCTGTAGTTTCCCGGGTCTGCCCCCTGGCCGTTCTTGTAGATGGGCGTCACATTTGCTAGCCGCCAGTCAGCTGGGACCTCCCCCAATAGCCAGGACTGCTGATAAATGATGGATAGGGGCTTGGCCAGCTCCTCTGCCAGTTCTCTCAGTACCCTTAGGTGGATCCCATCCGGCCCCATCGATTTGTGCACATCCAAGTGCCGTAGCAGGTCACCAACCAGTTCTTTGTGGATGGTGAGGGCCACATCCTGCTCCCCATCCCCTTCCACCAGCTCAGGGTACTGGGTATCCAGAGAACAACTGGTATTGCCACTAAAGACTGAGGCGAAGAAGGCATTAAGCACCTCTGCCTTTTCCTCATCTCTTGTAACCAAGTTTCCCCCCGCATCGAGTAAAGGATGGAGATTCTCCTTTGTCCTCCTTTTTGTGTTGATGTATTTATAAAAACGTTTTTTGTTGTCTTTAACGGCAGTAGCCAGATTGAGCTCCAGATGAGCTTTGGCCTTCCTAATTTTGTCCCTGCACAGCCTTGCTACATCCTTATAGTCCTCCCTAGTGGCCTGCCCACTTTTCCAAAGATTATAAACCCTCTTTTTTCTCCTAAGCTCAAGCTGCAACTCTCTGTTGAGCCAGGCCGGTCTTCTTCCATGCCAGCTCATCTTTGGGCACATGGGAACAGACTGCTCCTGCGCCATTAAGATTTCCCTCTTGAAGAGTGCCCAGCCTTCCTGGACCCCTCTGCCCTTCAGAACCACCTCCCAAGGGACTCCACCAACTAGTGTCTTGAGCAGCCCAAAGTCAGCCCTCCGAAAGTCCAATACAGTGATTTTACTGGTCCCCTTCCTGGCCTCGCCAAAAATAGTGAATTCCACCATTTCGTGGTCACTCTGCCCAAGACAGCTCCCGACAATCACATCCTCCACCAGTCCTTCTCTGTTTGTGAAGAGAAGGTAAAGGTGTGCTTTATTGGTCCAGTTCTTAATTTTTACTGCAAGCTCTCAAACTGTTAGTGGCTACAACTAACGTAGCCAAATTTCAGCCTACATTGAAATAAAAGAGGAAGATTCTGCCATTTTGTTTATTTATTTGTAAGTGTGTGTTTTTGTCGTGGTTTAACCCGGCCGGCAGCTAAACATCACACAGCCGTTCGCTCACCCTCCCCCCTCCCTCTCTGGGATGGGGGAGAGAAACAGGAAAGTGAAGCCTGTGAGTTGAGATAGTTTATTAAGACAGGAAAATAATTATAACAATAATAATAATAACAATAATGATGATAATAGTACTACTACTAATAATGTGTACAAACAAGTGATGGACAATGCAAATGCTCACCACCCGCTGACCGATGCCCAGCCTAACCCTGAGTAGTCTGGCCCCCCTCCCCTGGCTATCCACCCCTATATATTGTTTAGCATGACGTCAGATGGTATGGAATACCCCTTTGGCTAGTTTGGGTCAGCTGTCCTGGGTCTGTCCCCTCCAAGCTCCTGCTGCACCCCCAGCCTGCCCGTTGACAGGATAGAGCAAGAAGCTGAGACATCCTTGGCTTGGTGTAAGCACTGCTCTGCAACAATTAAAACATTGGTGTGTTATCAGCACTCTTCTCATCCTAAGCTAAAACATAGCATTCTACCAGCTACTAGGAAGAAAATTAACTCTGTCCTAACTGAAACCAGGACAGTATTTTTTTTTTTGTTAATTTATTTATTTATTTTTCTTTTAATGGTTGTGAGGCTGTCAAAAATCTTGGTACAAAGTTTCGTTCATCCAAGAATATCATAAGGAATATTCTGAATAATGAAGATAGTTATAAATTAGTCCAGATTGTTTGGGAAAATCTAATTCAAGTTATTTGAGGAGAAAGATATTACCCAGAAACATTGAAAATCTATGCTTTTCATTCATTGAAGAAATCTATTTATTTATTCATTTTTGTTGTTGTTTTAGAACAGATTTTCTTTGAGAACTAGAAATATGTTGTGCTAGATACTGTATAGAATGTATTTGAAATTAGTTCCTGATGTAGTTATTAAGGACAAGTGACTATTCAGCATGAATTTTCTAGTTTATTTTCCATAGATATACACAAATCATGTTCCCCCACATATGCATATATGGATAGAAAAGATAACAGATGATCTTTCATAGCAGTACCCCGTGAACAACTTTGCAAAATTCTTTTACTGATCACACATCCGAACCCACCTGTGTTACTGGTACTGATCCATTATGACACTTTGCAGAATTAAATTTAGACATATATAAAGGTGGGTAATTCTTATTGAGATAATCTTTCAGAAATAGGCCACTTAACGTAATTTTCAGTGGGAGGTCTTGTAAACTGTCTCTTAGTCACTTGCTAATTTTCTTAAAATGTTATAATAATAAAAATAATAATTATTTAGTATACAGCACATTTCATTTTCGAAGTGCTTTTGCAATACTAATTAATCCTCACTGTGAGGTTTAATGGTGCATACCAGAGAATTATATTCTGGCTTAATGCCAATTGCCAATCAGCTGACACGATTCCAATTTTAGAAGTTTTCCTAAGAGGAAAAAGGTATAATTTGAATTATCCTGGACAGAGCAGCAGTATGAACAAAGAGACTTCATTGGTCTTTGGAGTGCTCTGAATGTCTAGATGCTTGGTTTAAAGGTAAAATTATGAAATTCCAAAGAGATAACAACTTCAATTTTAAAAACAATTACACTAAGAATAGCTAAAGGTACATTAAAATACGTCTTTGAAAAGGTCTGTTTAGCAGAGTTTGCTGATTATTTAGGGATCATTAACACCCAGATTCCCCATTAATTGAAAAACAGGTAAGACTTATGAGCTGTATTTCATATGCAGGAAAATATAGGTACAAGGACTATGTTACATGGTCCAAACCACTATTGCAGTAGAGAACTTTGTTCCACGGTGTATTTTCTCCTCTGGCAAAGCTGGCATATGAATTTTTCACCCTCTGCTACTGCCTCTTCAGTAGTGCTGGTGGTACTGGCTGTAAGAGCTGCACTTCACACTGGCTTATTAAAACAATCTATAACAATACCACAATACCAACACCAACAACCACTTCTTTATCCCTCTCCACCCCAACATCCAAAAATCTGAAAGAAATTAAAAACTGTTAGTTTTGTTTGGTGTCCAGTTACACTTGGAAATTTGGGTAGTAATTCATGAGGATGGTAAGGACATTGCGACCATTTTTGCTGCTGGAGAAAAAAATATGGACACAGAAATGGCACCCAAGACTGAGTCCAACTTGGTTCGTATTGTACACTTTGCTATTTTCAAGAGATATTGGCTCAGATATTCTTCATTGATAAATTTTGCTTCTTTGTTGTTGTTGACAAACCCTTTCACTTTGTGTCACATTTTGGCAAAGGAGAATAAGAGGATTTTAGTGTACCCTAGTTAGCTCTGCAGATACTGTTAACTTGCCCCTATGTGGGCACTATGCTATTTAATTTCTTTCAGCTCTTTCCAGTGGAGGAAGAAACCAGACTTTGCAAGTTGTGAATGCTGTGATTCTCCAGCCAGTTCTAATGCTTTATGTAGAGAAATACCTGCAGGAATCTTCCTCAAGAGGTTGACAAAACTTATTTAATCTACAGTGACATTTTTACAAGTGTTTACATAATGTACAGTAGCTTCATTTGTTTAATGTAGCCAAGAAGCTGGAGAGGCAATTTTTCTAATGTGATATAATCAGGAGTGCCACTATTTTTTCCTCGGGGAAAAAGAAATCCTACCAAACATATGTACTGTATTAAAGACTTCAGAAACATGAATTACTTGACAGATTGTTATTCTCTGGCCAGTAAATACATTTAGAGTATTTTTAAAGACATATTATCTACCTGATAGAATGTAATAACTACAAAGGGTGGTTATTCAGTTACTTCAATGTATCATAAACAGATACAGTTAAGGTCCTTAAAATACAACAGAAAATAATATATACTTTAGCCAAGAGAAAGCAGCAGCTGCTTCAGAGGTGTTGCAGTTTGTTTTATTCATCCTTGTAAATCAACATTTGGCTTCTTTAGAGCTGCAGCCAAAAATTTGTCAACAGCAACATTTTCACTGTAACAGATTATAACATGTCTTTGGTAGGTGGAGTAGAATTCATCTGAGTTAACGGTGTCATCTATAACTCAGTTGTCTACATGGTTCTAGATGCCTACGTTCCCTGTATACTGTATTGAAAAAAAAAAAAACCACAACTCACTTAGGATGTGATTCTTCTAATCCTATGTCTGTGGCAGATCAGCTGTATTGTGCCCTAAAAAAGTCTGTTTCTCTCCACTGATGGTAATTGGGATTACTATTACAAGTAGCTCCAACAGCATATAAAGCAAAACTTAGTTAAGGTGAAGCCTTGTAACCCATGTAACATCGCATGCATCTTTCCAATGCCTGCAGAACTGAACTGGAACAGAAAGTACGTTAAGCCTGTTTCAGTGGGAGGCAGAATGGCTGATTACTTGGAGTCAAAAGCTTGTCCATAGGTAGTGGTATTTTCCTTACACAATATCTAAAACATACATTAGAGTCATACTGCCAGGCTTCTGTGTGAATAGGGGCACTGTGCTCTTCTCTGAATTGTGTCCTGTTACTTGAGGCTGTGTTGATTGTAATGGACCAATGCCATGACAAGGAACTTCAGATTACACAGGGTGGACAATTACAGGTCCAGTGCCATGCTACTATTTAATTTGTCAGCATGGATGTAACCATTGTGTCTCTGTGCTACCTGGTTAGCTGAAGGTGAGTTCAAACCACAAAATTTGCCTTGTCCCAGTGTGCTGGGTCTGGCTGGGATGTTAACTTTCCCTGCAGCAGCCCATACAGTGCTGTGCTCCGCACTTGTAGCTAGAACAGCAGTGGTATCACACCAGTGTTGTGTCTACTGCTGAGCAGTGCTGGCACAGCATCGGGCCTCTCTCTAACCCTCCTAGGGGGTGGACAAAAAGTGAGGAGAGAAATATCACCAGGGCAGCTGACCTAAACCAATCAAAGGGATATTCCATACCACGTGGTGTCACACTCAGCAATAAAAGGTGGAAACAGGAAGAAGAGGGGAGGGGTGGGCTCTCGTTGTGAAAACATCGGTCCTCCTCCTGAACACCGGCTACGTGTGTTGAGGCCCTGTTTCAAGGACGTGGTCAAGCATTGCTCATTTGTGGGAAGTAGAGAGTAATTTCTTTCCTCTGCATTTCCACATAGCATTTTTTTTTCCCTTTCCCCCTCCCTTTTCCCCTTCCCCTTTTTTCCCCTTAGTTAAATTGTTTAGTTAATAATAATCTTTCCGTAATAATTTTTTTTCCCTTTAATTAAATTATCCTTATCTCAAGCCATGAGTTGTGCTTTATTTTACTTCTTCCCCTCCTCATCTAAGAAAGGGGAGTGAGAGAGCAGTTGTGGTGTTTAGCTGCCCACCACAGTAAAATCACCACACCCAATTGTGTCTTGCATGCTTCTCATCCACATTTTAGTTGAGGATAATTTTGGACATTTTAAATGTTCAAATGTTCACACTGTGCTTATGGCTGAAATGGATCCTTCTTGCCCAGCATACTCACTGCACACACAACCTACTTCTGGTGGAACCCAAAATGTGAATGGTGTAGCTTGAGACATACAGGGTGTACATGAAGGCATGCATATCATAGACTCATAGAATCATACAATGGCTTGGGTAGGAAGGGACCTTAAAGAACAACTAATTCCAATGCCCCTGCCACAGGCAGGGACAACTCCTACCAGGCTAGGTTGCTCAAAGCCCCTTCCAACCTAACCTTAAACACTTCCAAGTATGGGGCATACACAACTTCTCTGGGCAACCTGTTCCTGTGCCTCACCACTCTTAGAGTAAAGAATTTCCTCCTAATATGTAATCTAAACTTACCCTCTTTTAGTTTAAAGCCATTACCCCTTGTCCTATCACTACACCCCCTGACAAAGCGTCCCTCCCCAGCTTTACTGTAGGCCCCCTTTAGGGACTGGAAGGCTGCTATAAGGTATCCTCAGAGCCTTCTCTTCTCCAGGACGAACAACCTCCTCTGGACTCGTTCTAACAGGTCCATGTTTTCCTTGTACTGGGGACCTCAGAACTGAACACAGTGCTCCAAGTGGACCATTGCTCTCACAAGAGCAAAGTAGATGAGGACAATCACCTGCCTTGATCTGCTGGCCACACTTCTTTTGATGCAGTGGTTGGCCTTTTGGGCTGCAAGCACATATTGCTGGTTCATGTTGAGCTTTTCATTAACCAACACCACCAGGTCCTTCGCCTCAGGTCTGATCTCAGTACATTCTCTGCCCAGCCTGTTTTTGTGCTTGGGATTGCCGCAGCCCTAATGCAGGACCTTGCACTTGGCCTTGCTGAACTTTGTGAGGTTTGCACAGGCCCACCTCTCACACCAATCAAGGTTTCTCTGGACAGTATTCCTTCCCTCTTGTGTGTTGAGGTGAGGTTACCAGGTCAGATAATTTTAAAGATTACGATAGTATTCAGGACAACATCTTGTTCCTGTTCCACATGATCATATTTCCTCACCTGGTAAAATCTTTAGGTACTGACACAAGCTATTATGTGGACACCACATGCAGGCAGCAGAGATAACTGAGGAGTTTGGGCTGGTGTATAAACTCCAGCTGCTTCACAGTTGGTGGAAAGATTTCACATTCTTCAGGAGGCACTTAGATCTCTATTGAATATGAATCAGTTCAAAGCATGAATGTAATATTAATGCTTGTTAAATTGATGTTTTAATCTTAAGTGGATTGGATTTACCTTTAAATCATCCAGTAGCTTATTTTTTATTTTTATTTTTATTTTTATTTTTATTTTTATTTTTATTTTTATTTTTATTTTTATTTTTATTCTTTCCACACATGTTTCTGGGCTGTGTTTCACTCTTATGTCCTTGCATGGTTAGATTACTCTTTTGTAAAATGGCTTTGGGCCTAGCTGGATTCCAGATAGCAGCTATATAATAAGATTATATTGTTAAAATGGCAATAAACATATTAAATCCCAGTAAGATACACCTTGCCAATATTTGATACATAAAAAATAATTTGCTAATATAAGCTGAACTGCCATAAATTCTGAGTTTTGACAAGATCCAAAAAAATATTTGCTGTAATTTTTCTTCTACAGAGCTATAAGACTTTATTTTAAATAAAATAAAATCTACTTTCCTGTGTGACTTTGTACACTTTTCCCATTTATTTATTACTTTATTTATCTGAAAATATATAATTAGATATTCTCATTCCTTGTATTTATCAAAATTTTCAATTGAAATATTTTTCTATAGCCTACCTTTCATCCACATTGTGTGGTCTGCTGCACTTTCTCCCTGTTTTATTTAATAGATGTATTTTGATGTGACTAAGATTTTTAGCATTAGACAATGTTCTGAAATAAGGCTGAAATAAATCATATTCCTTCTATGTATACCGTGTTTTATATATAATAGAACAGAACAAAAAATGGTCAGAAGAGGTAAAAGCATCTGAAACAAATCAAAAAGTTTAAGTCCAAAAATGAGCATTATGGTAATCTTGTTGAGCTCTAGAATAACAGAAGACACCAGATAATTCCTGATAAAGTGTACTGTGTGCAGCAGCCATAGTACTTGTCTCCCAAGAGAACTGTGCTCTTTTCTTACTTTGATAAATGAAGCAAACTTTTGGTAAATAAAATTTCCGGCTCTGGGAGGGAAAAAGCAAACCCATGTGACATGGCCACCTTGTTTTTCTCTGTTAATTCCAGGCTTGTCCTACAGCAGAACTGTGGGACCCTGGGAAGCCACTCCGAGGTCTCATCTAAAACCTACTTCCTGTGCCCTTTCTCTTTAGAAACTAACATATGTGGTAGCTAAATCCCTACCTTCAGCAAGATCAAGATTTTCTACGCATCTTTTTGGACCTTGGAGAAGGGCTTTGTCTGTAGAAGTAATGTGAAAAATGTAAAGTAATATCCTAAAACTTGTAAAGACCAAGTATTTAACTGTAGCTGCTTGGAAGTTGTATTTGAATTAATCGATGAAACCCCTCAAGTGTCTCCATGGAAATTTGGTGGGTATATAATTACATGCATTGTCTTTGCTTGAATTCAGTTCTGACTTTCTGCCATATGATGAAGTCTACCTGGTGATGGAAGTCAACAATGACTTTCTCCATCACCCATACTGTTTTACATAGAGTTACATTGTATGTAGGACTTTTTTTTCTTTTTTCTTTTTTTTTTTTTTTTTTAAATATCATTCTATGGAATTTATATTAGATTTTGAATTGGTATTGGATTTCAGAAGGAACACATAATTAACAATTGTTCTTTATAATTTAAAGTAGAATTCTTAAGGGATGTGCAATTGCTTCTGTAACTTGTATTTACCTTACATAAAATTGTTATCATCCAAGTAACTTACACTCACTCAGATGCCTATTACAGAGCTTTTGCAAGAATATTGGCTTGCATCTCTTCTCCTATGAAGGCCTCAAGGCCTAGAAAAGCAATAGTGATGAGGTGCTCTTTTTTACTGCTTAAATCTGGAAATTAGATGATGACAGTCTCCAGTTACAGGCTTACAAATCAACAGAGGTGGTTTAACTGAAAAAATTGTACTAATTGGTGATGGAATGGAAATCATACATTTATCAGGAAATAATTTTAGACTCATAATTAGACTTTCAAACTTGATGCAGTAGCATCATTAATTATAACCCTCTTTATAATGCCTTGTTATTCATTTATGTACACAGAATTGCTTCCTCATTGCCTGATTGAGAACCTTCAGTTGATAATTATTCTTAATTTTTTGATATGTGACTTAAACCTTAAATCAATTGCCCAAATATGGATGACTAGTAACATTTAATAGGCCTGTCCTGAGCTTCTGGAGTGTTATCCTATTTGGCCTCCAGCCGTTGTCCTAGAAAGGCATGTATTGTATTTCCTAGTTCTATGGGACTTTGGGCACCTGAAATGAGTTCTTGCAAGTATACAGGCATGGTTTCAGATAAGTGGAATTGCATCTGCAAACATTTTAACTGGACAATGTTCTTCTGCTAAGACATTCATATTGCACTTTGTACTAGAAGGGTCATACAAAATAAGAAATTCAATGTTTTAACTGTGATTATTTTCTGATCGTGATCTTCTGAATATTGTTTCACTGTATCATTTCAAAATAAATTATTCCTTCATATTTCTTCTGTATTTTCTACTTTATATTATAGTGATTTTTTTTTTTTTTTTTGCTGACACTTCCCAGCATAATGTTCTTTGTAAATTTTATACTGTGATAGAACTTTTAGTAATAACTTTTCATCTGACTTTATTTGATCATGTTTGTGAAAAGGAAAAAAAAACACATTTCAGAAACAATAGAAAGCAATGGTGCTCACTACCTCACAGTTAGCAGGAGCTGATTTTAAATAATTTGAGAATTCAGGCCATGCTTCAAGAAGTCGGAATGTGCTTCAGTCAGAATCCACAGTTCCTCAACACTCTGATTTGTTAAGGTCAATGAACAAAGCACTTTGAAGGACTGCAACTTGCTGATAGTAGGCATGTGGTTCCCTGCTAAATTCTTTGAAAGCAGACACCTGAATGCTTTTGATTAAATATGGAAAAGCTACATCTAAGCTTGGAATTGAAATTTAAAAGGATTTCAGAAGACATTTTCATACCATTTTCTCTTCCAATGCTTTAATGTTTGGGGGTTTAAAGTTCCCTAACTAGGAAAAAAAGAATGTTGTCCAATGTGAAAAAAAATAAAATAAAAAATACCTGCAATAGTTGATAACAGAACACTAGGAGAAAATAGAAATATGGCAGCAGTCTGTTCTTGTTATGAAGACATACAAAACAGTAAAAACTGGAAAATCACAGTACCCCTAATGGTGGCATTGTACATACATATCCATAACAAACCTTTGCCAGGTTTATTCTAATTGCTTGGAGAAAGCATTTCAGTATGCAAATCATTGGTTTATCTATCTATCTATCTATCTATCTATCTATCTATCTATCTATCTATCTAAATTAAAGTATTTATCATTCAGTAACTTCCAGGATTATATATGTATAAATAGACCTTAAGACATCTGAGAAGGATTTGTTTATTTAGTTAGTTGCTCATTCATTCATTCATTCATGCTCTGTTTTTAGCCTCTGCATTTTGTAGGAAATCTCGTACTTTCTTTTGTATTTGAGAGTATCTACATCAAAAACACATTTCAGGAAATGAAGAAAAAAATTAATGCTTTCCCCCCCTCCACTCCCCACACCGGTATTTGCATAAGCTTATAAAAATATTTTTATAAAAATGTGTCAGAGCCATTTCAAAACTATATTGCAGGCTCCTCTTTTACATTTGTTAAACTTATACAAATATTTGTTACTTTGATACTTATAGAATAAATTCCTTGTTTCTTTCTTTTATATATATATATATATATATATATATATATATATAAATGGTCTCAGGAAGCTTTGGAGATACATAATGAAGCTAAACAATAAAATGTGAAATTATTCTGTGTTGAATTTAGGGCAAAAAGTACAACTGAAAGAAATGTGTCAATTCCATTAGCTGAACGAGAAGAAGAAAAGGAACTGTAATGTGGACATTACAACCATTTTGAAAATATAATGGATTTCATTTTGGTCTTTGACAGTAAACGCTTTAGTTCACAAGTTGCCTCATATTTCTCAGATAAACTCATAGAATCATAGAATGAGTTGGAAAGGACCATCTAGTTCCAACCCGCCTGCCATGGGCAGGGACACTTTTTGGTAGACCTGGCTGCTCAAAGCACCATCCAACCTGGTCTTAAATAGTTCCAGGTTTAAAGCCATTACCCCTTGCCCTATCACTACACTCCTTGATTTTAAGGGGTTTGAGTAGACTTTGGTTAGTAAGGTTGCTGTTTGTCAAAAATACTGTAACTGAAGATTACTCTTAAGTTATTGGGGCTGATGAGGGGATTACTAAATAAGGGCCCGTTGTGTGGGTTACAGGAAGAAATACAACTCCTGACCCTCTAATCTAAGAATCATCCTGTTTCAAGATCTTTACCATTACCCCTTGTCCTATCACTACAGTACACTAGGGGACAACAAAGAGTTGCCCTCTAGTTTTGCTGTAGCCCCCCTTTATGTACTGGTAAGCTGCTAGAAGATCTCCCCAGAGCCTCCCCTTCTCCAGGCTGGACAACACCAGTTCCCTCAGGAGCCCTCTGATTATCCTTGTGGCCCTACTCTGGGCTTGCTCTAACAGGTTTATGTCCTCCTTATATTGTTGTATAATGACCAATAGTAAAACTTGTAGGTATATCACAGCTCAAAGTAATTACCAGTAATTATAATATTAAAAGAATGAATATTAAGTAACACAGGGAGAATTCCCTGTCCATGATATGTTTATATTCATACTAATAGACATTTTTATGAGTTTCAACATTTCTACAAAGAGGAAATGCAGAATACCCCTAACATTACTTAATTTGCTTAGAAGTTGTATGACTAAACAAACAAACAAACAAACAAACAAACAAATGACCATGTATATGGATGTAGTACTAACCTGGAAAACTATTTCCCTAAATCTATGTGGGAACTATAAAAAAAACAGTCTAACTCTAAACATGCTATGGATGCAGTCTGCATAATTCAAGATTTTATCCACATTTGAAATTCTATAGGTTTGACAGGAAAATAGAAAGAATTCCATACTCCATTACATTTATATATATATATATATATATGTATATATATATATTTCAAGAATTTTCCAATTATCTGAGTAAAACAGATAGTAGATACAGGTATTGACATTACTTATGTCTTAGTCTTCTTGATATAATCATAACATTTATTCATTCATAAGTCTGATTTCTAGTGGCTAGAAGTGATGGGCTTGTTTTTAAGAGGAAGGTTTTAAATACTCTACACATTGATAAAGGTATAGATAGTACAAATAGTTATTGACTTTCATTTTGAACAGCACATGCAATATTACTGAGTCATTGGTATGACTTTGTTATTAGGGGCTGCACTGATAAACAATTTAACCGATTTCTGTAATGGTACATATACTGATGATTTGAGCTCCACTTGCTAGCAGAATTTTGCTCTGAGCTTTAACATAACTCATCTTTAAATACAGCCATTGTAACATACACTGCAACACAACTTCTAGTAGTAATGTTGTATTTAATTTAGATTAAATCTTTACCATTCTGTAAGCCCATCAGGAGCATCCAGTTAAATCTAATTTGCACTGACTAAAGAGGAATTTTAGGAATGTAGGAACTGCTATACTGTGTCAAACCTGAAAGATGGTGTCCTGTTTCAGCAGTGTCTGGTACCAGATAATTCAGTTGAAAGTGCTAGAATTATCCAAGTAATTGCTCATGAGGAAATCTTGTCCTAAATTGTGCTAGTTGGTGGTTGGTTGATGCTCTGAAGCAAAATGGCTTCACCCAGTCTCTGTCAGGTGAATGCACGCTATTTACTAGGCTGGAGTTCTCAGAGTAATATTTGTTCAGGTGAAACAATCCCTTAATCCATTTCTTGCATTTTGGTTGCACTGATTTCTCTTTAAAGTTTAGTAATGTGAAATGACACCCAGATTTGCCTGTCTGAAGTGGTCATTATTAGTGGTCATCATTTGACTCTTAGACCTATTTCAACTCCTCTTTAAAAAAATGTGCTTACAGATTCTGTCTTTTATGAGTTCCAACTGTGTCAAGAAAGCTTTAGAATGCTGTTTCATGATGTTGTCATATTTAACCTTTAGTTTTGACATGGATATGCAAGAAAATTTGCTGTTTTATAGAAATATTTTCTCTGTATACCCCAACTTATATAAATACTTCTGTTGTCAGTGTAGCACATATAAAATTCTGTTGTATGTGATGAAATTAGATAACCAGAATTGAGAGCTTTTTCCAGGTGATGGAGGACAATCAATTCATATAACAACATTATAATATTTAATTTCATCTCTCTTTATGACCGATTGTAAAAAAACCAATCTTCCCGTGAATTCTGCTATGTGATTACTAAATGTCATTGCTAAGCATGAGATTGAAAAGTCCTAGAAACATTATAAAAGGCTCTTATATACTACACAGAGCTGTGTTTTAGAGAAATCCAGACATTTTTTTTTGTGTGCTTTTTATCAGTCAGAATTCAAGCTAGAGTGGGATCAAATCAGTTAAGTTTCCAATTTGGGGTAGATTTAAAAGTAAATTTTCAAGACTATTTTCAGATAAGGGTGCTTGCACCATTTTAATTTCATGAAACTTTATATATGTAATGTCATACATCAATATGATATTGTTTCATGAGACAATTTATGTATTGTTCCTAAATATTTTGAAAAAACCCTAATCCCAGCGACCTCAGTTTGCCAGTCTGGCAAGCTCCGTTCTGTCAGAAAATCTAACTAGTCAAACAGGAATTAAGCATCCATGTGCAAATTCTGAGACCCCTCTGAACAAAAGAAAGTGGGACAACAGAAGAAACTACCAGGGAAAAATAGCTATATATATATATATAAAAGAAAAACTAGAAAAGGACTATAGAATAGATAGAATAGTAACCTTTATTCTCTTACACCATGGGAGTGGTATGCAGTAGTAATCTGTGTAATCAAGCATAGTGAGAAAACAAATATACTAATAATAACTGGATAAACAACGCTATTGCCATCTCTATTGTATTTGCACAAAGAACACCAATCCATGATAATCCATGATCTTGTTTTCCAGTGCCCTCTGATAGATACAGGCCTAAACTCCCACTGTTACTGTGCTTTCCCAAACTAAGACTAAATCCACACCCAAATTTTTGAGTCTAACTTGAAGCCTTCTAAAATGTTTGGAATGGAGAATGGAGATGACATGTATCTGAAAACTGTTTGCCATGTAAAGGTAGAGAGTTTAGTATCTTATTTTGTGACTAACAAAGAACTGTTGAAGTATGTCAGCATGTAAATTTAGGTTATCCCTGGAGGATATGTAGTGTGTGTTAGCCAGAGCACTTTGAGTGGTTAGTCTGTCTGACAGCTAGATGCCACTGTTTCTCCATAGAGGTGACGTTGGGCAGTACTATATAGCTCTTGCAAAAAGTCGAAATATGCCTGTCTCCTGTCAAGCAAGGCCTTTCACAAATCAGCTAATGGGAAAAAGACTAAATATGTTAATTTACTACCTTCAGTAACTTTTTTTTTTTTCCCCCTATATTTAAAACTGAAGAGATGGAGATGGTTTAGATCTCTGGCCTGAGAGTACCATCACAATTTAAATATGAAACAGAGGTTTTATTTGTCTTGAACTGTAAAGCACCTCAGAAATGATAGGCATTGTTTACATTTTATATACTATAATGCACAGTCAAATTTGGTAGCATTTTTACAACTGTTTAATTTAAATCTTTTAAATCTAGAAGATGAGAAAAATAAGATGCTGCTTATAGTAAATCGAAAAGTGTAAAAGGTCTTGATTAAAAAAAAACAAACATCAGATTTCAGGTGCCAGTCAAAGGTAAGCTTATATTGCTTATAATAGCCCAGTGCCGCCCTGGTTATAAACTCACCGAAGAAATTTACTCTGACAAGACAAACATCTTAAAATTGTCTCCCAGTTGATTCTGAAGTTTCTGTGGTAAATGAGAAAAACATTATTACAACACAAAGTTCAAGATGAGAAAACACACTTCTTGCATGATTTCCCAGAAGGTTAGGGTTACTGCCTCCCAATATTTGATTAACACTGCAAATGTGCATCACCTGGCAAAACAAACACACCAGCCCTGATGGGAGCCACTTCATATTTCACAGTGTATATTTTATATTGGCATCATAGGATTGTGACATATGCAGCAGTCTGCAATGTCACGCTGGTCAATGTGCTGCACAACAGGGCAGCCATGGTAGAGGGCAAAGGCAGTAGATATTTGCAGAGAGAGGTCAAAAGCCCTCTCCATCAGCCAGGTAGCCTTTGCATCATGAACTGAGGAGTCCAGAGGGGCCATGGTTTAGGGCATGTACCTATATAAATGGAAGGACTAGGGGTGCCGAGGTTAAATCATTTGGCAGATGATTTGTGCAGGTTCCTATTAAGGTGTTACTAGTCACTGCGTTGAGTAGGTACATTGTCAGTAACAATCTGAGATCACTTCCACTGGTCAGCCCAGTCCAGCAAATGATCACTGCAAAATACTGTTCCCTAATCAGCATAACATAGCCTATAAATACCAATAATTCTTCAGGGATGTTATAAGGAAACTTGGACAACACTACCAAATCTCAGAACACATTTCAGATGTGGAAGCAGAGGAAAAACATCTCAGCTACCTGAGTACAACAAAAGGCAGTTGCAGCATGTCTCTGAAGTATCAAATTTTTACATTACAGTCAAGCTTTTATATTAATTGCATGTTCCCAGAAAGTTCGACAGAGTGCATTACTGATTAGTTTGTAAATGCTTTAAAATAAATATTTGGAGACAAAAGCCCCAAAGCTTTAAAATCAGACATAAAGTTATAAACAAGTGTCAAAACCTCACAGAAACATTGCAGCCAACATAAATCATAGCAAGAAGTAAATGCTTCAAAACAAAGGATTCTAAATCTCCTGATAAGTTATATATCAAAAAGCATTTACCCCTTCAGTTCATTTATGGCTGTGGACACCAGAACTATTCTTCACTCTATGTTTATTTTCATGTGATAGATTTCTCTTCCAGTCATTTTAGAAGTACTCATTTTACTTCTGCTAATTTTTCTGCTATTGTTTAAGGGACAGCAGAAGTTTGGATACGTATATCTACGTATATCTTTTTTTTTTTTTTTTTTTTTTTTTTTTTTCATTTCAAAGTGTGATATTGTACTGTTTATTTCTAGTCTCATTTTCCCTAGGTAATACTGGTCTTTTGTCACTAGTGTAATCCTTTCAAATTCAGAAGGGCCCCTGCATATATGTGACAATTCTCTGCTCATTTTCAGATTATATATTGTACAAAGATCACTCACTATATTTATTATTTTACTAATACTTGTTAATGAATTTCATATACTGAATTTTGTAAGCTCATTTTTTCTGCATTTTTTTTTTGTTGAATCTCTTTTATCTCCAAATACTTTCCACCATTATGCTTTCTAGATCTGCCTTTTGTTATGTCATCTGACATACAAATAAATCATATGATCACAGAATGGTTAACATTTGAAGGGACCTCTGGAGGTCACTTGGTCCAATGCCCCTGCTCAAGCAGGAACACCTTGAGCAGACACCCAGGACAATGTCCAGGTGGCTTTTGAAGATCTCCAAGTAGGAGACTACACAACCTCTCTGAGCAACCTCTGACAATGCTCCAACACCCTCATGGTAAAGAAATGCTTCCTGATGTTCAGACTGAAACTCTTTTGTTCCAGTTTGTGTCCATTGCCTCTTGTCCTGGCACTGAGCACCACTGAAATGAACTTGGCTCTGTCTTCTTTAAACCCTGCCTTCAGGCATTTATAGGAATTGACAAGATGCCCCCTGAGCCTTTTCTTTCGTAAGCTAAACAGTCCCAGCTCTCCCAGCCTTTCCTGATAGGAGAGATGTGCCAGTCTCTTCATCATCTCTGTGACCCTTCATTGGACTCTATCCTGTATGTCCATTTCTCTCTTGTGCTGGGAAGCCCAGAACTAGACATGACACTCCAGGTGTGGCCTTACCAGTACTGAGGGAAAGGATCACCTCCCTTGATTTGAACCAAGAATAATGCATTATCTTTCTTTGCAGCAAGGGCAAATTACTAGCTCAAGTTCAATTTGGTGTCCACCACTAGGTCCTTTGCTGCAAACCTGCTATCCAACTGGGTGGTCCCCAGCATGTCCTGGTGCCTGGAGCTGTTCCTCCCCAGGTGCAGGATTTTGCTGTTCTTGTTGAACTTCATGAGGTTCCTGTCAACCCATATCTCCAGGCAACTGAAATAATTTTTATGACCCTCTGGTATATCAGCAGCTCCTCCCAGTTTTGTGTTGTCTGCAAACTTGCTGCGGGCGCACTCTGCCCCATCTTTGAGATCATTAATGTAGACTAGACCCAGTAATGTCCCCTGGGGTACACAGTTCCTCAGTGGATCATAATTATATTTGTGATTATTCAGCAGTTTCAAGAAGATGAAAAAACATGAATCCTAACAAACACAAATGCTAAATAACATGAAGATGTTAGCAACATGAAATTCAATTTTCACCACTAGAACAGACCTGTTACATAGACCTTCGCCTATTATTTTCTGCATTTCATTATATTCTGAAGTGTCTTGTTTAATTTTCCTTAGGGAAATTAAAAAAAACACCCAAACAAAAGCAACAAAATTCTGTGTCATTGGAGGTTAATCAGCAATGATAAGAAACACTTATTTTCAAGAATGAAAGGTCTTGAGGACTTCTAATTTTTCAAGAATGGAGTCTTCATTTTTCTTTGCTTCATATTAATAATGATTTTCATATTACTTATATGATACTTTGCTCCCCAAACTTTTAATTATATTTTTATTCTTTTTGTAATGTAGATAACCAGTGTGCATTTTCTAGCTTTTAGTTAAACTATCATAGGTAATACTTTTGCCTTGGAAATTATTTTGAGCCCATTTTAATTGTATTACCCTTCTCTCTCCATCTTTGACTGCCTTTGCAAATAACTTCTTTCCTAGTGCAGGTTACTCAAAATTTCATCACTGAAATGTTTAAGATCTGATCTGAATAGCAAAGAGCATTTTATCCTGTATGTAGCCACACTGGACCCAGTAGGAGCATTTATGAAGTAAGAACACAACGCATGAGATTGCTGTAATCTTACTCTGCACAGAAGGACCTATTGCCTACAAACCTTTGAGAGGCTACAGATGTAGGTATGTTCCTAAGTCATGCTTTCTTACTTTACTTTACTTACTTTTTCACCTGCAGTCCAACTCTTTTGTTTAAAGTTATTTATATTTGACATACTATTCTTCCCTTTGCACCCCTGGGTAAGACTTGCATTGTTTTGTTATTAATGTATCCTTCTCCAAGATTTACTTTTATTTTCTTTCTGTTTTCTTTCTGTATTTATCTATTTATTTATTTATTTATTTATTTTTTTAATCTTAATAGAGTTTAAGTCATATTCCTATATGCTCTGCTTCAAATATGTTTCTGAAAACAGGAAATGAAAGGGTGTTTTCTACTAGGCTCTTTGCATCTGCTTGGTACAGTGTCATTATAACCATTTTGTTTATGGAACATTATTGGGCACAGCTTGATCCCTTTTCTTGTGAATCTCCTAGGATATCCCGTGTGCACTGGGCTGAAATGCTGAGCTTGGAGTCCCAGGTCTGGTGTTTTAGACATTTTTTTTCCCCCAGAAAAGTCACAAAAAGTCACAGGGTTTTTTAATAGCAACAGAAAACTACCATTAAATATTTGCTTATGAGATATTAAGGTATTATTAGGGTCTTGCTTAAATGTGGGTTATCTGCATACAGTCATAAAACAACAAAAAAGGAAACTTTGAATGAATCTGGTGTGCATGTATGTGTATGTCTTTAGTAGTTAGGTGATTAAAGAACTCACGTGGCTTCTACCTTTAGGGTAACTGGCTTTTTATAGAATCATAGAACAGTTTGGGCTGGAAGGGACTTTAACAATCATCTAATTCCAATCCCCTGCCATTGGCAGGGACACCTCCTATCAGACCAGGTTGCCCAAAGCCCCATCTAACCTGGCCTTGAACACTTCCAGGGATGGGACATCCACAACCTCTCTAGGCAACCTGTTCCAGTGCCTCACAGTGCCTCTTCATCTTAGTGAAGAATTTCTTCCAAATATATATATAACTATATAACTATATAACTATATAACTATATATATAACTATATGTATATGTATATGTAAATAGATAAAAGAGAGTTAAAATTCATTACTGCTTGTCCTATCACTAAATTCCCTGATTTTAAGCAACTTGAGTAGAATCTATTTAGTAATATTGGTGTTTGTGAAAAATACTGTAACTGAAGATTAATCTTAAAATATTGGGCTGATAAGGGGATTACTAAAAAAGGGCCTGTTGTGTGGGTTACAAGTAGAAATGCATCTCCTGGCCCTCTAGTCTGAGAATTATCTTCTGTTACAAGGTCACAGAAGTAGAAAGCCAAATTCCAAGGTGAAACAAATAACTGTGTAAGACAAATACAAAAAATTTTTTTTTGGTGAGAACACATAACAGACTGATGTCTTACTTTGCTGCTCTGCTTTTCACTCTTTCCTGTGTGTGAGATATCCTCTGCATTGGCCTGGAAATTATGCCAATCTGCACCTCCTTCAGGCTGCAAGCTGTTGGTGGTACACGTGGGTATTGTTCACAGTATTATTTTCCTCATCCCTGTGCACTCACTTGCCATTCTTTCTTGTTCTTGGTGCATTTTTACTGCTCTAAGCACACACCAAAAACTTCCAAAGGCTCACTGTTCCAAAAAAATACACCAGAGATACACATGCATACCCTCTTGTATTTCATAGTGGAATTATAGCTCATACTTTCTGTGTGCTGTGCTGAGTGTTTACCCTAGAGTATTTGTGTGCCTATTTGGTAAGCCAATATTTGTGAAGGAAACCTAATTTGCCTTCAAGATATCAAAATATGTATTAAATTTATGTCCAATTCCTTGGGTCTTAGCTGCAGTTTTCTTTTATAAAAGAGGCCTTCAGCCCTTCAGTACTCTCTTATGCCCTGGTACAGTAGTGAATTATTTAGTTACATCTCAACAACTTCTTCAGAAAGACTAGCTGATTAATAAAGGAATAAAGTTGTTTCCTACTTGCTGGAAAAAACACATGTCTGTGTGCCTATAAATTAACCTGTGCTTAAAAGCTGTGCTTGAATTCTGAGCTCTATTGTAAAGATGGTGTTATGCCAAACAGTTTTAGCAGTAGCTGCAACATTTTACTGGATGTTGTAGTAACAATTGGAGAAGGATGAAGACTGTATAAGTCAAGGAACACCCTGATATGTGGGCCTTGGGAATCCAGCATGGTCTGTGCCTTCAGGGCCTCCCTTTTTAAGTCAGGCAGTCACTGGAAGGGAAAGTATGGGGAATAATGTGAGCAAAGCAACTGCTGCTTCATTAGCTCTCATATTACTAGTGCTGTATAACAGCCTGTGTGATTATGAGTGCAAACCAACCAAACCCATCACCAACTGAATTAGTTATGGAGGCTAGTCAGTAGTGTGCAACTTGTCAGTTTGTAATTTGCCTGGGGAAAGGGGCACTGACTGCTAATGCAGAAAGAATAAAGCTTGGGATGTCTTTCAAGTGCTCATTTAGCATGCCAGATTCAAGGAACTGCTTATTCCTTACTGAGTTTTGCCCAGTGGTGAGAAGAAGACGTAAGAACTTGCAGTCTGCTACCCTTTGCCTACATTACTGCTTCTTGAGGCAGTATTGATTTTACAGTCACTTTCTCATATCATCGCATAATTTATTAGAAATAACAAAGAAAAACGTGCACTTTAAGATAAAGCTTAATAATTTCTTAGCCTGTTTTTAATAGGCCAAATCCTGGAAAATCAGTGGACTGTATTGTGAAAGGGCATTGACATTTGGGCTCCCAATGACAATTGATATTTCATACTAAAGGCGATGATGAGAGGACCTCATACCATAAATTGTCACTGACATTAATGCACGTCATTGTGAGTTATGGGTTCTCTGCAAAATTCAGCCTTACTATGGATCAGTCCCAGGAACAGTTTTGCCCAATCAAGTCTGGAGTAAAAGCTAAGTAACAAATTCTGAATCAAAAGGTCATGAATACCTTCCTTTCATTATTGCAATTCAAGCTTAACGAGTACTCGGTGCTTTCAAGATGTGGTCTTTCAATGACTAACTCAGAGCTGTCAGTACTTCTCAGCAGATGTCCTTCTGTCTGTTTAATTTATTTATTTATATATTTAAAGTACAAATGAAGTGCAAAAGTATGTCATCTGGTATGATTACAGTAATAGTTGAGAATTTTTCTGTAAAACATAACCATAATTACTGAAATATCACATACAAGATCTTGATATTTCTTAAATGATTAAATAGAAGCGCTAGAGCTTATGAAGTGATGTGATAAGAGGGAGTTTACATTCTATTCCTGTCTGAAATGATTTGAGATTTCAATGCTGTAGCACAACTGATGTGATGTTAAAAGCAAGCTTTATGTATCAATACTTATCCATTATTTCAAGTTTGATTGTCAGCATACACTGTTTTCTTTCATGCAGTCTGCCAAGACTATTATTCTCAGAAGATTGTTGATAGGAGACCAGCCAATGTAAATCTGGAAGACAGCCAAGGAAACAAAAAGCTATCAAGGGTAAAGCGATTTTGGAATATCATTATTTTTTTAATTACTGATTGGTCTAGTGTAAGTGCAAGATGCCGAAGAAATGAATTATATCCCACTCCTACTTGTTCCTCAGGTAAAAAGAAGCTTCTGTCTTGGAACCAACCAACATCTTGGTTGGGTCCCAATTATTCTGACCCTTGTTTACTTAAATGCATGAGGAAATTATTATATACTAATGAAAAGTGGTGAATGCTGGGCTCAATTTTAAACTCAATAAAATACGTTTCTATAGAGGAGTCCAAACTCTTGTAACCCATGTTTTACTCTTTTAATATCCTTTTAGTTTCTTTTTGTTTGTTTGCTTTTGTTATTGTTCTTGAAGCATTGAAGCATTTCCTAATTCATCAAGACTGTTGATTTGGATCAACACAATACACAATGAATATCTGAAGCTGTAAATACAAGAAACCTTGTGCCTTCATAGCGGGTTCCTAGGTGGCAAGCAACTAAGGACAACATTAGGAATAAAGCTTAAACCTCACTGCAGTAATATGGTGCACTATAATGGTAGGGTAGGGTATTTTTGTGAGCTACTGAACCCAGGACATTATCTGCCTTGCTGAAGCACAGTCTAAAGAAGTTCTTACTGGAATCCGTGTACCAGGCTATTGGTGAAGGCTGCATGAAGAGAAAAGAAAGTTTTTGGATAAACAGCTGTAAAAATACCTCGTCAGGTAGTATAACAGGCTACAAACAATTTGAAGTAACAGCTACAAAAGCAGCTCAAGGTTTGCCCTATGTCATGGCTGTTTGTACCACTGGCCCAGTAATACAGATGAAGGGATAGAATCATAGAATCATAGAATATCCTGAGTTGGAAGGGACCCTTAAGGATCATCAAGTCCAACTCTTGACACCGCACAGGTCTACCCAAAAGTTCAGACCATGTGACTAAGTGCACAGTCCAATCTCTTCTTAAATTCAGTCAGGCTCGGTGCAGTGACCACTTCCTTGGGGAGCCTGTTCCAGTGTGCAACCACTCTCTCTGTGAAGAACCCCCTCCTGATGTCAAGCCTAAATTTCCCCTGCCTCAGCTTAACCCCGTTCCCGCGGGTTCTGTCACTGGTGTTAATGGAGAAAAGGTCTCCTGCCTCTCGACACCCCCTTACGGGGAAGTTGTAGACTGCGATGAGGTCTCCCCTCAGCCTCCTCTTCTCCAGGCTGAACAGGCCCAGTGCCCTCAGCCGTTCCTCGTACGTCTTCCCCTCCAGGCCTTTCACCATCTTCGTAGCCCTCCTCTGGACACTCTCCAACAGTTTCATGTCCTTTTTATACTGTGGTGCCCAGAACTGCACACAGTACTCGAGGTGAGGCCGCACCAGCGCAGAGTAGAGCGGGACAATCACCTCCCTTGACCTACTAGCAATGCCGTGCTTGATGCACCCCAGGACACGGTTGGCCCTCCTGGCTGCCAGGGCACACTGCTGGCTCATATTCAACTTGCTGTCTACCACGACCCCCAGATCCCTCTCTTCTAGGCTGCTCTCCAGCGTCTCATCGCCCAGTCTGTACGTGCAGCCAGGGTTTCCCCGTCCCAGGTGCAGGACCCGGCACTTGCTCTTATTGAACTTCATGTGGTTGGTGATCGCCCATTTCTCCAACCTATCCAGATCCCTCTGCAAGGCCTTTCCACCCTCATTCGAGTCCACAACTCCTCCAAGTTTGGTGTCATCAGCAAACTTGCTCAAAATACCTTCTATTCCTACATCCAGATCGTTTATAAAAATATTGAAAAGTACCGGCCCTAAAATGGAGCCTTGAGGGACCCCACTGGTGACCGCCCGCCAGCCTGACGCAGCCCCATTTACCATAACCCTTTGGGCCCTGCCCGTTAGCCAATTGCTCACCCATCGTATGATGTTTTTATTTAGCTGTATGGTGGACATTTTGTCCAGTAGGATCCTATGGGAAACTGTGTCAAAAGCCTTGCTGAAGTCCAAAAAAATCACATCAGCTGGTTTCCCTTGGTCCACCATATGGGTGATCTTATCATAAAAGGAAATCAGGTTAGTTAGGCAGGACCTACCCTTCACAAACCCATGCTGGCTGGGACCAATGACTGCTTTGTCCCCCAGGTGCGCCTCAATAAGTTCGAGAACCATCTTCTCCATGATTTTACCAGGCACTGACGTGAGACTAACAGGCCTGTAATTGCTAGGGTCTTCTTTCTGACCCTTCTTGAAAATCGGCACAACATTTGCCAGCTTCCAGTCTACTGGGACCTCTCCAAATTCCCAGGATCGTTGAAAAATAATTGAGAGAGGTTCCGCGATGACGTCCGCCAGCTCTTTCAGCACCTGGGGATGAATCCCATCCGGACCCATGGACTTGTAGGGATCCAGGTGGAGTAGCAAATCCCGCACACGTTCAGGGTCGGTTGGGAGTTTGTCATCCCCACCGTCCCGGTCCTCCAGCTCAGGGCACCCTGGGTCCCGAGGCCCATCATCGGCATTGAAGACAGAGGCAAAGAAGGCGTTAAGCGTCTCTGCTTTGCCTATGTCATTGTCTGTGAGTAGACCTTCCCTATCAAGGAGAGGGCCTATGTATTCTTTAGTTCTCCTTTTTCCATTCACATATCTAAAAAAACCCTTTTTATTTTCTCTCACAGACACAGCCAGCTTCAACTCTAGGTGTGCTTTGGCCACACGAATTTTCTCCCTACAAACACGAACAGCATCCCTGTATTCTTTCCATGACACCTGGCCCTCCTTCCAGTAGCGAAACACTCTCTGTTTCCGCCTAATCTCCATTAGAATGTTCCTGGTCAGCCACGCCGGCCTCCTGCCCCGCCTGCCTGACTTGCGATATTTAGGAATTGCCTGATCTTGTGCTTCTAGGAGGCATCGCGATGGTATAAGAGATTTTTTTCTGTCATAAGAGTAGAGAAAGCAAGTGATGTCTCCTTCAATATTAAAATTGTGCAGTCTTACTGAATCTGTATCATTGATGATTTCTCATGAAGAAGGAAAGAATAACCTGGACACAATTAAGACCTTTGACTGCAATCATAGTATTTGTGTTTTCTGCCCCTGGTGCTATAACCAGCTGTGTCTCCTACCTGAGGATGAAAATGCAAGAACAGTTATGCAGCAGCCCTCCATTTTTTTCTCAACCTAATAACCACCCACGTATGAGAACACTATGCCTCTACATTTCAAAGCTGGGAAGGAAACATTCATTTTATGTTTACTGTTATGTTTAATATGTGAAATCGACAGCCACAAATCAACAGCCCTCTTTTGCCAGGTATCAAGTTGAGATTATTATTATTTATTTATTTATTTTTGTCCATTGTGTGGTCTTTTACCTGTTCCATTTGAGACTTTTCAGAAATACACTTGGGTACCCTAAAACTCTAAAAGAAAATTGCTTTATCCAATACTTAAGGTGGAGCTGGAGAGCTTTTTATTATCTACAGATACCATAAAGTGTCTAAAGGAAAACCTAGTGGGGAATGGGAGGAAGCTTTACAGAGCTCATGTTGGTAGCTTTTGGTTAATATATATTAGAGGAAGGGTTGCAGTCTCATGCCATTGGTCATCCGAGTCCTATTTTGAATGTAAGTAGAGGTCAGCAAAGCTCAGATCTGGTCAAACTGGTCCAAACTATTCCTTAAGACTTTGGAGTATTGAAAGCTGTGGTGTTGACTTATTCTAAAGTAAATTTAATTCTTAGACACAGAAGGACATTGTATGAGTTTAAACAACAATATCCAGACGTAGTCTAATCTTAATGTGTAAAAGGTTTTGTTTTGACTTTGATATGTACGTATTATATATATTTACACCTAATATTTATATATCATATATATATATTTATTGATAATTTCAGTGGTAGGTAAGATAGATAAGAACTGAAATCCCATTTGAGCAACGGATCAATGCAGGAAGATTAAATGCATTGTCCAGGGTTATAGAGTCAGTCAGTGGCAGAACTAGGAAAAACATATAGGTGTCCTCCTGATACAGAGCCTTATTCACTGCCTAGGAAATCACCATTCCTATTGTTTAGCTAAGCTATTCAGATTGTCCTGTGGGATTTTTTTTTGAGTTGTGTGAAACTATTACTGGCTCAAAGGTGCTATTGAATCAGTGGAGTTGCTTAGGGAATTTTGCATGTAAATCCAGAGTCAATTTTGTGTCAGGCTGGTTTGAAAATTGTTAATTAGAATCTGTTTTTACAGTCCAAATGAACCAGCAGCATTTTATTGCTTGTACGTCTCCTGAAGCTGCTGATATTTTAATATTGTCTTCTGACAAAAAGTTGACTGAAAACAGCCCTTAAAATTCCTTCCTTACACTAAGCTTACTTAGTCACTAAACCACAAGTTAAATAAAATTCTGTCTTTTCAAAAAGCATTACATTGAATTAAACATCAGATTAAGTGAATGAAAAAACAGTTATATGATTCGAGAGCTATATCATGTATTGTTAGCAAAATGTGACTTTTTCCCGTGTTTTTAATTAATTAATTAATTAATTTGTTTTCACATCAGCATTTTTCAGGATGCTTTGTCCTACAGGCTGCCCAGGGAAGTGGTGAAGTCACCATCCCTGGAGGTCTTTAAAAGACGTTTAGATGTAGAGCTTAGGGATATTGTATAGTGGGGACTGTTAGCTGTGAGGTTGGACTCGATGATCTTGAGGTCTCTTCCAACCTAGAAATTCTGTGATTCTGTGATTCTGTGAAAACCGATTTGCAATAGGCGTCAATAAAAGGGCACCAATTTACTTCTATTGAAAATTGCTCTGAAAATGATGTTATGGTTATATGCATGCCAGTAAATAAAATGGACCTGGAACAATATTTTGTCCCTGAGGGTAACTAGCTGGCACAGCTTGTCTCCTTATACCTGAACTTTCTTCCCATTTGAAACAGGAAGCCTACTAGAAGTGGTCTTTGGCCTATTGCTCTTCCTGTGTCCATTCATAGGTATTGTCTGGGAGAGTGATAGCTGATATATACTCTTATAAGTGGGAACCAGCTGCAGCTGAATCTGTGCTCTTGTTCTATTAAGTGAACTGCTATAGCTATAGCATATGTGTACTTAAACACAACAAATGTTCTGTTTGCACTTTTTCAGCCTGTTGGAAGATTTGTTGAACTATATTAATTTAGAAGATTTAGGAACAACATACTGGTCTTCCAGTTGAAGAGTATTATCTCTAATGGATAGAAAAGACATTCTGAAACATCTTTTTACTTCTATTGCTAATTCAGGAGAAACAATTTGTAGGGTGTTTAGGTCAGTTCTGTCTCGACTTAGTCTTGTGACAGACCTTTCCTGATTCCTTCTGTTGTATGAATGGACTTGACATCTGACATTTAATTTGGTTCCTGACAGCTTTTTCTTTCTTTCTTTCTTTCTTTCTTTCTTTCTTTCTTTCTTTCTTTCTTTCTTTCTTTCTTTCTTTCTTTCTTTCTTTCTTTCTTTCTTTCTTTCTTTCTTTCTTTCTTTCTTTCTTTCTTTCTTTCTTTCTTTCTTTCTTTCTTTCTTTCTTTCTTTCTTTCTTTCTTTCTTTCTTTCTTTCTTTCTTTCTTTCTTTCTTTCTTTCTTTCTTTCTTTCCTTCCTTCCTTCCTTCCTTCCTTCCTTCCTTCCTTCCTTCCTTCCTTCCTTCCTTCCTTCCTTCCTTCCTTCCTTCCTTCCTTCCTTCCTTCCTTCCTTCCTTCCTTCCTTCCTTCCTTCCTTCCTTCCTTCCTTCCTTCCTTCCTTCCTTCCTTCCTTCCTTCCTTCCTTCCCTCCTTCCTTCCTTCCCTCCTTCCTCCCTTCCTCCCTTCCTCCCTTCCTCCCTTCCTCCCTTCCTCCCTTCCTCCCTTCCTCCCTTCCTCCCTTCCCCTTCCCCTTCCCCTTCCCCTTCCCCTTCCCCTTCCCCTTCCCCTTCCCCTTCCCCTTCCCCTTCCCCTTCCCCTTCCCCTTCCCCTTCCCCTTCCCCTTCCCCTTCCCCTTCCCCTTCTCCATCTTTCTCCTTCTCCTTCTCTTTTTTTTTTTTTTCTTTTTCCTTTCTTTTAACTCTACTCATTTAGTACTCATCGTATTCTATTTGTCCTACGTTTGCAAGGTTGACTAATTTCTACTGTTTTTCTTTAAATGCATTTTGATGGATGCAATTAAATTTCAAGTAGAAATAAATCTATTATTTCACTATAGTGTTAAATAAAAAAATTAAAAGCTTCATTAAAAATAACTATGATAGTTTTTAGCTTCTGAAAACTATTGCCTATCTAGATAGGCTATAGTAGCTATAGATATAGTAGCTATAGATATAGTAGCTATTTTTTCTTTATTCTTTTGCCTGACTGTACAATTTCCATTCATTATTAGTATTGCAAAAATAATGTTAGTTATTATTCTAAGATCATGTTCATGTTTTGTACCAAGTTTTTGTTTGTTTGAACACAGGCATTAGCAGTAAATGATTCTTAAAACTGATTCTTAAAAATAGCCCTTAGATGCAGAACACAATTTAGAAATATTTATTTCAGAAGAAATACTACAGTATTTCAATATTACAGTGTTTCACAGGGGAAACCTTATTAAATTTGACCTTGTTCAAATTAATTTCTGAAACATTTAAAGTAAACAGAGATCTCTTTCAATTTTTTGTCATATTCAAAATCAGCTGATTAGTCCAGAGAAATGAAAAATGTCTTTCAGACAGTGGCAAACTTTTTTTTTTCTTTTCCCAGTTATGAAAAAAAATAACAAGGTCTTCTCTCTCTCTCTCTCTTTTTTTTTTTTTTTTTCCCTCCCTGGAAAAGAAATCTTCCATTCCATTTAATTTAATTTAATTTCATTTCATTTCAAATTCATTTTTTCATTTCATTGAAGATTAAAGAGAAATGTTAATTGTGTCCAAACTCCTAGCTGTCTACTATGGTTTAGGCTATAATTGGGACTATTGATGCTTGAGATCTGTCCTTTCAGGAGTTCAGAGTCTTTGTTACTGTTACTGCAGTAACTAAGAGATGGAGATGGTCACTAGTCCTGGATTGTCAGCCTCAAAATTTTCCAAAACAATGATATGATCTTAATATATGTAGTTGATATTATGTGGTGGTTTTACCGTGCTAAGCCAAAAAGGACTGTGGTGGTTTTACCATGCAAGGCAGCTAAACACCGCAACTGCTCTCTTACTCCCCCTCCTTAGATGAGGAGGGGAAGATGTAAAGCAAAGAACAACTCACAGGTTGAGATAAGGAAAATTTAATTAAAGGGAAATAATAATAATAATAATAATAATAATAATAATAATAATAATAATAATAATAATAATAACAACAACAACAACAATAGTAACAATAATAACAATAATAATAATAAAAGAAATATTATTATGAACTAAACAATTTAGCTAAAGGGAAAAAAAAGGGAAAGGGGAAAAGGGAGGGGGAAAGGAAAAAAAGGGAGGAAAACAAACAAATAAAACAAATAAAGGCTATGTGGAAGTGCAGAGGAAAGAAATTACTCTCTACTTCCCACAAATGAGCTTGACCACGTCCTTGAAGCAGGGCCTCAATGCACGTAGCTGGTGTTTGGGAGGAGGACTGACATTTTCACAACAAGAGCCCACCCCTCCCCTCTTCTTCTTTTTTTCCACCGTTTATTGCTGAGTGTGACATCATATGGTATGGAATATCCCTTTGGTTGGTTTAGGTCAGCTGCCCCGGTGATGTTTCTTTTCTCTCATTCCCCCCCCCCCCCCCCACACCAGGAGGGTTAGAGAGAGTCCCAGTGCTGTGCCAGCACTGCTCAGCAGTAGACACAACACTGGTGTGATACCACTGCTGTTCTAGCTACAAGTGAGGAGCGTAGCACTGTATGGGCTGATGCAGGGAAAGTTAACATCCGAGCTAGACCCAGTACATCTTAATAGCCAAAGCAGTAATGCTGCTTCAGCAAATATTTTACCAGGATGGGCTACCTATTTGATATATGAAATACCTAAATTGTGAATAAAACAATTGGTTAACAAAAGTATAATACCCCCCCCAAAACAAAACAAAACCAAAATGAAACAAACAAACAAACAACAACAACAACAACAAAAACACCACCACCAACAACAACAACAAACCTGCCTCTCTTTCCAAATAATGGAAGTAGGTAAAACAGCCTCAGAAATGCAGAACAGCAGCAGAGCAGTTGAGCATGTCAATAGTCCCATTAACTTCAGTGGGATTGTTAAAACACTATAAAACACTTGGGCTGGTGTACACTGATGTCATCTGAAATCTTACAGATTATGTCAGCAGAAAAGGATCCCACCCTACATGGATGAAACCTATTAAATAATATGGTTAGTAATAGTAGAGCAAAAGTCTTTACTTTCTGGTCAGAGGCTGTATCTAGAGGCCCATGTACTGAAGGCATGAACAACTGTGGAAGGTGCCCCTGCCTTTCTTAGAAAGGGGATTATTTAGGAAGTATAACAGCAGATGGTCTGGTAAGGAGGCAATTTAGTCACGCAACACCATTTATTGGGTTATCAAGGGCAGGGCTGGGCAGCAGGTACCCTATTTGGGAAGAGGCCATGATCCACCCTGAGTCAGGCCCTTCCAACCAGCCACCACCCACAGCCAGTCTGAAGAGCACAGGGTGATGCAGGCATGAGGAGGCACAAAATGGAGGCAGAGAGGAAACAAAAGGGGGCACCTGAGGAAAAACATGAATAGGCCCACTCAGAGAAAGAAGAGGAGGTGTTGGGGAGCTGTGTGGAAGGGGATATATTTGGGGTCACAGCTGAAGATACACATCTCCCACACTGGGGCAGGGATGCCTCTAAGTGACAGTGACCTTTGGAGGGAGTCATAACAGGGCAGAGGAACAGTGAGAATCAAGGGGCAGCAGAGGAAAAACAGTATAGAACAAAGCGAAGCAGAAATAAACTTCCACACACTGAACCTGACCACCTGAGCTGCTGCTGTGGTGTTGCCCTGGCAGGCAGGTAAGTACCTGCTTCTCACTCACTCTCCCAAGGTGGGATGGGGGAGAGAATTTGGAAAGGTAAAAGTGCAAGAACTCATGGGTTAAGACAAAGACAGCTTACTAGGGAATGCAAAAACCATATACACAAGCAAAGCAAACCAAAGAATTCATCTGCTACTTCCCATCAGCAGGCAGGTGTACAAGCCACTTCCAGGAAAATGGGGCTCATTGCATGGAACTGTTTCTTCGGAAGACAAACACCATCACCCTGAACATCCCCTTCCCCCATCTTCCCCTCAGCTGTTATTGCTGATCATGACACCACATGCTGTGGGACATCCCCTTGGCCAGCCCGGGCCAGCTGTCCTGGCTGTGTCCCCTCCCAGTTCCTGGCACAACCGCAGCCCCTTGCTGGCAGGGCAGCATGAGGAGCAGAACATCCTTTGACTCTGTATGAGCACTGGTGTGCAATAACAAAAAATATTGGTGTGCTACCACCACCATTTTCATCAAAAATCCAAAACAGAACATTGTGTGAGTATGTACAAAGAAAATTAACTCTGTCCCAGCCAAAACCATGGCAGCTGCCCAGCACCACGCTGAAGGCTTTGGCAAAATGAAGTGAAAGTGATACTAAAAAATGGGGGAAGAGATATCTTGGACTGAAGCTGAGCCTGGAGAAGGGGAAGCAAGGTGTTTCCATAAGTTTTTTCTTAATTGTTTGTTTTCTTGTTTTTCACAATACCTGAATCAGGAATTAAAATTTAGTGTCAAACATTAACATTAAATTAAATTAACTGAAGTCTCCTGAGTCTTTTCTGCCAACAACTTGTACAATCTTATGCTATGTAGTAACTGATTATGCTATACAACAGACTATCTATGCATTTATACCAAGGAAGCAGAGAGAAACATGACAGTTATATTGTGTGAGAGATCGTGCTATAATATGAATGTGTGAACAGTGTCACAACAGATGGAAAAAAGTATCTAGAACTGGTGATTCCAAAAGCTGATAGCATTTATTTAAGTCCGGAGAGTTAACATCAGTTACTGATTGTGTTTTTGTTTGTGTTATGTTAGACATCTATCAACCCTTATTTTATGCCATCTGCTGTTGTATTTTATTCTAGAGCTGTCTCTGGAACATTAGGCCACATGCCTTTGGAAAGACCATGTTTCAGGGCTGCGGCATGGACTACAGTTTCATATGGGAATATCAGTTGTATGTATGGCAGAGGCTGTTGGAAGAGGTTTACATCTCAGAGGTGCTGGCACTTCTGGGCAGTACATGGTCTAGTCAAACTCCTTGTATTTCAGATCTCTCTAGATGAAACGTTGCATCCTTACTCTGCCACCTTCCCACACACACCAGATACATCTGGTCTACTGGTCACATTGTCCCTGGTAAAGCCACTGACAGAGATTGTTATGGAGTAGAAAAAAGACTCATTTCACACACGTATAGATGGCACTGGTGTTGCATACATGTGGAAGGCATCTTCAGATAAACTGTAGCATAGGAGGGAATGGGTTTTATTACCATTTTCATTGCATGAGACTTGGAAGTGTGAATCCAGATGTACAGCAGACAAATCAGAGGATAAAGTACGTGAGAACTGTGAGATTACACAGGTGAGACCATACAGGTCTGGATTTTTCAAAGACAAAATTTTTAATGATAAATATAATACTATTTGGGGAAAAAATATCCCAGAAAATTGTCAGTGTATATATATATATATATATATATTTCCATAATTTCTTTATTTTCCTCATCTTTCTCTCTCTCTCAAGTAAAAGGGAACCCATACGGAAGAGAAAGGAAACTTCTTGCATTATATTTTTATATGTATATATTATACAATCTTCACCAATATTTTTTGATAGAAACAATTTTGCTCACTCTTATTAGATGCTCATTGTGGAAGTTTAATTATCAGAGTTTGGAGCTCTTTTTATTTTTATACAGTCACCAGGGTTTCAGAAAAGAAGGAAATATCTCCAAGAAGACTCCAATTAATCCTGACATGATTTTTTTACTTTCATTTTTAATTGGCTGGGAAGCTGGTTTGCATGAATGCTACATATGTAACATTCTTTCACAATGGGGTTTTCTCAAGGAAGGAGGCAGTGGGGCTCTGTATCCTGGAAGTTTCCTGGTGTATTTGCAGAGGTAGTATGGGAGGGAGAATGGCAATCTGCTCAGCAGGGATGTAGGAGGTGTTTATAATCAAAAGCAACACTTTCAGATTTTAGTGGCAGAGAAACACATTTAATGAAGAGTAATTCAAAGGGCAGCTGTTCCAAAGATTGTGAATGCCTCTGTTTTGTGGCTGTGCAAAGCATGACCAAATGTCATGCTAGCTAGGGGAGAAAGGAAGAAAAGGAATGTGGCCTGTGCAAACGGGTGTGAGTATTAAAGCTCTACAAAGTAGGTACCACTTGTTTGGGTGTCCTGTGCTCTACAGACTTGAGATATTGATGGTTCACTGACTTATTTGTTCACTTAGGCTTAGGAAAGCAACTTTTGAAATTTGTCTGCTACATGGCTACTCATTCCCTGAATGCTCAATTCATTTACATGTATGTTCAGCCATCACAGGAAATAAATGCCTATCAAAATCTGCTCAAAACAGCATGAATTAGGCACCACTGCCTTTAAGGATTCATACATTAACCTCTGGGGACAGTCTGTGGGAGCTAAAACCTGAGTAGGTCCTTTACCTTCCTTAGGGTCTCATTAGCTGCAAGATACGTGTTGTCTAATTTGATTACTGAAGGACTCATCATATGAGATCAACAGCAAACAACTTTTCTATAAACACATATGCCCTTTAGACAGATGGCACCAGACCACTTCTAAAATTATCTGAGGATGGCACAGTACTGCTGCTAAGAGAGTAGAGGTGCATGTTAGTGGCAAGGCTCAGCAGACTGTTTTCAACTGGACTAGATTAGAATGAGACTAGAGACTGGGAAAACTGTCTTGAGTCTGCTCAGCATATTTTATTAATGCATTTGGTTTCTCATCTGCACAAGGGAGATAGTTGGTCCTTCTCTAGGCCACAAAGGGTTGAAGAGAAATGCATTAAATTCAGAGCTGCTCTGATAGAACAACAATAGAGATAACAAAAGAAAAGGCATTCCAGTACCATAAACTTAGTATGATGATGTTCAGGACAAGTGTTGTCTCCCCAAAATATATGTAGCATGTTTTGTGCAGCATAAATAGTAAGGCATAAAAATTAATTAAAGCAGAAGGATATATAAGGGAGGGTGGGTAACAAAGAGGTGGTAGAGAGTGAAGGGAGCACATTGAGTGTTAGCTTCAATCTATTGCAGTCTAAGTACATTACACTTCCTTGGGCTTTATTTTGAAACAGGTTTCTCTCTAACCGTTTTAAGCAGAAACTGAAACCTACTCAGGAAAGGAATGCCTCTCCTTGCTCACCTAAACCAAGAAGAAAGGCTACTAACATTTGTATGATTACAGAGAAAAATGGAAATGGCAGTGCTGAACTCAGAAGGGTATTGTGACTACAAGTAATTCATTTGAGTTAGGAAGTATTGCAGAAAAATCGTAATGCTTAAATAAATGGGGGCAGAGCCGGGGTTTCCTGTTTATTAGAATTTCTTGCACAGTTCATACAGTATAGCATCTCAAACTTTTAAGAACTGTGAACATAAAAACAGAACATCTCTGTGAAAAATTGTCTTAAAGAACATGGGCATACTATATTTGAAGAACAAATTGACATTTACTATCTTAATCAAGTTAGCACACAAGTGGTAAAGCATACAGCAGTATAAAATTATGAGAGTGATTGTTCAGATCTCTAGTCTTCTATAAAAGTACAGGAAATACGCTGCTTTGTTAATGGTTTTGGAGTGCCAGCAGACATTCACAGGGAGACAGAAGGAGAAAACTCTACTAAATGTCAATTTTATTGCAGGGAAGAAAAAATAACTCTGTATAATAAACAATCAGAATTCTAATCTCTAATTAATATGTTACAGATACACCAAAAAATTACCTGATTGTTGTATTCTTGGCAAGATTACTTTCTTTTAGAACCCGTATTAAATTAAATCCAGCTTGCAAGAAAAAATAAAGTGCTCATACAGAAACAGTATGACTTACGTTTTATTCCTATTGTTTTTATTAGTTATAACTTACTTATATTTGCAAATTTTTACACATTGCTTATTCAGTAAGAATATATTTAAGTTTATGTATGCATAAATAAAATTTCTAGCTGTTGTGGCTCGGGCCAGACTGTGGATTTTAATGTGCATATAAGGACTAAGTGTGTATGTTAGGCATTCCTGAGACTTGCTGAATTGTATCATCTCCTAATACAGATGATGTGAATCAGTGAGTGTACTATACTACTGAGTTGAGACTGTTTAGGGAACACAATGGGTAACAAATATGAGTACCCATCCATTTAATGATGTAGTCATATAATGGTTAACTTCCAATATGCGGTCAGGGTGCCTTTTTGTTTTGACACTGGCTATGAAAAAAACTTCTGTTTAATGTCACTGGAAAAATGCATAGGTCTCAGCTGACAAAATATCAATTTACATAAACTTTTATTTGATGTAAATGAGCAAATTTGATTTTTATCTTTGCTGCTGCTTTTTATAAAGGAGATATTTAGAGATAGAATTATCTTGTTGTGACAAAGATTGAAGTGTGCTCTTAATGAATCATCATTCCAAAACACATACTATTTTGGGGGACTACTTCCTGATCAAATAGCTGAAAAGATGACTAAATATTCTTTATACTGAATATTGATTCATTGGTAAGATTGGAAGAAAAGTCTCAGATCATAGAAATGGCAATATTTTAATGAAAAACTTTTTATGCTGAAAGTAACAGCTTGCCATTATCATCAACAAAGCAGAAACATAGTGTACTTTCTTTTGGAAATAATTTTCACATACAGTGTTACCAGCTATTCTAGCATCTATATATCTTTAAAATACACGTAATTATCAATTACCCCAGAAACTTTACAACTTTCCAAGAATCACTCAGCATATTTTAAAACTCCCTGTTAATGCCACAGTTTCTTCTTCCTTAGCCTTTGCCATTGGCTGCTGCATCTTATTGCAGTAGCGCTCCTGGTTTTACATCTTATGATCATTCTGGTGATGGTAGCTTAAGAAATAACAAGAAATAACACTATTTTTCTACTCCAAAGCTGTCATCCAGCTCTGTAACATCTGGGTCACATGTGTACTGTGTAAGTACTAGTCTGATGAGTGTTTATTGACACACCTAGCTGTTTTGCTTGTGAATGCCGGCAAAGGGAGCAGCTGACTGGATCAGGCTGGTGTAGATATGTAGCTATACAACACGAGTCTGCCACACCAGCGCCTACGTTGTTGCCATTTCCCTGTCATATATTTTAAGAGGTGAATGGCGGGCTAGAACCACAAGCTCTTGCCGCCACAGACAAGACTAAATTGTTACTCAAATCACAAGCTCACTTTCTCCCTTCCTCCCATCTCTTAGTTCCCCATGGCCATGTCATATCAAATACTGGTACAGTAATTAGCCAGCTATCTTCAGAGTGAGACAAAATAGCAGAAGTGAGAGAGGAATGGACAGGTGGTGTGTGAAAGCATGTGGGCTCAAGCCGTTCATTTTCATGAGTGCGGTTTTCATTTGAAAATGTTAAATAAAAGCCCAGTTCTGCAGTATTTCCACAGACTGCTAGTACTGTCAAATGCTGAAAAAAATCTGCTACCAGAGGCTGCAAATGTCACATGTCTTTCTTCAGCCCTTACAGCTTCTTTACCTTACCTTGCTGTCTCACAGACAGCTAAGGATGAAAATGTTGGTCCTGTGTTCCCAGCCTCCCTATGTTGGCTCTACCTTTATACTGCTGCGAGGGAAAAAAAGAACATTCTTTGACTGGGTTACCTTTTGACTTGATCATCCTCACAAGCCAGGTGACTTCTTGATTAATTTTGATTAGATGGAAGTGCTTTGTGTGGTATGCCTGTGATTGGTGGGGAAAGCAATGAAGCAGCATTCTTGAGTTACTGTGGTTTGAGGTAGGTGGTATCTGGGACTGTGCAGTCCTGGAACTGGTAGAAGCAGCACCTCTGCGGTTCCTCTGCAGCTGTAGCCTTCAGATGGATCATCTTGTGATAGCACACGTACACAGTTTAGAATAAAAAACAGCAATATAAAACTCCACATCTGATATTCAAGAGGAAAAATGTAATTGTATTTTGTTATGGCTCTTTAAAAACCAGCAAGACAATATAATTTCATCATTCACCTTTCCTGAACAGTGAGTTCTCCTGATGAGTGTTTTAGGTGTCATTTAAAAGTTTGGGTAGTACTACTTGTGTAGTAACTCCACATCACCAAAACTATTCTAAAAACATTTTTAGCTCTGTTGTAAGACTTGCCTTCAAAGGTACTTGACACGAAAGTGTGTAAACCTGAATGGCCTACTAACTTTTGACATCTGGCTCAGCTCAGGGGTGAAAATCAGGACAGAGCAGCTCCAAGAACTCAGGCTATATGAACACTCAGTATAAACATGAGACCAAGTAAACCCTTTGGCATTATCTTATCTCTTTGAGAGCAATGTGATTACTTTCCAGGGCACAGTCCATGTGGTTCCAAGCATTCATATGAATGATTGGATGAAAGATGTATCCTTTTCGACCATGGTATTCAGAACATGATTGGCTTTGTTGTAAACCAACTACAGTGTAAAATACACACTGCAGTTAACTCTTACATATCCTGCTGCCTTCCATGATGATTTTTTTAATACTGATATATTTTAAAAAATTCAACAAACCTCATATCAGAAGAAAGAGTGTACAATAGGATGTGATAAAGACCTGTGATAGATTTTAGAGGATTACAGTGCAGGATTTATGTGCAGGTGATTTATATGACTTTATCACATTTGAAGTAGTAATTATGTTTGCCAATAAATTTCTCAGCCAAGGACCATTTTTCACTTTAATTTTATAACAAGCATTATCATAAATGGCAAAAAATAAGAGAGACACAGAGAGACTTATCAGGATAATCTAATCTAACATAAAATGCAAACCTCCCCCATGAGAAACTTTCTGATCAGATGACACTCAAACTCACTTTATCATTTAACATAGTTGACAGGCATAAAAAGTTAGTCTAAATGTCAAAAGCCACAATGTCTTTGGTATTGGCAGAGTTTCTAGGATTTGCAGGGGAATTATTAACACAAGATAAGTATTTCTTCCTCATGCCCTTCTTTTATAAGGATTTGTCTGTCAGGAAATGGAAAAAGAATGAGGAGAAAATTTAGCAGTTCTGCGTTTCTTGTCAGGGTTCCATGTATACAACCATTCCTCCAGCATGATCATGAAAACTGTTTAGATTTACGTTTAAGAATTGGAGGTGATCTCATTTATTTGTGCCTGATATTGAAATGCTGAGAGCATGTGCAGCCATACAAAGAATGGAGAAGCAGCATCATATAAGTCAAGTTTGACCTAGTAGCACAAGACAGAGCATCTTTTAAATCTGAAGTACACACTTTACTTGTTATAGGACTATCTTTGGATGTCAGACAGGCATTCAGGTGTGATACTGGAAAGTTTCTGGAGTTGAGTTACACAGAAAGGAAGAAGGATGTTTTGGGGAGCCTAAGTATAGGGGGCTATTATCTGAGAACAGTATAATAAGAGAAAATTATGTTACACTGTAACTTGTTTTGAAAGAGTATTACCTATTTAAAGAAAGGTACAGTGTAGAAGGTTTGTAAAAATAACATCTGTAGAATCTGCTTCACTCAGAAAGAAATTTCAAAGCTTACAAAACCATAAGCTTCAAGGCATATGGTCAGATGGGATTTCACTTCCAAGTAGGTGCTGCATATATTGGTGTGTCACGGGAAGGTTTATTGCCTCAGGAACAACTGCAACTGACAGATGATCCGAGGTCCTAATTGCCAACCTAATTACCTGTGCACCATATCCTCTATGGAGACCACCCAGCCAGGAGGGAATGAAAAGCATGTCTGTAACTGACAGTTTTGCTCCCAGTTTGGTACAACCTCCCCAGGCTTTCGGGCAGAAGGTCTAGAGCTTAGGTATAGTGAGACAAGGAGAACTGAAGCATTCCCCAGCTATCTACTTCCATTACTTCCATCAATACTTTTGTTCAATGTCATAAAAAGCTAGTTGGATAAAAATAACCTGTTATCCCAGTATAAATACATATTTCCCTACAGTTTCCTGTTATGTTGCATTGCATTAATCCTGGTTTCCACTGCTGTAAGTGGGCAGTACTTTACTATGGGGAAGCTAACATTGAGGAACAATTCCTCAGCTTTGAGGAATGATTTCATAATTTCTCCTGCTTTTTAAAAACTGAAACCAGACCAAAAAAAAATATCTATTTCAATAGTATATTTTTTCCCATAACATTTAGGATATTTACATCTAATGTCATTACACATTGTAATTATGTAATTGCACATCTTAATTACACATTCTCATTATTTCATCGTGTATGCTACAACAATTAAGTAATTAGGTCTAATTTATACAATTAGACTTAATTGTATAAATACATGACAATGGCATAAAAATGGCCTGAAAGAACAGGGAAGACTTTAATTAAAATGCAAGGAACGCTCTGTGTGTCACAAACCTGTGCAATCAAGGCCACATGCAGAATAGGACTGATCCTGTGCAGTGATTAATACTGTAACACTGTTTCATGGCTCTTACTTTTCTTATACTGAGAGTGCTGAGTGCTTGCAGAAGCAGGTTCTTGGTAATCATTTTAGAGCATTGGATTATGAGCTTTTTTTTTTTTTTTTTTTTTTTTCCTCAACTTTGGTTGAAACTGCAACATTGCAATTTCAAAGTGAATAATTTTTCATGTACTGGCACATTTATGCCATGTGTGTAGCTGTTTTCCATGTTGGTCTTCTAGGACATTTATTATTATTATTTCTCTTCACTCAGACTTCAGTTTCCTGTTCCTCTTGGTAGGAAACACGTTCTGTCTCCATCCAAAACACTAAACTCATCTGTATGCAGTTTTGAGCACTGCTGTCTGCCCAGGCTGCAGAGCTAGCAGGTAGCCTGCTCCTGGGCACAGCTTTGACCAAGACATACCATGTTCCAGACAGTGCTTGGGTACACACTGGGGGACAGTGTACATCGTGGCAATTTCCAGAAGGACATAGATTGCATCATATGGATACAATTTATGCAATCTCGCTTGCTGAAGACAAACAGCAACGGACCCTTGTCCTATCTAGTTTTACAGTGTAACTAAATCACAGAGCTCTCGTGAGCCCAGTCCTTTAGCTAAGAAGATCATACTTTAAGATCCAAAACTCTTCAGTTAGGTCTGATTTTCTGATGAGACTAGACTGTTTATGGCCACCACTCTACCATAATCACAGCCTGTTAGAGAGGCCAACTGCACACCTGAGCACCTGACAGAGAATGCCTTGCCTCACAAAACTCTTTTTCAAGAAAGGATAGTGCAGATGTGCAAGCAATAGATTTGCAAGCAACAAGGCACTGTGGTAAGATGGAGCCATTTCAATTTTTGGCCATTTTTTCTTCTTTTCAGAAGATTCCTTCACTGAATTAAGCTAATACACACACACACACACACATTTTCTCACAAGATAGGAAAGGATTTTACAACAAAAAGTAATCCGGATGGAAAAAAAATCCACGCTGTTTGAACAGAAAATTTTTGCCCTGTTCTACTCAAATCAGGTTATTCCATAAAGGTGAATGCTTTTCTCTTCATTAATTGATATTATTGCGACCATACTGAGATTTCTCTTGGCTTCTCAACCCTCAAGGCTTTCTTCCAGAAGCTATCCAACTAAAGGAGAAACAGAAATGTCTTCATAAAATAAATAAAAATAAATAAAATAAAAAAACTAATTCTAATTGCATCTTCCATTGGAGATTCACCAAAATGATTTAATTTCCCAAGGGAACATCTTCATGCCTTTTGTAGGACAGATTCTCCATTGTGCTATGTGAGAGAGCTTAAATTTAATTTCACTTTCTTTTAAATTTATTTCACTTTTTTTTGTTTGTAATGGAAATTTTGTGCTGGCTAGGAAATAAGGAGATGAATTATTTTTTTTTTCCCCATAGTAAATAACATCTTTTTTCCTTCCAGAGGTTCCCCAGGAAATCTGCATATACCCCAGTCTTTCACTTATTTACCTAACCATATATTGTATTGTTAAAAACAAAACAACAAAAAGCAAAGAAAATATGCATTTAATTCTGCTCTGTTGTAACACTGCTATAACATTTGCTACCATTCATTTTGTGCACTTGCAAGAATTAAAAGTGATTAGTTCTTACTTTACTTCCTGTTCCTCTATCTGGAATGAAAAGTATGCCAAATACATCCCTGCTGTAAGTCCATTGGAGATAATGGAGTTGCAAAGGATTTGAACGTTACTCATTGTGTGTAACCCATAACCTCATTTTTAGCTGGATAGGAGTAGAGGTTCTCTGTGCCTTTATTTAGAGCTGCAGCTTCCATTAAATTTAATTACTTTTCCCTGTGGCTGTAAATAGAAGGTGTCTCTTGTTAAATTTAATTCCTTTTCCTGGCAGCTTGCATGATAAAGGTATAGCTACTAAATGAGGATATCTCCTAAATGCAAGGAGATTAAATCAAGGATATATTATGTAGGGGAAGATTTCAATTTTAGACTCTAACTGATAAGCATCAATGAAATAAAAATCACAACTATTGCAAAACACACCGAAATTCCTTGACTACCCAGAATAAATTGTCTTCTAGAATTTATCCGTACGTGCATGAAAGCTGGATGTAGGGAAATAAGCTAAAGGTGCATAATGAATAAAATGAATTATTGTTATTAAAGATGTTAAATTAGGCTGTTGTTTGGGTGTCTGGTTTACTGATAGGTGTAAAGGAAAGGAAATTATTAAAAAAAGATTTTTTTTTTCCTCTTATAAGATCTCTTGATAAAATAACTATAAATCTGTAAGAACCTGTGGGCTTTTTCTCTTGAGCTACTGCTACATCATCGTGCATTGCAAAGAATGAAGTAAGTTTTCTGTACTGATATATATATATATATATAATATTTTACTTTACATTTCTTATTGTCTTTCTTCCATTATCCTATTTCTGATCATTCCTATACTTAAAATTGACCCTTTCCCTTATTAACATAACTCTTTCTTAAGATGGCACAAAGGATTCAGTAAAGTTTTCATTAGTTCCTAGGAAAAAAGAAATAAGTTATACCCTTAGAGTTGTGCTGTGCTCACCTTTGTCATTCCTAATCATCCTGTTCATCCACTGAACATTTTGATCAAGATATTTTCTACACAGCTCTGAATATACATATTTATGAAGTACTCATCACCATGGTATCCAAGTGCACTTCAATTTATTAAAAGGATTATATGACGTGTTGGCCTGTAACAGCAGGGGATTGGACATGATGACGCAGGTTCCTTCTAGTTTCATTATTTTTTCTGTAGATTAAACTAATACCATAAAACATTTTGCTAAAAATAGATGCCATTTGGAAGGTCACTATATATTTAACATTCAAAAGAGCAACAGTTTTGTTGCAAAGTACATCATGACATGTTCAAGGACTCTGCGTTCGGGTTCTTGGGTAGGCTCTCCTTAGCTGCAGTCAGAAATGTTCAATCTGAAGCAGGAAAGCAGGCCAAAGAAAGGCTCAACATGCTCTGGAAAGTTTTGCCAGCCACTATGAGATGTCAGAACCTGGGCCTCTTGAAGGAGCTGTGTACAGTCCTTGTGCCTAGAAGCAGGTACTTGGGTAGAGTCTTATAGAAGCAGGGTGATGACTGCTGAAAGTCATTTTAATGAAAAGTCTTTCTATTTATAATGACTTTGTCTACTTCTATAGAGACCTGGCAGAAAGAAGAGAGCAGGGCAGGAAAGAAAAGCACTACAGGCATACCTGTGGGCATGCTTGTCTAAACAGGAGTTCTGAGTTGGCAGAAAAGGTCTGTTCCAGTTCCTGTTAGCAATTACAGGACATTAGTTAGTGACATTAATGCAGCCTTATATTGGGGCTTTCTTAGTCATGCCCTAACATTCATTAGATACCCTAGGTTCCATTGGATGAAACCATCTGCTGAAATTGATACAGTGCAGATATTCCACTCCTGATCCAACCAGTTAGTCAAGAACACCAGTAATATAATATTGCTTAAAAATACATGAAGACCACAGAATAATTGGTTGAATTCCTCTGAGTAGATCACTTTCTCAAACTACATGTTAAGGTAAAATAAAGCTATGTTTCATATGTTGCATATGACTAGCTTTGTGTGTAGGATGCACGGTTCTACACCTAGCTTAGCCAGAGGCCTCTGAAATGGCTCTCTCAGGGAAAGATCAATAAGCTATAGATATCCATTAATCCATCTTTCTGTTTATTTATTTATTTATTTATTTATTGCATTTTTCAGCATGTGAGATGAAAAATGGTTATTTGTTTTCAAAGGTCAAAGATGATGTTGTTAGCAAGTCATTCTGGAGAGGTATTTTTAGAATAAACATTTTTTTTTTTTTTTTCCCAGAATGTCCATTAACATTCATGGGCATCTAAGAAGTTTTAATTTGTAAGGGGTTTTGTCTGCAAAATAGTCTGTGACAGCAGAATTATAGTTGTGCTGATGCAAACAGAGTGTTGTTGCACCAAACTTAAAACAGAAAATCACTATAATCATTCTAAGAGAAAGACTCTGTTGTGATATAAGGTTAATACCGTTATATTATTTTTTTTTGAACACTGATAAAATTAGTAGTCAAACAAATATATCAAGTAATGCAATTATAATAAATATTATTGTTTTCATTGTTAAATCTTACTGCTAATGGTGCTCCTCGTTTAGTGCATCAGTGCAGGGACGGTGTTGCATAAAGCAACTGCAAATAATCCTTTTCTGAGACTTCAGCTTTGCTCATTTTCAAACATAGGTCTGATACAATCAGATGAAGATGCTAAAACACAACAAAAATTGAACTGTAGCCATATCCCTTTAATGGTGTAAAATTTTTCAAGTGACAAACAAACTAAAACACCAACTTTGAATGGCTTGTGTAAAGTAGGAATGTGACTTCAGCCTAGGTGCTATGCCCAAGGTAGCTTTAGATATAGCTGGCTTAGGTATGGTGAGTAATTAAGCTGCCTTGACATTTACTTGCTAGGCAGACAATCTTCAATCTGCTGAAATTGATACAGTGCAGATATTCCACTCCTGATCCAACCAGTTAGTCAAGAACACCATTTTAAGCCAAGTATGGTATTATGGAAGACTGTTACCTCCACAGGCTCATCCATATGACTTTGAAATGCTGTGTTCAGGATTCAGACCAAGGCAGAAGAATTGGCTTACTATATTCCCAGTTGAACCTGTGAAGAGAGGCTTTGTCTACAAGAACGTCTTTCGGTTACATATTTCTCTAAGACTTTGCAAGTTCAAAAACATTTTTAAAATAGTAGAAAGATTGATAACTTGCATTTAGTCACTTAATGTGTCCTTGCTGTAAATAAAAACACAGCTCCAAATATTTATTGAGCCATGGGTGTGGGCAATAATTTTTTTGGCTGTTAGTTTGTTAAACCATTGTGGATATGGTATGATCACTAGTTTACTAACAGATGGACATCCTTTTAAAGCCAAGCTGTTACATATTTGTATCATTTTAGTTTGGATGGAAACCAGCTTTTTACCTTATGCTGTGCTTTTTATTTCTTAAGTCAGAGGACAAAATCACTTCCAAATTGTGCTTTTAAAAATAAGGAACATTTCTATAATCCATGTGGATTTCTTCATCACACTGGTATTTGCTCTGGATATTCCCCTGCTAGTAAAATATGGAAATCTGACCTCATGGCCTTGTTTACTGCTGCATCCTCTACCTAAATCAGTGGAATGCCAATCAGTTGATTGACGTCCAGGTACGACAGATTTCGGAGATGTCATGGCAGATGCCAGGCCTAGGGATATTTTGTCAGACTACTCTCTTTGTTCAAGTATTCCGCCATTTGTTGTTTTTGCCATCTGTCATGCTTTGCTTAGCTACTCCTTTTGTTCTTTTTGACTGTATGGCTAGCAGGCACTGCTGCCTGTATTTGATACATAGCTCCTGGACCAAAATCTGACAGAAGTCCAACACCACAGTTATCAACCTTCTCTAATGTAAGTGCAAATTTAAAATTTTGGCAATATGCAATGTACTGTAGATATAGATGGCATTAAATAAACAGATGGATGTTTTCACTAGTTTTTTTGGTCGAAGAATTGTACATCTGAATATGATAAAATATGTTACTCATGTTTTGAAATTAATATTGTAGTTTGATACACATCTTCATTGATTGGAAGGATTGATGTCAATGCTCCTTATTGCATAAACTTTCACAAAAAATTCTAACAGTAGACTATTAGCAGAGGTGTAGGTAGCTGATAAGGAATGAGTTTAGATATTGAATTCTCTTCATTTTCCTTAGTTCATAAAGCAAAATATACAGTTTTTACTCAAAAAGAATAAATTAGTTGAGAGAAGAAAGCAGTCTGTTTAAAGAAACTAAGCTATGTTTAAGTTTACACAGTTTACAGAGGGAAGACACTAGGAAAACAAACCAAAACAAAACAGGTTCATGTTATTAAACTGAGAAAATTAGAATAACAGAAACAGAATTACTTCGGTTGGAAATGACCTTAAAGATCACCTAATTCCAATGACCCTGCCCATGACATCTCCCAATAGACCAAGTCGCTCAAAGCCCCATCCAACCTAGCCTTGAATGTTTTCAGGGATGGGGCATCCACAGCTTCTCTGGGCAACCTGTTCCAGCTGTTCCAACCTCACTACCCTCATAGTAATGAATTTATTCTGAATATCTAATCTAAACCTACTCTCTCCTAGTTTAAAGCCATTCTCCCTCGTCTTATCACTACAGTTCCCTACAAACAATCCCTACCCAGCTTTCCTGTAGGCCCCCTTTAGGTACAGAAGGCTTAAAGGTCTCCCTTGAGTCTTCTATTCTCTAAGCTGAACAACCCCAACACACTCAGCCAGTCTTCACAGGAGAGAAGCTCCAGCATCCTCATGGTCATCCACTGGACTCGTTCTGTTAAGTCCTTGTTCTGGGGCTTGTTCTGGGGGACCCAGAACTGATCACAGTACTCTAGGAGTGGTCTCATGAGAGCAAAGCAGAGGGGAGAATCATCTCCTTCATCTGGCCACACTGCTTTTGATGCAGCCCAGGGTGCAGTTGACTTTCTGGGCTGCAAGCACACATTGCTGGCTCATCAACCCACACCCTTGCCACTTCAGAGGCAGTTCTTACGGAAAAAAGATGACAATAACTTCCGGCTTCTGACAATATGGCACTAGTGGCAGAAATGAAAGAGACTGACTTGGCAAAACCATGAACCCTTTACTGCCTCAAAATAAAATTAAAAAAAATGGGAAAAGTATAAACAAAGTGAAATAATTAGGAATTATAACAAAAACATAACAGGAATTATAACAAAAAATGTGGGGACAAAGAAAGACATAAAATGTGACACAACTATTTGGAGACATCAAGAGTAAGAAGAAATAATTATTTAACTATATTTATCAGCAAAAGGAATATGGAACAAAATGTCTTCCTTTTCATTGATGATCAATTATGCTGAAAGAAAAACAAACAAAACGTAAACTGTACTTAATGTATGCTTTTTATAACTGTTTTCACACAAAAAAATTAAAATTTCAGTTATGATGAATTGCTTAGTATAATTATTACTACAGAAAGGCTTAAGAACTCAGGCAAGATCATGGTAGAGAGTGGAGAGATGAAGTAGATATTTTCATAGCAGTTACTTTGTAAAGGACTCTTGACAGAAAACTGAACAGATGTAATTTTCAATCTTTTGAAAAGGAAAAAAGAGAGCAAAGGAATTAGAGATTGGAAAACTGCAGTTTCTAGAATAAAAACTAACAAACTTTGGAACAAATAATCCAGAAAACTTTTGTAAGCACTAGAAAGATAATAAGAAAAGGAGCAGCATACAACCCATCTTTTAAAAATATGTGTTGAACCAAACTACCTTAGTTTGGGCCATAGTGATGAGTCAAGGAAGTTGAGGGGAGCTGGGGCTCAGCCTCTTCTTGCAGGTAACTAGTGACAGGACTAAGGGCCTAAAGGCCTAAAGGCCTAAAGGTTGTGCCATGGGTTTAGGTTATAAATTAGGGACGTTTCTTCTCAGAAAGAGTGGCTACGCGTTGGAATGAATTGCCTAGGGAAGTGGTGGTGTCACCACCCCTGGGATGTTCAAGAAAAGGTTGGACGTGATGCTTAGAGACATGGTTTAGTGGGTGACATTGGTGGTAGGGGGTTGATTGGACCTTGATTGATCTTGAAGGTCTTTTCCAACCTTAATGATTCTATGATTCTAAGTCTGAGGTCGAATAGGGAAATCCATCCACAGGTTGGGGTCTGGATCATCAGGGCAGGTGGCCAGCTGAAGCTGGGCTGGAGATCAGTGCTCCCACAGTAGAGCTCAGACAGGAGCTGAAGGTCTGGTCTGGGCAGAAATAGGCAGCAGGATGTAGAGAGAGACCCTAGATGGGGCTGGTACTGGCCACCAGACTTACTAGTGCCCTTAGGGCAACTCGGCTGCACCTTGCTACTCCCAGACAATTGTGCAGGTTTTATGCAAAGTTGTCTGAAGAGTGTTGACAAAAAAGACTTTTGTGTACATGCAGTTATATTTAAAACTTCAAATCATTTTCTAAACATTTTTTTTTCTCATTTTGTCATGCTGTTATGACTTTTCTGTGCTGTGACTAGAGATATAGCCAACAACTGGTGAAACTGAAAATACTCAAGAATTCAGACTTAATTTTCATAGTTTTCAAGGCTAATCTGTTTTTCTGAAGCTGCTAGGAATGCTTTACTACCACTTTCCATCTACTGTAGTTGTCTCATCAGTATTTGGTATTCTCTAAACTGACTGCACTGGCACGGAGGTGTTTGTTGGAGCAGAAAGGATTAATCTCCTCTAGTAGATATATGTCTAACATAACCACAGATCTGACATTTGGGGTAAGAGCAAGCAATATCTTTTCAAGTAGCTGGGACACCTGCTCACCATTGCACTGATTCTCTGTTAATTTTAACATTTCCAGTTTTGTCTCTGCAACAAAATTTGTCTGATCACAGGCTCAAAAGGTGTGTACATAGACTATCAAAACAATAGAGACCTTAACAAAGCTCTTATTAGTTTAGAAGTAAAAATACAGGCCATTTTCTGATCTAAGTTTTGAAGGGGACTATAATGCATAATGGCAAACTGAGAAAGTTCAATTCACTTTGACTCATAGTTTTTTTTTTTTTTTTTTTTTTTTTTTGTAAATGAAATCATCTTTCTTCACTGCCAGCATAGGCAGCAAAAAAAAAAAAAAAAAAAAAAAAAAACAACTACAGTTGGGAAACACAACTACTATGTTGGGAATAAGCTAAATATTTAAAGAAGCCCTTAAATATAAACTGTATATGCTTTATCATTTGTAAAGGTAGTAATGTACTGTAGGTAGTAATAGTAATTGTAATGAAAGGTACTTTTGCTGCTGGATGACATGAGGAAAGTACCCTCAAGGCATCTTGTAGGTCTGTAAAACAAATGGTTAGTGTTGCCTATAATTCCTTGAAAACTATTCCCTCCTTTTTGCCAGCTAATTGTTCTTCTACACATTTCATAACCGCCACATAGAATTTAGCCTGTGGTAGTCCTCTTGCAGGCAAACAGAGTTAAACAGATAAGTTTGCAAGTCATTAATTTTTCTAGGTTAATGGTTGTGGTCTCCTGGGAAAGAAATGTAATTCAGAAGTATTTTTAAGAAACGTCTTTTTTTTTTTTTTATTTTTTACTTATCAAAACATACCAAAAGTCAGCCTTACAGCATTTTTATTTCATACTTTTGTTACCGGTTCTGTCTTGCATCAGTATTTAGTAGATAAATTGATATATTTATCGGGGTTCCCTGCTAAAAGGACTTAAAAGCCTTCAGTGACCATCACAGGGAGCGTAGCCTTTTAAGCCTCTTAAACAGAGTGAGTTTACTGCTATCACAATATACTGGAAAATGCATTATTTATAATTATTGCTTTGAGTTCTAGTTTACTGTGCTATCCTGTGCACACTTATTTGGCTTCTGACTCCTTAAAATTACTAACATATTTTACAGAAGATACATATATACAGTAAATAATCTCAGGACTTTATATTTCCTTACTTAGGAATTTATTAGAAACTCCTCAGTGAAACATTTTTTTTCAGCACTTTGGAGCCTAAAACTGACATTCAGAATTACCTTCAGAATTGAGTTAAAAAAAATAAAAATAAAACATATATGTATATGAAGGGAAATGCTGCTTAATCAGGACAAGTGCCAAGTACTATTTATAGGAAAGGCTTATCAAATGGACAAATACGAGCTAGGAAACAGTGGTAAGGATTCTAGAGAAGTTTAGTGATTCACAAGATTGAACTCAAATCAATTGCTGTTACAAAAATACCCACAATACTGCTAAGTATAAAGAGAAGCATAGCTGAATACTCCTTCCAAGTGCAATTCAATGGGTGTGTGATGTTGTCTCTAGTGTCTGACCTTAGAATTGAGAAGACATCTTAATCAGATTTTTTCACAGTCTCTACAGATGTTTGAAACTTTTAGTAGTGTTCCATAAATCTATCTTTTTGCATAGGATATGAAGAAACACGTAAAGGAACAGAATGAAGGTTTGAGCAGTTTTTAATCATACTCTTTCTTGAAGAAAAAGTATAGGATTTGATATTGCTTTAGAAAGCAAAATAAAAACAATGAACTTGCTTGTTCTAGTTCATCCTTTCATTGGAAGTCATGGGAAGTCTGCCTGCTAGGCCATCAGTGTTTCCTCAACTTCACCAGGTTCTTAGTGCATACAGCTCACAACTTATGGTTCACAGACTGAAACAGGTGAAGGAGAACGATAGACTGTCCTTCTGTTACTCTCCAAACTCTTTATCAGGTATCACCTGGATCAGTTTCCCCATGGTTACAGCAAACATAGTCAGGTAAAATGTTTTTGTGGGTGCCAATGTCCTTTAGAGACCTGTTCTCAGTGGTAATTAACTTCTTGCTGTTGCTAAATATTTTCTGTGGTAGACCGCTAAAGTAAACAATTGTTTTCCGTTAGTTCTTGTCCACTTGAATAGTGTGAAACATGGAAAATAAAGAACACACAGACAAAGGCAAATGATCAAAATAAAATATTTGTCATTTGATATAGGCATATTCAGAGACCATAATCTTACAGAAAAATCATAATTTGTACAGACAGGTTCTCTAAATAATCAGTTATCTGTTAATTGGGAAGAATCAGTCTTGGAACTGTGGACAGATGTATGCAATTAGAAACAAGTACACATTATTTTCAATAAAAGAATGCAAATCAACAGCAAGAAAACAGGTGCATAAATGCCATGGTCCAATAAAAACTATCACAGGTGCATTAGGAATCATTTGGTGAAGCTGAGCAAGTTCAATCAACAAAGACTTCAATCAGTTTGTTATTATATAACATGTAATATGCTAAACCCCTCAGTTTAATATGCTATGGATACATTTAACTCCTAACTTAGATCATGGATAAAAAGGTTGATAAGATATGGTGCTAGAATTGAGCCCTGGGGAACACTGCTAGTGACTGGCTGCCAGCCAGATGTAGCCCCTTTCACTGCAATCCCTTGGGCTCTATCATTCATCCAGTTCATCATCCAGCACACTGTGAACCTGTTTGTAACACAGTTGAACAACCTGTCTAGAAGAATACTTTGCAGGACTGTATCAAAGGCTTTACTAAATCGAGAAAGATTACATCCACTATCTTTTCTTCATCTACTAAGTGGGTGAATTTATCATAGAAGGATATCAAATATAAAGGCAGGACTTTCCCTTCATGACCTATGTTGACTACAACTGATAATTGCTTTGTTCTTTAAATGCCTTTAAATATTCCCCAGGAAAATCTCCATAACTTTTCCATGGACTGAGGTTAGATTAATAGTCTGTAGTTTCTTGGGTCTTCTCTTGTGACTTTCTTTTAGATCAGTGTAACGTTGGCCAGCTTCCAGTAAGTGGGGGCTTGTTGAGAGGGGTCTAACATCTACTAGCACCTTCAGTACTCTGGGGTGAATCTTATCAGGCTCCATGGACTTATGGAGATGGGCATCCCTCTTGTATTTCCTGTTGAATGAGGGTCAGCAGATGTTTTATTAGTGCAATAACAAATGTATGTTCATGCTGCTCTCTGAGCTTGCATGTAGAAATAAGGTGCTACTGTAGGAACACTTGGTAAAATGCAATTTGTAGTTTTATTTAAAGTAGTATTTTGAGTGCTTTTTCTACAAAATATGTTGGCCCGATTTCCTCTTGCTTCAAATTGACATAACTCCATAGGCAACAGAGATCTGTATTAACATTAACACCAAAGAAGATCAGCTGCAGACTCGAAGCAGTATAACACAACTCTGGAGAGGAAGTTCCCAGTGTAAATATCATCAGTGTAACTAGACAATCAGCATTTATTTTATTTTATTTTATTTTATTTTATTTTATTTTATTTTATTTTATTTTATTTTATTTCATTTTATTTTTATTTCATTTTATTTTTACTTGTGCTGGCTCACTAATAGTTCATTTGTGTATTTATAATTTCCTTGTGTCTATAGCATGCTTTTTGAAATAAAAGAGATACTGATGATTGATATAAGCACTCTCTAAGATCTCTGTATGCCTCTAAGATCTCTCTATATGCCTTTTTGAAACAGATACATTCTTAGAAAGAGGAAGGTTCCCCCTACAAACAAAAAACAAATGAAGAACATTAAGCTGAAGACAAATTGACAATTGATTGACAAATGAGTTTTGTAAATCTCTAAAACTGTAGTTTCAAAATGCAGTCTTGGTGGAGGAGTAATAAAATAAGCATGGTGGAAATTCTTTTTATATTAATGCCACAATTTTTGCCATATGATACTAAAAGTATTTTTTTTCCCCATGGTCTCTACCCATAGAAATCATGTAGCTCTAAAATTAAGTAAACATATAAATATATTCTGTTCCACTTAAATGAGATACATGTTTTTATTCTGATGGAAAATATCAAATTAATGACATAGCAAATCTAGAAAGACAAATGTTTTAACCTGTTTCAGTCAGAAACATTCAATCTAGAATCTTCTTTAGCTTGGGTCTCTACACAGTGCCATGGCCCTATCTCAGAGCTTTGTGCCCTAAAACAGTTAAAGACATGTTAATTGCCAGCCTTGGGTCAGGCAGCATGCGTATTCAGCACGGTATTACAAAAACCTTTCTCTGACAACTATTGACACAGATTTAGGTGGGATTTTTAGGCCATTGAGCAAGTACCTGGGGGGTGGCTGAATGAGATCTTTTGTGAAGTGTCACAGATGAAAGTTATTACACCTGGGTTGAAACTAAATTTTTTGAACTGCTGTTTTTAAATAAATGTTGAGGAAGCAGATAGCTTTTTTGAAATTTTGTGGAACAACAGATCTCTCCCCCCCCCCCCCCCGGTTTATAGCTGTGTTTAACTGATGATTCAGGAAAATGACATTTTCAGAGTAAGTACCTATGTTAAGAGTCACTATGACTCTCTCTTTCTAGAAACGTGTTCCATATTTTTTTTTTCTGACACATTTGAATTGACTGTGCACTTGTTCCAATTAAATTTAACTGTCAGAGGTTGTGATCAGTGGATGTGGTTGTCATTAATTTCATTAGCATAGCATTTCAAACCATTCAAGATCATAGTCATTTTGATGGCTTCAGAGAACATTGCAAACATCAAACCTCTCAATAAAGACTCTACAGAATGTGAACAGAATAGTGGAATAGAGAAGAACACTGCAACAACGCACTGCTGTTGCCACTGCTGAGTAGAAACTGTTTTGAACTCCAGGTGACATATATTACATTCTACTTTTTTAATGCATATTTTTTCTTTTATTTTCCTTATTTATTTATTTATTTATTTATTTATTTATTTATTTTTGAGAACAGTAGATTTATACTTAAACTATTGAGAGGTGTATTTCTAAGGGCCTGGTCATAAGTATGTGCAGCTTGTCATTGGTATTTCTTTCCGATAAAAGGGAAGAGTAAGGGTATTCTCCCCCATTTTTTTTTTTTTCATGGTTATTGCTAAAAAGCTATTCAGAAATCTAGGGCTGTGTGCAGTGGACACAAAAGCTGCAGTCTGTCTTAATGGAGAATGGACACCCTCAGTGTAGTGGTATGAAATTCCTTGAAGTGCTGCTTTCTCCTGAGCAGCATCACTTCAGACTTTGCAAGAGGAGTCTGCCTCAGCCAGCTACTCCTCATCCATATTCAGGCACTGAGAGCACTGTATTGTCCTGCGCTGAAAAATCAATACTGTGAATACTGTGTGTGCTCAGCCTATTTGATCTCCATGGTTGTCATGGCTACACTTCAAGGTATTGATTCATCCACAGGGATCTCAGGGTTGGATGGTCCCTGTATTGAGGCAGAAATCTTTTGTCCTCTGAAATCTAAGCACATTCTACAATGCACTCAGTTTCACATACACTTACACCACCGAAGTGTTTTTGTTTTTGTTTTAATTTTCTAGGGTTGAGAGTGGAAGGAGAAATTTCTTAAGTACCTCCTGCAAATTCCAGCAGGTCCTATTGACAAAGATATTGAACATGTGACAAAATATATAGTGAAAATTAGATGGATGAAATGTAAAATGCTCAAAGTACTGCTGATTTGCTTCAGTGAACACAGTGAATCACGCAGACTGTGTGTATCCTTAGTAGCTTGGATCCTTTTGTTCATGTATCGGATCTATTATGGTCAACTTAACAAAGAAAATCAATGGGAAAAGGTTGTGATTGGAAAGGATTAGAATTTGCATTAGAGCTGTGTATTAGAATCTGTTGTTTCATATTGCTTATTCCTACAGCTCACTCTTTTTTTTTTCTTTTTTTCTTTCTTTTTTTTTTTTTTTTTTTAAATATGGCCATGTATATATGTATTTTAAAAAAATAAAACTATCCATAAAGGTATATATAGTACCTATGATATATGATATATAGTCCCTATAGATCTATGCTATATAACCTAATTTTACTCAGTAATCATATCTCTCTGTCTAGATACCTTTATACTTGTATTCAATGAAGTAACTGATTCTTCTATGATTGTTATTAGCCTTGATCCTCTGGAACAGTTTTATATAAAGTAGCAATGTCTTAGCCCATTTTTCTAATAGGGAACTGATTGAAGAAATTTGTAAAGTCACACACGGAGTAAGATTGTGGTATGTCTAAAATGCAAGTCTTTGAAGTCCAAGTGCTATTCACCAGTCTAATCTCCTGTTGCTCTAGGTGAATTATGTTTTGTTCATTAGCATTTCCAAAAGGAAATTGTTACTGGAAGAATAGAGAACCTTTAGTGGAAAAATTACTAAAAATGTGGAGGGAAGAGGGTCAAGCTGCATATTATATTTATAATTAAGTGTTGGATCCAGGCAATACACAGTTTTGCCTTGTGTGGCAGTATAGATCTTCCTGTAAAAAGACTGGGAGACATATAATGTGAAAAAACATTGGAAATAAAGAGGTATGTTCTCATGGTGTGTTGAGCATTGAGAATAGCAGGCTTCTCTTTCCCAGCAAGGATGTAGTCAATTCCTTTGCTCTGGTAGCTGTTTCCTCCTATTCAGCAGATACGTGTATGCAGATGTACTGCTTAAATACGCACCATGAAATTTATGATATGTAAAGCCCATGTCTTGTGAAGAAATAGCTTTCTCAGTTGAATCTCTCTGTTCATTCTGTCTACAGACTGGATAGAAGTCAATGAAAAATCCTAGGGAAGGAATGTTTCCTCAGCCTGCTTCTCCTTCTTTGATCCCAGGTGAGCTTCTCAAGGAATTGTAGCTGTTTTATTGGACTGTTGGGAATCTATCCTCCAGATAGATCCCTATCAGAGGTATGCCTCTCAGTAAGGCTTGCATGATTGAAACTTAAGGAACTTTTTGTCCAGGAAGTTACTAATGCCATGTCTCTGGTCTATTGCAAGCATCTTGCCCTGCTTATGATCAGAGGCAGGCAGAAAGAAGCACCTTATTAGGTACTTTATCTTAACACACTCAGAGTCCAGATGTTCCTTTTCAAGGCATGTCAGTGAAATGGGGTGTCATAGCAGTGATAAACTTTGAGCACAGGATAAGATAGATAATGTCAGATGACAAAGGAAGCAAGGAGCTGGGACTAAGGGAAGGTGTGGTAGCACTGCTAGTTATACCTCTCTTGGTGGCTTCACCCCCGACTTTATCTCTGTTTCACAATTTGCAAAGTGGAACAGCGATGGTTCTACTTAAAATCACTGTGGAGTTACTTTGTCTGCTTTTCAAGAACAAGTTTAGAGAGGAAAAAAAGACTCCAGCATATACACATAATTTTAATTTTAAAAATGTGCTAGCAAGGGAAAGGGAAAAAAAAGTTAGCTTTCAGAGATTTGTAATGCTCCATCTCTGGTTATTTCAGCTAGTCTTCTAGAAAGCTTTCTAGCAGTTCAGAAAACACTATAGCTCACCTCTTTCTAGGAGCTTGGGATTAATCATTCATTTATGAACTGTTCAAGGTCAGACTTTCAGTAGTAATCTACTTAGTAGATTTTCTTGTAGCTGATGCAATTTTAAACCCTGGAAAAAGAAGCTGCAAGCACAGGCAGCTAGTGGCCATTTCTACACAACTGCTATCCATCTGGAGGATAACTGTAAGATCTTTCTTGACTTGTATTTATTTTTTAGGGATTGTATGAATCTCTCTATGCATATGTGCACACACACAAATGCACACTCCTTATAATTGACTTCCACAGTAGTTTTAAAATCAGAAGGAAAGATTTACTATAGATGTGAGGTAATTCAGTCTTAATGAGGTTACAAGAATAATCACATCCATTGAGAAGAAAATATAGCCTAAATCCTGTTACTGAAGGCCTGGATACTTTTTTTAGCCTTCTATTTCAGTAGGATAATTCATGATACGCTGAAAACTCAAAATGGCTGTAACTGTTAGTGTGGAAGCTGGATCAAATGTACATTGAATGTCATTAGCAAAAGTCATAGCTAGGTGTAAAGACTGTTGCTAAAGGAAGAGCAAAGACTTATCAGCTCTTAACTATGGTATATAAGGTGACAGTATTTATTTAGCTGTTTTTTGTTGTATTAGATGTGGATTCTAAAGCAGTTGTATTTGAAACAATTTAAACAATTTAATTTAAATATCATTTGGTCTGATATATGATGACAATATACATTTTCTTCTAATGATAGTCACCAAAACCTATGTTTTTTGATAATCTATGGCAAAAATTCTTGCTAACAGTAGCAAGTTCTGGGGAAGAGAGAAATGGGGCAGTGAGCAGTACTGCAGTGTAGTTCTTCAGTTTAAAAAGATAAAAAAAAAAAAAAAAGAAAAAAGAAAAGAAAAAAGAAAAAGAAAAAAGAAGTCCTACTCAAATATTTCTTTTGCAATAAACATTTCATTATGGGGAGCTAAGTAAGAGAGCATCTGTTAAACTCTTTTAAATAACTATTTCACTTAATCAAAATAGGTTCTTAAGCTGTTAGAGTTTCATTTTGGATGGCTTCAGCATTTGCATCTGCTGAATGATTTATTTCCCTGACATTAGCTGGATATTATGAGGAAAAACACAGTTCAACCTCAGGCGAGTTGGCATGAGACATGAGACTGTTCCAGGTTGAATTTTCCTTTTTAAATTTTTCATGAAATTCTCTCAGCAGGGCCACTGTTGAGCTCTGAAAAGATTTTGAACCTATTAACTATAACCGCTTCAGTCCAACCATCGGGGAAAAAAAAAAACAACACACACACACAGAAAAAAAGAAAAAAGAAAAACCTCCACTGAAAAACATGCATTTCATCAAAGCTCTCTTCCTGCTTTTACTGCACCATAATAACACTGAATAGGTTTAGGGGCCATCAATTGTAAAATTATCATTTTTCACCAAAGCAACATTATATTAAATGCTTAATTATTCATTACTAATGCTTGTCATGATGAAAGATTGGTCCCAGTAATTTTTAAAGCAGTAGGCCTGGCTTTTCTTCCTTGAAGGTTAATAGCTGAGCCCTCAGTTTCATTAGCCTCCCTAAACGTAGCACACCTCATATGTCACAGCTTAGCTTTTTGCTTGCTCTACTGTCTCTCCCTTAGTGACTAGATATTCACAAGGCTAAATGTTTGCTAGGGTCTGTTGCCTGGCTTTGTTTTGGTATTTTCTTTGGAATAAATGGTTCACCCTGGCAGCGAAGATGGGTGGCTGCAATAGTGAGGTTGGGGACTTTGTAAGATATAATTGTTTTTGGCTAGGCAGAATCATTCCTGCTGGGCATTTTTGAAATGGTGGCACTTAGCTTTAAATGGAACAAGATGCACTAAGATTATGAGCAAATTATGCAACTTGCAGAAAGCTATTTACTCATCTGAAATTACATGCATGAAATATTGATGGTACATTAGTTACACAATGGGGATAAAAGTGGACTGCATTCAGTCTTGGTAGGTACAAGGCTACAGGCTTACAGCCTTAAGCTTTTCCTCTGTAAACCCCTGAATGTTTGAAGTAATGTTTAAAGGCCAATTTCAATATACCCTGTCAATATGGGGTGAAGGTTGTTTGGAGTTTTTCAGAATCTTAACAGCATCAAAAATCCTGTGTAACAGAAACATCATTCATTTCACTGACATGGTGAAAAGTTGTCTTTTTGCTGTGGTTAGAAGAAATTGCTCCACGTTTTCATATTACTACCTTTATGTACCCTTAGCTTTAAATACAGGTCTAGTTCCATTCTAATTTATGCAAGTTTTCTTTTTAAGCTCTTCTCTACCTCTTTTAAAGGAGCAAGGTAAGCCTGGCAACTGACACTGACTAAAACACTTATAGACTGAAGAACTAGTACAATCACTAAAAAATCCAGGAATCGTGAATGATATTGTTTCTATCTACCTTGGTATCACTGCCAGAGACATTTCTTTGCTAACTAATAGGCTAGGGTTTGTTAGATTTTCAAACTTACTAGAGCTTTCTATTAAGCATTTGTATTTCACCATGTGCTCATTCCTCTAAAGCAGAATCTTGTACACGATGCTAATTACTGGTTTTGACTCCTATAAATAAAGCCAGCACTGTATAAATAATGAATTTTGAACTTATCTATACATGTGCCAGTGCTCTAAAAATATAAACGTGGTAATTTTCAGCAAAGCTATTCAGTGCACTTTAAAGGAGATAAATAATTAATATGGATTCCATTTAGTTGTTAAGAGGAATAGTGAAGATAAAATTCATTGGAGTTTTTAACAAAATTCCCTGATTGCTAGAAGTCACATTGATAAATGAAAACCGAATTATCTGAAATTCCTAGTTCAGGCCTTGGCTTTGCTACCTCTATTGATACCCACCCTTTACAGACAATGATGGATGAAGTATTTCTGGGCCAGAGAGCAGATACAGGCCCAGAAACGCCATTTTCTGACTGTTTATGTGCTTTTCACTCAACCTGGAAAATAGTGTTTATTTTCCTAGTTTCTAAATTTTCTTGTGCTGCATTTCCCTCTCTCCTCTCATTCTCTCATTAAAATAAAATAAATAAAATAAAATAAAATAAATAAATAAGAACATCCACAAAGCCCTGTGCTAAAAATTTAAAGTGCCTTAAAGAAAAGAAACTGCATTTTTAATTAAGGACATAAGGACATAAATGTATTGCAGTTATGAGGTTATGAGTTTAGGGACAGAAATACAGTGGCATACTCTTTTCAGGAATCTCTTTTTCTGTAGCCTACCAAAACTGAATTGCTTAGTTCCCTCATTTTGTAGCTAATATGTGGTTTCCCAGATCTGCAGAGGAAGTACATGTAACAGAAATGCAGATTTTCTTCATTGGGTATCAATGGGAGCAGAGAAGCCATTGAAAAAAACTTCTCAGATGTTCTACTGAGATCCAAGTGCTGACATTAAGGTCTGGATGGCTTCCAGGCAGGCTTATGAAGATCACAGGAATATAGTAGGCTGTAATCAGGAAGAATCATCCTCATCCAGACAGTGCAGCTTCTGAAGTTGGGAAATCGGGATTATGTATTCAGTGACTGTTCTTAGCTCTGTGCTGGGATCATATTTTGTTCAGGACAAATTTTTTGTTCTTAAATATGTGTATATCACTGTTTCAGATTCACTGGGTCTGGGCATTCCTGGCCCAAAGTGCTGTTGTCTCTTAGGAAAAGGTAGAAGAGTAAAGGGGAATTGCCCGTGAGAGAGACCAGCTGACACAATACTGTTGCTGGGCTGCTCTTTCCTCAGGCTATGTCTCCCTTAATTCTTCTGAAAACAAAACAGAACAGAAGAAAACAAAAGAAACAAGCAAAAAAAAAAAATTATCTGGGTTTCATATGAAAACAATTGTGTAATATCTAGGCATGTAACATCATTACTTAATTGTGACAAATTTTGGGCTTGTTATTGTATCAAGAAAAATGCTTATCTTCTTACTAAGCTTTTGTTCTACATTAGCAGAACGTTGACATAGATGATCAATGAAGGCCTTTTCCAGTAGTAACATTTAGGATTGTATAGGTTTATACTGTATTTCATTTTTAATTTAATAAAAGAAGGTCCCTGTTTCTTCTGGCTATTATAGGAAAGCAAAAGTGTTAGAAAACGTTCTTCTGAGAAGTTTACAAAAGAAAACAGAAATCACATCTAAGAAACCACCTGCTAAATCCACATTTAAAAAAAAAATATGTTTGAAAGATCAATTAAACAAAGGAGAGAGGAGGTAATAGTTATTACTGTGTATCTCAAAGGGTGTTATTTATTTAACTGCCATCAATAATAAAACAATTACGTACCATTCTGAACTCAAGTCATTTGCTGTTTATTCTACAGAGAAATGCTAGAACAAATGATGATTAACAGTATCCTTCTGCTGCAGCAGAACTCAGAGTATGTTGCTGGTCCAGCCATGGTTTTCTGCTGAAGATTGTTCACAACTGTTTCCTTTGTGAACATTTATACTCAGCTGATTATTATTCATGCTGTGACAGTTAAGTAAAATCGAAATAGAGGGGAAGGCTAGGGAAGGCTTAGTTTCTCCTTCATGTGCAGGTCAAAAAAACAAACATCCCACCTCACAGTATACAAATATATTTTATTTTAAGCATTTAGAAATAAGGAATTTGAACAAAATACTTATTTATGTATTTATTTAATTTGACCTCTTAAGTGCAGCAGAAGCTATGTCCTTTCAGTATGGCATGTTCTCTTCATCTCCGATGGTAAGGTCACATCACATGGGAATCTATAATCACACAGCTGTACTGTGTAGTGGTTTTTTTAAGTGTTTAGCTCAGGCAGTATACATTTATAAATGAAGTCTATCCCAAGGTTAGTCTGCACTTCTGGGAGCCCTGAGGATGGGTTGGGAGCTATTGAAGATTAACTTCAGGACTGTAAGAGGTAGTGACATCTCCACACTAGGTCCAACATTCAGCTTATATTCAGAAATGCTTTTAACACTACTACTAATATATGTTTGCTGCAGTACAGGCTGCTAGATTGTTTGCAATTCACTCTCTAGGGAAATTTGAGTGCAGGCTGAAAGAGCAGGTTCCAGTCTCAGAAGGATGTCGGTGTATTAGCAGGGCTCTTCAGCTCAGGTGGAGTAATATCACAGTGCACCTGCACTGCCCTCAGTACTCACTGCAGCTGTTTGCAGCTATGTTGTACCGTAGTATACAGAATAGATGTGCCCTGAGGAGACCAGAGAGAATCTTTTCCCTCTGATGTAGTTTTGCTTCATTTGGGAGAGGCAGGCTAGACTCAGTTAGTAGATTATGGTTGTAAAGATTAGACACCCAAAATGTTAGGTGAATGAGCTTCATCTTCTGCATTACCACCCATGCTCGATAAGTATTTGGTAATATATATAAGAGCATATACAATTGCAAGTACCATGAATCTCTGGAGCTATTTCAGACATAATATTTTTGCTAGTAAGTTCCCTACCTGGCAGCTTTTAACATCACGGGTGATCTGTGTATAAAAAAAAATATTTCTTCTCTATTTCTCCACTGAATTGGTTTAATCTGTCCTTTCAGACTAAAATTGAATATCATATTTAGTACTAAACTCCAGCCTTCCTAAATATCATGTTCTGAAAGTTTAATTATTTTGCATGTAGAACATAATTAGCCATTTGTTTCCTAAACAGTTTTCATTAGAGGTTCCAAATGGATAAGTAAATGGCATTAACACCCTCCCAATACAATTATTCTCTCACATTGTATCATGTAAACTAGTTTCACGTCCACATTGGAAAAACAAGCTCATTCTATAGTGCTGAATTCATGTTCCCTTTAAAGGGTGTATCTGCAGGTAGTCAGTGAAATACATCAAATATTTTGGAGAGTAAAGGAATTGTATGGATTTTTTTCCCTAAAGATCATGTGTGCTTTTTTCTCACCTGAATGCAAGGGCAAGATTACAAGAACTGGATCAGTAGAAATAATCTGATGTTTTCATAGAGTATTGCAACCTCCATCATGCAACAAGCATGATGGAGAAACTAGCAAGGGGAAATGTCCCTCAGTTTGGTGCATTTGTTGTCATCAAAGACTGTCCTTCCCAGTGCAACCTTTTGGAAACATTATGTTAAGACACCAGAAATGCTTAGTTACACCTAAAGAAGGAAAGCAGGGGATGATTGAGTTGTCAATAAATTTTTGGAGGACTTTTGAGAGAATGTTTCTACATTGGAAAATTCTGATTTGTCAAAACTGTAAGTGATTGCAGAGAGGTTCTACATTTGAGAGCATGTTATTTGGGACTCTGAGATCATGCCTGAAATCTCTCATCAGAGTGAAATAGGACAAATTTATTTGATAACCAAATCATGAAGACAATACACTTAAAATGAAGAGCTACACAAAGGATTCTGATTTTGCCTGATCTTTCAGCTTCTAAGAAGAAGGGGAAGACATGCAAGTCTATCTACTAAAAATAGACACAAATATCATCTCAGTGATATTTGGAAAGAGGGCAAGATAATGTTGAAATATTCTGGAAATAAACATGAAACCTGGATAAAGTTCTGGTTCTTTCATTACTCTTTCAGAGGGTATAAAAGATGAATTAAGCAAAACCACTTTTGAGATTTTGTTGACTATAGGAACTTTTTATTATAATGTGAAATGTTTCTGTTGGAAAAGGCTTTTGTTTCACGTTGATGTCAGACATTTAAAATTCATTGAAGATAATGGAGAATAAGTGGCCAGTAATTTCTGAGATTTCTGGGTTTTCGATTAGAGAGGTCCTTAAGGATTAGAGAGAGATTTGAAGAGAAGTTAAAAAATGGTGTTGTGATAAACAAGACACTTGGGGTTGTAGAGTTGTAGCAAATAGGTTTCCTCTAGTCTCACAAGTGAGCTTGATGTTGATGTTATACAGATGTTTATAGAAACGAGGTGAAATACCTCAAAATTGGCGGCCTTCTGTTCTGAAATTGAATCTGTTCCATCACTGTAATGGGAAAGTTAAGTTGATAGTCTTTCTTTTCTTGGAAAGATATTGTTGTCCATTTGCTTACTCCAGATGTTTTCAAGAAAGTCTAATGTTGTAGGTGGTGGTCAACTGTATAACTTTTCATGACAAAATCTAATTGAGTTCAGAACATTACAGACTCTTTAATTGTGCTGGTGTAGATTGGAAGGGCTGCACTAGAATTGAGGAGTAAACTGATCTACACCATGCAAGTAGCTACCCAGTATATTATTATTTAATTCAACTTTCTAATAATGAAATGCTTGAGGAAAGAAAAACCTGTATTCACTTCCCCTGGTGTTTCAATGTGCTTTCATACAGGACACATGAGATGTGACACAGAACTCTATCAAACATGATGGGACTGAAAAGTTCAAGTATTAGTCAACTTGTCTGTATTGATCTATACTTAGCTTATCTGATACAAACTATTTATTCAGACAAATCAACAGAGTACAGAAGAATCAAAAAAGCTGTCAGTGAATGTGCCTTTTTTTTTTTTCCCAATAAATATATCATATAAACTGAATCAATTTGGAACAATTAAGACAGGCTAATAACACTGTGTTAGTTGCCATATCAGCTGATGTAAAGCATTTTATCTTTACTGCATTTATATCCCTTAGGATTTAATCCAATAAGAGTGAAAAAATGCGATATATAAGATATGTGTTTACATGAAAGCTGTGCTTCTGTTCAAGTGAACATAAACAGCTTTGATTGATGTTTTATACAAACAAACATAATAAACAAAAAGAACGAAAGCTAACTCAGTAAAGGATATAAACCATATTTGAGAGAATACTTCATTCAATTTATAAATTTTCAAATTAAAAATATTTCTTTAGAAATCACAAAGAATTAATCATTCTTAAAATATAACATTAAAAAAATTTAATGTTAAATGAACTAAATAATATATTTACAAAGAATATGATATTAATAAAATTATTACAAACCACGAATGTACAACATATAAGTAATCTGTTACAAAGAAACATTTTTTATATTTGTGGTATCCATAACTAAGTGCTGAGGACGTATGTTGTTCTCTCTCTACTTGTGCTGAGTACTATTGCTCTTCAAGAAGTGCTCTTTAACTGAGGTGGGATACCTGTTGACATGGAACCACATGCTCTGTAGGTTTGAATATCAAAACAAGACACTTTTCAGTCTTTTAAAGAAATCCAAAATGGCTGTGTATGAAGGCTGTCTTGTTCAATTCTGTGAGCTTGGAGACATTATCCCTCTCCTACACTCTGGGTAGGAGAGGGACTTGGCTGGAGGCCTGGTTCATTCACTGTTCTTTCCTTTTGAAGCATTCCTGGTGGCCTTTCACACTCCTGGTGTGAAAACCCATGTAGTCCCTGTGCTTCAGGGTTGTCTTACTTGCCAGAGGCATTTTTGCATTGAAAGGAAGTCTAGAAGCCTCTATCCTGTTTGTCCTTGCAATACACTCACAGCATGGTGAACCTAGAAGTGTTTTTTTTTTTTTTTTTCCCTGACTTCAAGAGAAGACAGGATTTGTAGCGATGAATCATCTAAATCACAACAGCTTGTATAACTGTTGCAGAGAGCTCCTAGACTGAGGGCCTAGAAATTTGAATAAATAAGGGTATAGAAGATGTCTTGAAAGAACTGATCTTTTGTTATGTCTTGGAATTTTAAACAAATTTTTACAGATTTTGATGTTCATTTTAGCATCTCAGTTACTGCATAAAGAGTGTCAGAGATTTTTTGGTGAAAGTAAGTTCTCTTGGTCTTGGAGAAATGTTCAGAAAAAAAAAGTGTGATCAGATTCATGAAAATATAGACTTCTAGTGTATTTTATTTTTGTGAAATATAAGAACATTTGCATACTGCCTTTCATGTCCATTTTATCATGTTCTTGGATTCACAACCTGTAAAATTTGAGGACAGGCAAATCTGGACTCATCAGGCAGTGATTATGTGATCATACTGCTCTGAATTTCTGGCTGGCTACTCCTAACCCTAAAACTACCTCTTTGTTGGTTTTGACTTTTCATGATCCACCACACTCCACACATCTCAATCATACAAGCTCTGATGTTGTTGTTTTTTTCTCTTCTTTTCTTCATTTTTTTTTCCTTGTACTGTATTCAGTAGCCCCTCACCTCTGTTTTCTTTCCTTTCTTTTCCTTTTTACCCTCTACTTGGCAAACATGTATCCAATACGCTTTAAAAAGGCCAAGTCCATCTGGTAACCTTCTGCTCTGCAAAAGTAAAAATTTTGAAATGTGTCGTAAGGTGCTGAAGCAAGTCATGTTTTTGTTCATGCTACTGGAACATTTTGTTCTTCATCTTGTCTATTCAAACTCTAAGGTTTGAATTCATCTCACCAAATGCAGATACACCCAGTGTAAATATTCAGCTGTGAGCTAATCATCACAGTTTCCCTTTATAGAGAATGCAGAAATAGGCACTTCTAGAGTATGATTCACAGAATCACAGAATCAAAGAATATCTCGGTTGGAAGAGACCTCAAGATCATCGAGTCCAACCTCTGACCTAACACTAACAGTCCCCACTAAACCATATCTCTAAGCTCTACATCTAAATGTCTTTTAAAGACTTCCAGGGATGGTGACTCCACCACTTCCCTGGGCAGCCTGTTCCAATGTCTAACAACCCTTTTGGTGAAGAATATCTTCCTAAGATCCAACCTAAAACTCCCCTGGCGCAACTTTAGCCCATTCTGTCTCGTCCTGTCACCAGGCACGTGGGAGAATAGACCAACCCCCACCTCTCTACAACCTCCTTTAAGCCACCTGTAGAGAGTGATAAGGTCGCCCCTGAGCCTCCTTTCCTCCAGGATGAACAATCCCAGCTCCCTCAGCCGCTCCTTGTAGGACTTGTTCTCCAGGCCCCTCACCAGCTTCGTCACCTAATTCATTCAATGATTCAAATCATTCTAAAAGAGACTCCTAACCTAATCTCGATTAATCATTCTTTAAAGGTGCCTATTAATTTCAAATGACCATAAAGGGAGATGAAGATGTTGGTTGGCTCCAAATAAGCCTCAGGAAGTTGGTTGACGTAGAGTGCATGGTACCCTTTGGGCACTCAGGTGGGTACCCTACAGCATGCCAGGAGGAATAAGGCTTGCCACACTACCCTGGTATTGCTGATTATGGGATAATAATCATATGCAATTGCTATGTGCATCATTATTCTTCTTCGCTGCATTGATGCGCTGACTACTCATTCTTTCTGGGTTTGTCCACATCTGTCTGTTACAGCAATTCTTATCCTTAAATTAATTGGTCTCTTTCCTTGTTTGGCTCCAGATTTTCTGAATACTTGTCTTAACATATAACCTTGGTGCTTCTGCTGTTTTTTTCTGTAGCCTCATATTGCTCATCATGAAGCAATAAATTCAAATTTACTTGGTGGTAGAAAAGGTTTAAAGAGTTGTGATATTTCTTATTTAAAAAGTTGTGGTACTTCTGTACTCCTCTGTACAGACACTCATCTTCAGAGTAGTTGTATTCTCTGCCCTGGCAGTGCTGTTTCACTGAGAATAACTCTCATTTGTCTACATACCTAACTGCAAGACCATTTTTAGGGATTCTCAAGGGGCGGAGCAGAAGTTATAACTAAAGATGGGGGTAAGATGTATCTGAGGTCTGGGGCAGGCAATTCCAAGCTCATCCATTTCTTGTGAGTGACACCTTCAGTTTCTTCCCAGCTATATTCTGTATGGTGCCTTTCACCAAGAAAAGGTTCACGTATGGTACAAGAAGCAAAGAATATAAAATGCAGAAACAGAGGAACAATTTTTGACAACTTTTACCATAATCTAGACAACAATCATGTTCTATCTTCTTGACAGAGCTTTTCTATATGAAGCCAATGCAGCTATCCTGTGGGTAAATATAAATCTGAAAGCCATGAATGTCTTAGTAGAATTTGAGCATACACTTCCACTATCTAAAAATGTAATTTAAAAGGGTAACCTGTTAGGTCATTACATTGAAAAAATATTTTAATGCATAGAGCTAATGATTATGAAAGATATCCAGGTTTTGCATGTTATAAAAACTGCCCTGGATGTAAACAACCCTTAATGCAAAAGGACTTCGGCTTTGGTTTAACAGCTTTTAAAGACTTATTTTCTACAAAGCCTGTAACTTTTATTTTCTTTGTATGTGTTATTTAGTTGGCTTTTCTACCAACACATTTTGTCTTGGGATAGCCTTGGAAATGAACTGGGTCTTCTCAGGGAGTTTTTCCTGATGAAAGATTTTAAAATAAGAAGTCTAACAGTTCTGTGACTTGCCATCTGTACTAAATACGTCTCTACAAAACAAACAAACAACACACACTTAAGGCCAAATGTAAAGGAGGCTTGGGAGAGAGATAATCTGACCACAAATTGGGTGGAATTCACAGGTATAAAAAATTCCTTGGGCTATGAATAACAGCCAATTCCCTGGACAGCAGGGTGCTTCAGACAGCTAGGAGAGCATGCTGGAGAGAAGGGTCTGTTGGAAAATGCAGCTACAGTTCAGGGCTTCTGAGCATTGCTATCAAGTGGGATTCTAAGTCTTTAGATTTGTCACTGAAGTGCACTTAGGTGCACAGAAATAGATCAGCTTTTGCTAAGATTAAGGACAGGTTGGGGAAACTATGTATATTTGAAGTAAAGACCATCGTTTTTCTAGGTCTCACATAGACCAAGATCTGAACAGACCTCTTATATGCCAGGTAACATATTGTTTGCATAATAAGTAAACAAACAAAAATATACATATTTTTTAGAAAATACAATATTCAATATTTCAGTCCTCACCATTCAGTTGCTGTTTGAGATATGAGAATGCATGGTCCAGAGACTGTGAGTATTCTATTTTATACTGAGAAGCAGTATGGTTTTATTGGCTATAAGCACCATAGTTTCCATTCAGTATTTAGTAGTCTCTAGAAAGCTTCCCTGTGTGTATGTAATATATGCATATATGGCTTCCTAAGCATTGGTTTCTCTGAACATGTACAAGATACATTAGTATCCTTTAAGGGGGGACATCTAAACATAAAACAGTGTGTATTAGAAAGTGTATGGTGCTTGGAGAGTTGGAGAGGATAAAAGATATGAAATTCTGAGAGAACTAAGAGAAACATAAGAACATAAGGAAATAAGAGCATAAGAGCATAAGAAAATCCTCTTATGCTCCATTTTAATAATAGGCAGGGACTTTTACAATGCTCATTTCACTGCTGTCTTTGTTCTGTCTTCCATGCTCACACTTTCTGTTCCTTTTATTACTACATACTGATATCCTGCTCCCAATCCTTCTTACCTTCATTCTTATTCCCAGCCTTCATTCTATTATTTTTTTTTTTCAGAAAAAAAAAGTGTGAACATGGAAGACAGAATAAAGCCAGCAGTGAAATGAGCATTGAAAAAGTCCCTGCCTATTATTAAGATGGAGCATAAGAGGATTTCCTATTTAAAAAAAATTTTTTTTGGAAGTTGTTCTAGGACTCAGGTGACTGCAAAAGGAAGGTTGTTGCCCCTATGCCTCTGTCGTGGTTTAACCCGGCCGGCAGCTAAACACCATGCAGCCGTTCGCTCACCCTCCCCCCTCCCTCTCTGGGACGGGGGAGAGAAATGGAAAGTGAAGCCCGTGAGTTGAGATAAAGACAGTTTAATAAGACAGGAAAATAATAATAACAAAAATAATAATAACAATAATAATAATAATGATACAATGGTGATAATAGGAAAGTAATAATAATATGTACAAACAAGTGATGCACAATGCAATTGCTCACCACTCGCTGACCGATGCCCAGCCTAACCGTGAGCAGTCCGGCCCACTCCTCCCGGCTAGCCACCCCTATATATTGTTTAGCATGACGTCAGATGGTATGGAATACCCCTTTGGCTAGTTTGGGTCACCTGTCCTGGGTCTGTCCCCTCCCAGCTCTTACTGCACCCCCAGCCTGCCCGTTGGCAGGACAGAGCCAAAGGCTGAGATGTCCTTGGCTTAGTATAAGCACTGCTCTGCAACAATTAAAGCATCAGGGTGTTATCAGCACTCTTCTCATCCTAAGCCAAAACATAGCATTCCACCAGCTACTAGGAAGAAAATTAATTCTAACTGAAACCAGGACAGCCTCAAGAAAGCTTTTCCACCTTGAATTTTCTATCTATAAAGTAAAGTAAATATAAGGCAGTTAACACATTTAACTATATACTTGATAAATAAACTGTTATTTCTTGTCAGTAGAGAAAACAAATTAACATTGGGGTTGGACGCAATGATCTCCTGAGGTCTCTTCCAACCTCTACAATTCTGTGATTCTGTGATAAGAAATTTTGATTTTTCCAAGAAAGTTCAAAATTAACCAGTAAAAGAGTACTGACAAGATACTGTCAAGAAGCAGAAAATGGCTGCTGGCCAACTATTATACTTACCTATTTTGTATTTCATAATCCAAGGAAGATGTGCTGTCTACTCCAGTCTACTTGAGCACTTTCCCAAGCCTACGTTTGTTTTTGTCTCTTCCATAACTCCAAGTAGTCTTGTACTGAATACTCATGCCAGGGAAGGGAGAAAATCATTAGAAAGAACTTAAGTTCTGTGCTTTCAAATCATTGGGCTTAAATAATTTATTCCTAAAGTATGAAAGACTGACTGAGAAAGTCTCAGAAAAAACAGAACTTATTTTAGATCTGTAAAAGACAGCTCAAGTAATGGGAGGTTAGGGAATGGCAAATGTGATTTTGATCATTAAAAATGAAAAGAAAAGAGGAGACAAGAAATTAATAGTCCAACTGGCTTAACTTCACCTGTCATAAATAACTGATTTATTTATTTATTTATTTATTTATTTGTTTGTTTTTTGTTAGGACTTAAAGAGAGATAGGACAACTCTCCAGCAGGAAGTTGTGTTAGACCTTGTATGATGTCAGTAACCTCTCCTCTCACAGCAGTGTATCAGACGTTGCACTCAAAGGAACAAGGAACAGATTTCGTGTCTCAACTTCTGCAAGGATTCTGATACTAACTGACATGACTGTTGTATGAATTTTAAAACCCAAGTCATTTAATTATTTTTACATATATTCCTAATTTTGATTAAGGCTCATTTCATTTATACTTGTATTTTTTTTTTATTTTTCACATCATTGGGGTAGAACCGAGCTTTTAAATATCTGTTCAACATTCTCATGGCAGAAGAGCAGAAACTCAGAAATGGCTTATCATGAAAGACATACTACACCCTCTAAGTACACATTTAAAATGTACATACTGCAAGACTGTTTCATGTGTAACAGAATTGAAAGAACAAAGGCATTCTTCTGCATCAGAGACAAACCATTCCTGAATCCAGTTTCTATAGTCAGCATCTTCTGCAACTGGTTCTCTCCCAATTTTGTCACCAATACTGTCAGTCAAGAGCAGTCCATTAGTTAACTGGAGGTAGAAAGCAGAGGGATTAAGCTGAAGCAAGGAAGATTTAGATTAGACATCATGAACAATACTTAGACATCATGAACAATAACAGAAGGATTAGGTAAGTGCTAGAATGCATTTCTTGGACAAAGCTATTAAGTCCCCATGGATACATAAGAAAAGGCTGCACAGAAGTTCTCCCAAGTATGAGACAGGTATAGTTGATTTGACCTTGGGACAAGTCATTAAATTACCTTTTAAAGTTTCCTTTAGACCTAATTTCTGATGTTTTCATTTCTGAATGTTTTGCTTTTTTTTTCATTTTTTTTTCCTGTATATGCATACAAATGCATATGTATATACATACTTTTTTTTTTTTTTCCCATACATATGCAACCAAACGTATGTTGCATTCATCAGTAAGAGTTGACTATGGCAGTCTCTATATTGTGTAAACTGGAAATTGTAATCAGAAAAAAATTCTTGTAATCAACAAGCCAATGTAGCACTCTGCCTAAATTAGCAAAATTGTGCCATTTGTTACAGCTCTGCAATTCCACTTAAAGGCAGTAGGGCTACATGGCTATAACTGATGGCTGAGATTTGCTCTGTTTATCTTTGAAATCTAGTTCCTATTGGAGGAAAATATGCAGAGGGAAAAAAAATAGTACCAGTATAATGCCATACCCATATGACAAAACTGATTTATTGAAAACTAAATGCTCTACATGGTGTGCTTCTGAAAACACATTGTTTTCATGTGCTAAAATTTAGACCTTTGAAACTGGAATATATTGTTCCAAGGAGTCAGGTAAATTGAAAACTATTTATGTCAACATTTCAGAGAAACAAATTGTGTGCTTTTGTAGCCTGAGTAGAATGTCTCAACTTTATGGAGGAAACTACTGTTTTCAGCATCAGTCTACTGGAACTGGGGACCTTATGCTTTTCCTGGACATATTTGTTCACAACATAATTTTTACTTTTGCCATATATTCACATGTTTTGATCAGACATCCCTGCAAAGAGATATTTAGCACCTGAGAAACAGAGAACTTGGATAATGCCAAATCTTAGGTTTAGACTCAGTTACTTCAGAATCTGGAGCAAGCACAGGGAAGAAGAAAACCATTGGTGAAAGTGTAATGTGTCTTTTAAAGGTCAAGTTAAAATGCATGTCCAAATTCACAAACTTAATAGTCAGCAGTGTAAAGTAGCTTAGGACATTTGCTAACTAAAGTCAGTTTGAATTTCTCACACACATTGATAACGTATTTGACACCACATATATGAAAGCTGTTGCTGTTGTTAATATATCACAGAACGTTTAAAAAAAAGTCTATATATACTGTTGTTTTTTTAGCCATATGTTAAAATATTAATTTCCCATGAACTGAAAGTCCAGGTAGCCTACAGTCCACTTTGTGTAATACTCATTATATAGATATTTGTAATAGCTATACAGTATGAAAATGCTGACATAAATAGCTTTCAATTTACCTGACTCTCACTGTCAGCCTGTGAAGGTGAATGCTCTTTTACCCAAACTAGTTCTGATCAAAACCAGACTGAGGTCAACCGTGGGACAGGAGATTGAATGGGTTATCACTAATGTTGATTGAGGGTGATTTGGTTCAGCTGCGGCTGCTGCATTTCAAAGGAACAGTTTGGTGATTCTGCAACATCAAAGAGCAGAAAGAAGTTTTAAATGAAACTATAGCTCTTAAAACCTTGCTAAATGTGAACATACTAATTTTTGTATAAATAAAAGTGTTATATGTATTAAAACAACTATGATGTATTAATTGAATTTCTGTCAAATGTTCTATTTAGTATGACATAGCCTGATGTCACTAGTATTTGCCCAATAAACCACTGAATATCAAAAAAGATACTTATGTTTGACCTTTGATACTGCTGGTAACATGATTATTATTCAAGTACTGCATTATGTAGAGAAGCATAGTTACCATTTCTCTGTTGGAATCACGGATCAATTATGCCTTCATTCCATACAGCATCATATACTTTGTATAGAAGTAAGATACTAAAGTTTGTAGTTAGGCATACGGACCACATACTAAAAATATTGAGTTTCACTTTAACTTATCTCATTATATGGATATAGTGATCAGTGATTTATTGCCTTGAAATGTCTATATTCAGAAGAGGCAACTATTTATTTTACAATACAGGAAAAAACACATTAAAAAAATCTAGAAATGAACATCACTTCTGATAAAATTATGAGAAATAACAAGTTTTATAATGATATCAGTGACATTTTAATTAGTCAGAATAGAATTTTTCAAGTACCCATACAGAATTTTTTTAATCTACTGCCAGGATTCCAGAGCACAATTTATATTATGATGCATATATTTTCCACTTTGCTTTAATTTCTTATTTCCCAAATATTATGTGGGAAATAAAATAGAAATAAACAGGCCTTATTAATAGGCACTCTTTGCCTTTTAAATTATGGAAAATGCTTTTGATCTCAAAATTTATGCGTTCTCTCCAGTCTCTAGGCCTTCTAACACTGTGAGTTAACACTCTTCTACATCTTAGGGGCTACATCTTAATTTACCTAGTTATGCTTTTTTTTACATCTAAACCAAGCTAGAATGAATGGGTTAACTCTCCAAATAAGGCACAAGGTAATAAAAGTAACTAAAATATAAATAAAGAACACTCTGGTGCTCAAAATTTTACCCCTCATGCTTTGCAAATTTGGCAATTGGTGGCTGTGTCATGTCTGACATGTCTCATCAGTTCTGACACTACCTGTTGAAATGGGAAAATAAAAAGGTCTCTCTGTAGTTTCCTACTAGGGAAAGCAGAGCTTGTATCATAACACCCTAAGGCTCACCCTCAAGAGCCTGAATATCCATTCCTGAATAGCTGGGAGAAAGAATTTCCTTACTCTTCTTTGTTTTGCTTCTCATTTCATAGTGGGAGAAGGACTTGCGGTCTAAACCCCTTGCCCTGCGCCACAAAATAGAGCCGCCAAATTAAAATAATCTTACCATTTTACTTTTTGCTTAGAAGGGATCACTCCAATTTCCAGTGGAAATCCCATACTCCTTGCAGTTTCTCTTCAATATTCTGACTTAGATGCCTCAGTGATATAAGCCATAAACTGTCACTCCAGTATCCTTGATTACAAACCTTATTCAGATAATGACTGTTTACCTATATCTGACTACATCACTTTTTATCACAGCAATTAATCTAGTGATGAAGCACTTTAATATTTATTGAAAAAGTAGCTATATTTGTTCCTCTGTTTATCACGAAAAGAGAGAGAAAGAGAGAGAGAGAACTCTAGCCTCCAAACTTATGAGTTAATCATGAATACCCATTTCTCAATCCCATTTTCTTACGATTGTTTTGTAATGGCACTTTGTAATTTGGAGTTGAAATTATCTCTCTGCATAACATTTATATTAAATTCTCTTATTTATTTTCTTATGTTTTTTTTTTTTTTTTTTTTTTTTTTTTTTTTTTAAACAATTTAGTCAGGCTCCTCTTCTGTCTTCTTTGAAGCTATTGAACTTGTAGAAATATATATTTGACCAAAATAGCTGAAGGTTCACCAGTTTCCTAGAAAACATCTGATAATGGTTATTGATACATATTATGTGGTCCTACAGCTTTGTCTACTTTAAGTACATCTAATACTTCCATAGCTGATGCTATTTTGTGTATACTTCTGCTGTAATGTCCCTAGGACTATTGATTCCTGATTTGGTTCATCATCAAGCTCTTCTTTAAAGACATGGATGAAGTATTTGTATGTCAGTGTTGTGCAATTCAGCACTGTTATGAACCCTACATTGTCACTTAGTGGCAAAAAAAAACTTTTATCGCTGTCCTCTGCATAGATATGCCTGAATAAATGGATTAAAATGAAGACAGTTGCCTGGCTTCAGTTACTGCTCAAAAGTTACCTGTATCTGTGTATCTTACACAACTTGGTTGTCCTAAATGTTGTCAATTCTGTCTTGAATGCTCTCAGTTCTGTCCTGAAGGCTGCAGGGGATGGAGAGGGTACAAGGGAAATTTGCAGAGACAACCGACTCTATCAGATCATAAGCAACTATCTTGGTATGACCCTTCATTTTTGTTTAACATTTCCCTCTCTTGGGACAACGTGTATTATTTCTTTAAGTTTTTCATAGAATATAAAGTCACTTACCATTACTTTATTATGAAGCAGATTACATACAGATTCCATGACTAAAAACAGTCTTCCAAGTGTGAGTTGCAAATTAATATTAAAAAAAAAAACAAAATACTATTGTTATTTGAAAACTAGATGAGATTTTTCATTATGGAAGTTGACAGAAAAAAGAAAAAAAAACACACACACAAATATTTGCTGTTTTTGTGTTCCTGCTATTTGCAGGAACACATTCATTCAATTGGAAAGATACTGAGGTGATGTATTAGAGGTGGAAAAAACAATTGGTTTTCATTGATGAGTGCCTCCTGCAAGCTCTGCTGACATATTGGAGTGATGTATTGAAGCCAGGCAGTAAGCTTCCACTGACAGATATATTTTTTTTCTGTTTCTGTTTCAAAACTCTTAGAAGAATATGGATTTTAGTTTCCTCACATTAACAGGGTCAGCTGTGCTCATTTCTTTAATTTAACAATATGGTGACCTGATCCACCTCATTCGTTTAACTATTTAACTATGGACAAGATCTTCAGCAGGTATAAATCAAAGAAGCTCTGTGGGCTACATTAGCAGCCCTCTGCTACAAGACTTTAGGGTCTGCCCTTTTTTGTGCTTGTTTGTTTGGTTTTGTTTTATTTTCTTATTTTTGTCTATGAGATGATCTTGGAGGTTTCAATATTATTTTAATGAAATGGTATAAACGTCTCAAGATATTTGTTCAATCTTTTGCTATTTGTTATGTGAGGGGCTAGCTTTGTTCCAGAAATGTTGCCTGAAAGTGTGGGATGGAGATAATTATGTATGTGGGCCTGCAGATTAAATCCCCAGGACAGAAAAAATGATTTTTTATTAAATCCAGAAGATTCTATTGATCTGTATACCTCTTGGCATGGTGAAACCTTGGAGGTTTTTTTCCAACTTCCATGATTGTATTGGAATCTAGAGATGTGAAAATTTCTACAGAAACCATCAAAATCCTAAGTGTTTGTATTGTTCTTTAGGGACAGATAAAGTAAAGGGACAGATTCAGAGCAGAAACTGTGTGCCGTATTTCATTCAGGGGATTCTGAGCCCTATTTTATAGCGTGCTCACAAGAGAGATGAAAATGGGACAATGAAATGCATATGAGGCTTTTAAATTTTGTCTTAATTAAAACAAAAATATTATTATTAGAAGTAGTATTAGTATTATTTGGCATGTGTGTACAACGAGGCAACTGCACTTGAGTTTAGGAACATGCACATAGAGCATACATAGAAATCTTCCTAATAGACTGAAGAACACGTACTGAAATCCATGCAGGTGTCTGCATTTTAAGACTACAATGGCTTATACTGTTGTTCCCCTTTGAAAATAAACAAAAAAAAAAGGTGAAATATGATTTTAAAATATTCAGAGAACCAAACTCATTTCTGAGAGACACTTCTAATAGTGTATTTATATGTTATAAAGTAAAAAATTAGTAAAAAATAAGAAATCAAAAAGGGAGCCAATGTATATTGGTACTTGTCTGTTTTCTTCACTGTGAGTTTTCACAAATGATAAATGAGCTGATAAAGTGTCTTGTCAATATGAATGTTTTTAAACTATGTTTTAAGTCCTATGCATGTGCATCCACACATCACAGAAGACACCGTTCACCCTTAATGAACAGTACACTGTTTCTTAAGGCAGTTCAGCTAGTTAGCAGATAATGTAGACATCACCTTTCATCAAATGCTTATATCCTCACCTCTCTTTTTGCTTCATGGAGTGTAGCATGCTTCTTAAGACAACCTGGTTATCTTATGATGTTCCTGGTTATCTTATGATGTTCTCCATTATATACTAGAGTTTTTGAGAATTAAATCCTCCTGATCAAATTCCCTCCTGAATTTCATAGTGGTCTTGATATTAGATTGTGTTTATTTCTCCTTCATTTGAAATAGTCTACAGCATCATAAATGTTTTCTTAGTTGGAGCTCTGAATTTATAGACTTGATAAGTTGAATGACCTTTTGTTTTTCATGCAGCAATGTCAAGACTCAGACTGCTGTCTGAGAATTTAAACCTACATTTCATTTTTCTTAAAGGCAATTTAGGCATAATGTAACTGTGGATAAAAATCCTCTTTTGCAACCCTAATGAGTGTGTTCTTTTAAAAAATGTCCATTTTGAAAGCATCCGATTCTGCAACTCACCTTGGCCACAGTAACTACAACAAAATCTGAAACAATTAGGTAGGACAAGTATCAGAGCAACTTGGAAGCCACGTCTGTTTAAATATTCTCTTCAAATCCAAGGACAGGCATTGAGAGTTGCATAAAGATCAGTCTAGCTTGCACAGTAAAAAAAGAGATAGGTAAAAATCAGTACCTTGATATGTATATGTTAAAGTAACATTTATTTTGGACAGTAACTCTTAGAAAAAAGCTATAGAAAAGAATTGTATACCTGTATGTTTTGACACAATTTCTTTTCCATGACATTATGCTATTCTCTTTCACAGTCACAACAAGGTTGACATGGTTGTGAATGTGACATATGTGCTGTAACTCTTGCAGAGCTAACATCTGTGGTTTTGCTTTTGAGTTGGTGACAGGGGTCACAGAGAGGTGAAACAAAGTTCCACAGGTCAGTGGGAAGACTTTGTCTGATTTACTGGTTAATTACTGATTGCAAAGTATGAATGAGTGTCATATTTGTAGTAAAATGTCTTGCATTATGGTTAAATAATCATAGTTTTCATCCCTTAAATATAAAGCCTTCAGTGTATCTGACTGCTGTATCACTGCAGACTTTACAAGATGCTTCTGGGGAAAAATGGTTTTGACAGATGCTTCTGTAAAGCAAGAGGTTAAATGTTGGAAAAGTGCTTAACTGTGAGTAGTCACTTATGGTGAGTAGCCATCTTTCTCTTAAATATTTAATTGATGGTCACTCTAACAACATATTTAATCTAATGAAAAGGTATTCCTTCCAATGGCATATCACAAATAAGCTGGAGGAAAAGGGAATGGTCTATGATAATCTTTTTTGCCTGCACTGTGCCTCCCTGGCTCAGGACAGCCCTTTCTTACCCTTCCACAATTTCTGAGAAGCAAGCTGTGCTGTGGTTTTCATACTGTAGCACAACACAAATCAGAAAGCATTTTTTCTTCATATTTGTGGCATACAGCATTTGGTTTACTTATCAAAGCATTGGATTTATACGTGGTTCTATCCATGAGTCTTGAGCAACCTTCTGTAAGGTTCTGTGTGATTGTAAATGGCAATTAAGAAACTTCCCCTTTTTATTAAACTATTTATCTTAGACTGACATTATTCTAGATTCCTATAAAATATGTATTGTGTTTGTTCACCCTAAATATTTTTTCCTCTCAGTTTTTAGGGAGCTGAAAGCATCAAGGAAACTCATGGCATATTTACAGTACTTACGGTTTTTATGGGGAAAATTTGCTAACTAAAATGGACATTTTAAGATAGTGATTCTTTTGCATTTGATTATTACTCAACTTTAAGAAAAAATGTGATTTTAAGTAAGGATACTAATGATGCAACAACACTGATGAAATAATGAAGAGGATTAAATTAAAATTTTAAATATTGTATGATTTAGAATGAAAATCATAAGTAATAAGTAAATTTATAAAGGTCACTTTTGGTTCCAGAGTGAGCCATTAACAGAGAAAGCTTCAAGTCCAACCACTAAGTTATTTGTAACACATAGGTTGCTTAACTTTAATGACAATTTACACAATGTATTGAAAATGAATTCATTATACAGGAACCTCTGGGAAAATGTAACCTGTATGTGCAGCAAGTGGTTCAATTCAGTCTGAGAAGAAACTACAAACAACGGGGAAGCTTGTGAAAAAGTAATAGATTTCTGCAGTCTATCAGTTATTTTACCAATTTGTTAATGCTTTCACGGGACTTGTTTTCCATCTATTTCAACATGGAGACAGCAGAATGCGGTTATCACAAGGCTGAAACCAACCTCTTGTGTTAACCCCTGTGTGATAGAGGTGAAGCTCTTGAATAAAAGACTGCTCAGGAGTACAAATTTATCCTGACAGATTGACAATACAGATTTGTTGATAATCTATACCTCTAATATAAGAAATCAGTAAACATGTTTTATGCGGATAAGGTTGGTGAATAAACTATATAGTAAAGTTGAACTTGTGAAATACTGCAGACATACATTTCCATCTTTGTAAGAAAGCTGCTAAAGAGTAGTGAAAAAAGAAGATAGGTGCATATAAAAAAAATCAATGAACTGGTCAAAAATTCTGTTTAATATGTCCCTCTGCAGTGTCATAATAATTTTCCTTTCATTTTTTATTTTTTTATTTTATTTTATTAATGAAGGTTTCATGTAGAAGTACATAAAATTGTTTGCACTTTTTCCTTCTCACAAGTTGATATTAGCAGAATATTTTTCTTCAGATATCCTTCTAGATATCTCCTGTAAAAAACAGAATACTAGTTTTTACTCTTGCTTTATTTTGTGATGCAATATTTTATCTTTTTTTAAAAAAACTGCTACTTCTCCAAGTCTTTTGTGATGGTCGGGTTGTTAATGTAATCAACCTCTTCTGAAATGAACAGTAGACTAATGACTAGAGATGTGTTCAGTAACCCACAAATAATTCCTGTACCCACTCATTACTTTAAAAGTAGGCAGCTTTTTCTGTGGGTGACCTAGCAGTAATTGCAAGACCACAAATTCATGTAAATAAAAGTGCAAAAGTTAATGCTGTCCTTGAACAGATCTAAGATCTTTTCTAAGAGAGAAAATATGCTTTTATTTCTGTACCCAGGTGATTTGTACGAAATGAAACCAGCTAACAAACTAACCAAACCAAACCACCACCACCACCAAAACCAACAAGGAAGATAGCTGTGAAACAGTCTCTTTAGAGATCCTCTTTCAGTGATGTTTGCAAATTATGATATGCTATTATGTGGAGTACAGACAAGCATGAGCAAACTGCCTCAGGTTCTTAGGATGAAATGCAGTGCTAAAATGGAAGTGATACAACTGCAGAAGCACAGTGCTGAGATCTGCAGAGGCACAGGGTGCAATGCATACAGTTCAGTGTTATGGGAAAGTGACTGTTACGCCTTCAGGTCCCAAGAGGATTGATTTCCACTGGTTCAGAGGAAGGGCCAGCTGCTAATACTTGGTTGCCATATGTAGTCTTCTCCAAGTTCCCAAAAGGAAGAGGGATCACCATGATCTGCGGAGCTCCTCATTATTAGTACACATGGTAGACATCTTTCAAGTCAACCTAAAATTTCCCCATGCACAAATGTTTAGGCTACTGTCAATATTCAGATGAATCCTAGACTCTCTAGTGCAATATAACTCTTTGCCCAAGTCTGCCCTGGACTTTGATCTGGTAAATATTAGCTGAGCTTGTCTACCAAGTGCTGACAGATCTGAATTAATTCAGAAAAGCAGCCAGAGGAATTTACCTACCATTTACCATAATTGCCTAGTAATCATGGCGTTTACCCTGGAAAAGGGAAATTTTGCCTCTGAGCCTACCTCAACCTGAAGAGATTTGAACCCGGTGTCATCCTGTTTCCTGTTGGAAAGGCCTCACCAGCACCTCTTCTGGGAAGAGTGCTCCAGTTCTACTGGGTAACAACAGAGAGAGCCAGGCCTAGCCCCTGACTTGATGGATATTAAAGCATGTCTGAAATTAAGGGCTAGAAGTCAGGTTCCCTTTCTGTCATACTATACAGATATCATCTGTTTGTGTCTTTGTATTGGGTCTGGCTGGAATGTTAACTTTCCCAGCAGCAGCCCATACAGTGCCGTACTCTGCAGTTGTAGCTGGAACAGCAGTGTTATCACACCAGTGTTGTGTCTGCTGCTGAGCAGCAGTGGCACAGTATTAGGCCTTTCTCTAACCCTCTTAGGGGGTGGGCAAAAGGTGAGGAGAGAAACATCACTAGGGCAGCTGGCCTAAACCAATCAAAGGGATATTCCATACCATGTGATGTCACACTCAGCAATAAAAGGGGGAAACAGGAAGAAGAGGGGAGGGGTGGGCTCTCGTTTGGAAGACGTCGGTCCTCCTCTTGAACACCGGCTGCGTGCGTTGAGGCCTTGCTTCAAGGACGTGGTCAATCATCGCTCATTTGTGGGAAGTAGAGAGTAATTTTTTTCCTCTGCACTTCCATATAGCCTTCATTTATTTTGTTTGTTTGTTTTCCTCCCTTCTTTTTATTTTCCTTTTTTCCCCTCCCTTTCCCTTTTTATTTCCCCTTAGTTAAATTGTTAGTTCATGGTAGTCTTTATTTAATTATTATAATTATTTCCCTTTAATTAAACTATCCTTATCTCAACCCGTGAGTTGTTCTTTGCTTTACTTCTCCCCCTCCTCACCTAAAGGAGGGGGAGTGAGAGAGCGGTTGTGGGGTTTAGCTGCCCAGTACGGTAAAACCACCACAGTCCTTTTTGGCGCCCAACGTGGGGCTCGAACCCACGACCCTGAGATTAAGAGTCTCATGCTCTACCGACTGAGCTAGCTGGGCTATAGCCGGCCCTTTTTGGGCACCAAAAAGGACTGTGGTGGTTTTACCGTACTGGGCAGCTAAACCCCACAACCGCTCTCTCACTCCCCCTCCTTTAGGTGAGGAGGGGGAGAAGTAAAGCAAAGAACAACTCACGGGTTGAGATAAGGATAGTTTAATTAAAGGGAAATAATTATAATAATTAAATAAAGACTACCATGAACTAAACAATTTAACTAAGGGGAAATAAAAAGGGAAAGGGAGGGGAAAAAAGGAAAATAAAAAGAAGGGAGGAAAACAAACAAACAAAATAAATGAAGGCTATATGGAAGTGCAGAGGAAAAAAATTACTCTCTACTTCCCACAAATGAGCGATGATTGACCACGTCCTTGAAGCAAGGCCTCAACGCACGCAGCCGGTGTTCAAGAGGAGGACCGACGTCTTCCAAACGAGAGCCCACCCCTCCCCTCTTCTTCCTGTTTCCCCCTTTTATTGCTGAGTGTGACATCACATGGTATGGAATATCCCTTTGATTGGTTTAGGCCAGCTGCCCTAGTGATGTTTCTCTCCTCACCTTTTGCCCACCCCCTAAGAGGGTTAGAGAAAGGCCTAATACTGTGCCACTGCTGCTCAGCAGCAGACACAACACTGGTGTGATAACACTGCTGTTCCAGCTACAACTGCAGAGTACGGCACTGTATGGGCTGCTGCTGGGAAAGTTAACATTCCAGCCAGACCCAATACAGTCTTCTTTCGCTCTCTCTCTGACATTTCCAGTATTCCTGGCTGCAAATTGACCTTGTGGAGACAAGGAAAGCTTTCTTATCAAAAGCCTGGACTTAAGGGAGATTTCTGTAAGTGTGTGATTATGGGAGTGGGAGAATGAACTCAAACCATGTGAGGCTGAGGAAGGCTATATTTGTCTCCTTAGGGAAATGCTTTTAACATTAAGCTCTCTTACAGCAAGCACATGCAATTTGTCACCTTCATGAAAAAAGTGCGACCATGCCTCTGAAGTGCTGATCCTCAGAAAATGCCAGGCTTCACATCACTGGGTTAGGAGAGCTCCAGAGAGAGATAAATGCTTTGAAATATCACTAAGAATATTTTTTCAGTGGCAGTTGTATAAAGCTCTCAGCTTAGTACTGTAGGTTTTCTGGCATGGAAGCCAAAGGCACCAGTTTAGATAGTTTGGATCTCTATATTGTGAGCTATGAGATATTGAGATATGAGATATAAATCCGTACAATCAGGTAGGTGGTTTTGTCCTCCCTGAACTATGATTTTTATGGTAGTATCAATATGAGGCTGATATGCACATAAGACTATAATGAATGGCCCCCTGTAAACTACAGTGGGCTTATTAAACAACCATCCACAAAATACTTATTAATTCATTCTATATTAATTCTAATTTTCTGATGAAAAAATTATTTAAGTTAGCTGACTTACTCTTCTCTCAAATCCTTGTCAGAAACTGTCCCCTAGACCCAGTTTCCTGTGGCAACAGGGTCAGGTTGTGCCTGGCCAGCCATATAGAGGTGTTCCACAAAGGACAGCAGGAAGTGACTCACAGCTGGTTTTAATTTCAACACTTAAATGGTAGTGTAAAAGCAGTTGGGCAGGTTGCGAGTTCCATCTTATCTTTGTAGAGTGGTGGCATGATGCATCAGTGTAGTTCTACTGAAAGTGCCAGCACCCAGCAGCAGGGATAGAGTGCCTGTCCCACAGAGGTTGTGTGCTTGTTGGTTGTAAACAGCACAGATTTCTTTTTTTACATCTTAACTGTGTTGGCATTTTCTGCTACACCAAATATGTCTGCACGGGAAATTAAAATTATCTAACACAACAGACAGCATTAGCTGTCATCATCTGGTCATCAGCATTTTAGGTGTTAAATTCAACATCAAAAGATTTTTTCTTTTTCACAAAGTGTTGTTGTTTTTGTTTTATTTGTTTTCCTTCTTCATCATAAATTTGGCAAAAAACTATATACTGAAGTAAATTTACAGCATTTGCACATCTGGCAGCACTTATTGTATACTTAACAGCAACAAGTCCTTTTGTGCTTTTATACATTTCTTGTGTTGGCAGGTGGCTAGCTACATATTGGTAGGAGTGTCTGTGTGTATGCTAGGGTAAACACCCAACTGGTGTGACTACAGAAGAAGTAGGTTCTTCACTAGAACTGTACAGCTTTCTTATAACTTTAACTCATTTTAAATGACCTTTACTGATCATTTATTCTGATGTTTCACTCTTGACACTCAAGAGATAGTAAAATCATACAGTAAACTACAGAAATAAATATTGTTGCCCTAATCAGCCCAGCTGGTCAGGACCTGGCATTTCTGTTTGGAGTGCAATTCTGACATTCTAGAAATTAATTACATAATGAATCAAAGGGAAGCAGGCATTTCCCCTCCCATCTCAGCTTAGTGATCTCACAGCTTCTTCTTTGATTGTGTTACATTTTGAATTGCAGATGTTAAAAGTTTATTTGAATTTATCATTTTTGTTCATTTTGACTTTTTACAGTAATAATGACTATACAATATATATATATGGACAATATCAAGATTGAAATGAACCACTTTAATAGTCTCAAAAAAGAATGAGAGTCTAAATCAGGGTGTTCTTCCAAAATTAAAATTCAATTAAAATTTCATGAACTAATATTTGGTAGGCAAAGGCACTGCCAAGGGATTTTCAGCCAGCAACAGTTATATTTAGGCTGTTTTTGTTTGTTTGTTTGTTTGTTTTTTGTTTTAAGTAAAAGAAAAATATTGAAAGGTATGCAAGGTATATAAAGAATAAAAATATTCTCCCCTAATAAGGAATCACCCACAATTAGAACATTAACAAATTATCATCACACGGTCTTTTTGTACAGGGGTACGGAAATGGACTGAGTTTTGCCATGAAATCCTTTGGATCTTACAGTTTATACCCTTGTAGAGAAACAGATAATCCCTTTTACATCCTTCTGTAGGTTATCCAGACCTGAGTCTAAAGGAGCCTAATGAATTGCAGGCCTACTACCTCCACACTTCAGATAACAATGATTAACAGCAAAGACAGGGGATAGAAAGAAACAGATGAATCCTCTCCCCATTGTATTGGTCGGCAAAGTGAACTGGTAAAAACAGTCTAGAGATTTTGCTCTGCTGATTTGTTATTACCACACATAGCCACATCATTGCCACATGTAGCATAGCTGGGAAAGAAAAGTGAATTTTGTACAGAAACATACCTGAGATACAACTCCCTCTTAAGGCAATATTATCCTGCAATGCTTATCTTGGGTCAGTGTAATCCTGCATTGAGGAATTAAATTATTTAGGGCTCTGAGGACACCAAGTTTAGGTACAGTAAACACCAGGTTGAATGTGGGCCCGAAAGTGTGAAGTTATTGCAAGGCAAAGAATATACCGGGCTTGCAGATTCAGGGAAGTTATTCTTTCCCTCTGCTCTGTGCTGGCGAGGCCACAGAACTATGTAAATGATATAGCCTAACATTCTTCAGTTGTAGCAGATGATGTAACCAATTGCTCTTAGAAGGTTCAGACTGGATGTTAGGAAAAAAATAATTATAAATCACCAGTAAGTAAGGGCAGCTCTGGATCAGGTATCCAGAGAGGCTGGAAATCTGTCTCAGAACTCAGCCAAAGTCATGAGTGACCTGATCTACATTCAGTATTAGTCCCACTTCAGGCAAAGTCTCCAACCATCATTTCTGAAATTTCTTTGGGATAATGTGATGGTATAAATATGGGAAAAGTCATAAATTTGCCATCTACCTGCTTTAGCCCACTTCTAGTTCAGCTATTTCTTTTGGCGACATTTCAGTACTCAGTGAAATCACTGGGAATTCTTGCCTTCCATTTGGTCTTAGAGATCTTCATTCAGTAATCAGAAAACCTAGCTTTCTGCTTCTGTGTACCTTATGCAACGAGCCTTATGAGTGGTAAGGAATTCTGCATCTTGTCTTAAACAAATGGGAAAGGAGAAGAAGGAAGAATCACTTGCTAAGCTTGTCCCTGGTTCTATGTTTTCTGGATTCCTCTTTCTGGGAGCAAGTAGTGAAAGAAAGGAAGTCTTCCCTGACAAGTCAAAACTGTGTCTAGGAACCACTTGTGCTTTGATAACTATGTCTACAGAGCCATTTCAAATTGTCTCTAGCAAGACCTTGGTTCTGCACAGCCAAGACTGTGAAGCAGTAATCATGCATCATTCACTCCAGTGCTTTTACTCTGACCTAACAGAAAAAAAACAAACTAAACAACCAACACGCAACCATTTTATGGTTGTTCACAGAGCCTGATTGGTTTTGCTTGATCTGAAGCACACTGAGACCAGTGTGAGTCTTCCCTCTAACTTCTAATATGCTTCAGATTTGATGTGTCACGTGTACAGACCCACTTGATTTCTCACTGAATGAAGCATATTGTTACTCTACAGTTTTTGACCCCGTTTTTGGTATCTATTAAAAAAAAAATGCAGTCAATTAGATCTCTTGATTTTACCAGTCTCTTTCTGAAATGTATTCTGTTCAAATTCTGATTGGAGTTGGAAGATTCCCCTGGTAATTTTGAAATACAGGTGTGAAATCAATCACCCTGTCTTATTTTATTTTCTTGCTGATTGTTTCAGGTTAGACAAATTATGATTTCAGTTTTTGATTGAATTACTTGACTTAAAATAACTCTTTAATGTTTTAGTCATAATTCATGCTTCTAGGTCATTATCACAAAAACATGGTGCATTTTCTATTCCAACCTGGATTTTTGTTTTTCTTTAGACAAGCTACATTTGTTTAGTACTACATTGTTTGATTTTCTTTATCTCCTATTTCAGATACAATCAGAAATCTACATTAACTTCGTTATTACTGCTATTCAGGCAAAATAATGGACTACATGTTTGTTGAATGAGTATGTGTTTGTTAAGAAAACTCACAGGCACACACGCTGAATATTTTTCATTATTTGCATTTAGTGATATCTTAAATGCTTTATATCTTCATTTACAATATTTGAAAAATATATTGAACAGACCCATAATAAAAATTTACGTTTTGCAGGATTGATTTTTAAATCCATTTTGTAATTAAGTTAATCTTGTGTGGCATATGAATGTTAAATCTAATTACATAATTAGACACCTGCATTATTAACTGATCTGTGATGACATAACAAATGCATCCTTTGAATTCCGTTGTCTTTGTACATTTAATCCACAAGTTACTTGATGTACAGTTGATATATTGAATACTGGTGTACAGTTTTGTTATACTAAATTTACCAATTTGATACAGAAATGTCAAGTCATTCATAGAAATTTTGATATATAGTTAACTGAGCTATATAGCTAACTGTACTATAGTTAATTATATGATAGCTACAGATATTTAGATTCGTAGCACATTGTAATATGACAATTTTATTTCTTAAATGTCACTGGAAAGCAACAAATTACATTTCATATGAAATTATTACTTATTAAAATGTCTTCCAAAATTAAATGATTGTATGACTGAAAAAACTTATGACTCTGATGGGGAAGCTGAGAAATACAGTTAAGGCTGAAAATATATATGAGATTTTAGAATCAGTAGAGACTTCATGAAATACAAAGACATACTTGTTGATTATTTATTTCTTAGATCAAAGTAGCAAAGTGTGCATGGTGATAAAAAAGGAAGATGCTACAAGAAGACGAGTCACTGTAGAGAGCAGTGAGGCGATGTTAAATCTGCGAGGTGAATTGTAGCAGATTTGTTTTAGTATTTTCATAATAATATCGTATAAAAATGGAGGTGGGTGAGCTGTGAGTGAAAATTGTCCCCTTTTGTTTCTTGTTTTTAATTATTCATTTATTTTGGTAAATCTGTGCACTTAGGTGTACAACACTGATAAATTTGAAACAAAAGTCAGAAAGAAAGGCTGGTTTCTGGGCCATATACATTTCCACTAGTTTCAGTTTTGACCACTATTAAGTAAGGAAGTTTTCTTCATGTAGTGTGTTATATTTCTGAATTCATAAGATTACTGCTTAAAAGCTATGAAGACTTAAAATGCAGAAACTACAGAAAACTAGAGTTAGGACACCATTTAACTATATTGGACTTTTTTTACCTGCAAGGGGAGGATATGCTGATGCATAAAGTGAAGACAAAAATTTCTGTTCTGTATTGGGGTCCTTTTTCCATAAGTAAAGCTATTCTAACTTGAGGAACAAGTGGAGCTTCAAATTTCTGCCATATGAAGAATGGGATTGGAACACTGAGGTCCATTATGCAGAATCTGTGGGGATTCTGTGACACTGAGATTTATATTCCAGGCCTTTGTTTAATGTGGAATTTAACATGCTTTGCACCATTTCTACACCTCCTTTTCTCTGTTTTGGTTACATAGATTCATTTAATACCACAATATCTTTGTAAAGTGGATCAGGTGTTATTAATGGAAAAGGCACAGGCATCCTGTTGGCCTTCTAGTAATCAATCTGGATTCTCTTCCTGTTTTTTGAAAGATTTCCTGGATTTCCTGTGTTACCTTGGTGAAATTACATTAACTTCCTACACCCTGAGATTTTTTTTTTCTTTCTTTTCCCCATGTTTAGTACTTCAGCAGGTTATCTAATGATTGATTTAGAACACAGACAATCCTTTTCTGCATTTCTGGCTTTTACATGGAAGAATCTTAGTTGAGCCCCCAGGTGCTAAAAATGAAATGAAAATTGTATAAAGTTAACAGAAGTATAAGGAAAGCATAGAAACACTATTTTACATACATTTAGTTTTTATTTTTTTGGAAATTGGTGTTGGTACTAGAACAGAAAGAGATCTTTTATAGTTCTTTTGCACATCGCTTGAATGGCTGTGCTACACTTTTCCTTTTTCTAAGGAATAGTAGAAGCTACAGTGCATATTTGCTGAGGACACTGGCTAAGGGCTTGTTATTGTAAAGGTGTCAGAAAATGAAATGAAATGAAGTGAAATGAAAGAATATAAAAGGAGAGGCTTTCTGAGAGTGAAATCATTTCATCTCCTGAAATGTTTCATGTTTGACATATCCAAGTTCAATGAATGTCAAATAGTAAAGTCATTTTGCATGTTTATTTTTACCTTCACTAACTTGGATATCCTTCCTCTAAATTTCATATCTTTTGTTCCAGCCAGTTTCTGTTTCTGCCCCAGGAAAGCATGATGTTGAAAGAATTTTGTAAGGCAGTAACTAAAATAGTAGCTATTTCATGCTATTACCCTTTTTTCCGTTCAGTCAGAGCAGATGTGCCATTGCATATCAACCACATGCTGGAAATCTGGCAAAACTACAGCATAGATCTCAAGTCAGCACAGAGACAAAAATCTTTCCCTGTGCCTGTGAATACTCTGAGTCTTTTGCTGCTTGGGACCAATGGCAGCTTCTGAATGCAGCTCAACTGTTCAAAAGGCTTCGAGCTACAAAATAAGCCTCAAAGTTGGCTTAATTCCAGTACCATCTGTGCTTTTAGATCTTAAACATGTATCTATTCAGATGCATTAACATGTGCAAATTCTTTGTTTTATTTCAACTAGCAAAAGACAATGAAAAATAAAAGGGGAGAAAAACCACCCACAGTGTGGAAACCCCTAATCTTGTTATTCAGTGAAGAGTTGTGGTGACAGAATATTCATTTCTCGTGTTGGCTATAAGTGTTGTTTTACTGGGTGAATGATGTGAAGACTATTGCTATATGATGTATAGTAACCCAAAAATGAATTTTGCATGTGAGTGGTGTTACTCTGAAGTCATAAAATGCTTACATTCTATAAAGATTTTAGGCCAAATTCTTGTGTTTTATCTAGTCTTCATTATGGAAAATTAATTGTTATGCTCCTTCAGTTGGTAGTTTCTGAGGTCTCTCTTATGTTCTCATATGAAATTCTAGCTGGAGAAGACATGTAATTACTTCTTAATGAAAAATATTCTCCTCTTATATCCATGCCTACATGCAACCTTTTTTACAAGTAATAGTGAAAAATCCCTCTGGAGTGCAAGTAAAGTGTCCCATTGCCTTTAGGGAGTTTCAGATAAGGCTTTTATACTGAGACTTAGTGACATGTACTGTAAGCACTCAACTACTGTAATTTTTAATGACTTTTACCATGTAGATTAATATCACAGATGTAATAGTTCCATATATTTTAATTCTACAGGTTGTCATTAGGTGGAATTCTATAGCTTGTGTCCTCTGAGCAGGCAGAGAAGATGATGTGAGCAGTTGCTTTAGGCTGCAGAGCCTTTGAGTTTAGGAGCAGTAACTATTTCCCATTTTGGAAGCCACTAAAACTGCTGACATTGCCTCAGATTCCATTCTCCACGCTGTTCAGAAAAGGTTACTGAATGCAGTTTTTCCCTACTAGAGTCTTCCTATTTTTTTTAAATAGCACCCTGCTATAAATCCTGCCTTGATGTCTATTATCCCGCTCTGCCACAATTATTCCAGAAACATTCATGCCAGTCACTTGTCAATCCCATGTCCATTTTGCTAAGAGTAACAGATTGCTGAACTGTGCATATGCCACTGTCAGAAAAGTTGCCAGTGATCTCTTTCTCAAGATTTTCAGCTGCTCTTCCCAACTTGGGCACTCTAAAAGGAGGAAAATACAAATGTTTCTCAGTATTTCCCTATTTTCCCATAAATTCATATTTCTTGCTGGTAATTACTTCCCACTCCAAGCTGCTGGAGTGGTGTGCACTATGCATGCCACCAGTCCACTGGCAACCACCAAACCCTAGATGCTGCTGAACTCTTTCTGTGTTGGATAGAGACAACAAAGATAATAATTTTAAATCAGCAGTTTCTTAGTCTGGCAGTGCAATAATCTGAGATCATATAAATGCCAGAAGCATTTATATGCTGCTCCCCTGGAGGGACTGTCTGCTTTCTTGGCTCTCTTAAACAAATCTTTCCTTCTAGCTGTCCAAATTATGCTTGGAATGACATCAAATAAAATGGTTTTTACCAGGTTGAGAACTGTTGCTTCCCTTCCTTCACAGCTGTTCCCTGGGCATCTGCAAGGAACTGCCATGTTGAGGTGGAAGCTGAAGTTAAAAGGTTTCTTGGAATGTATATGTGCATATGTGGTGGTTTTACCGTGCTGGGCAGCTAAACCCCACAACCGCTCTCTCACTCTCCCTCCTTTAGATGAGGAGGGGGAGAAGTAAAGCAAAGAACAACTCATGGGTTGAGATAAGGATAATTTAATTAAAGGGAAATAATTATAATAATTAAATAAAGACTACCATGAACTAAACAATTTAACTAAGGGGAAATAAAAAGGGAAAGGGGAAAAGGGAAAATAAAAAGAAGGGAGGAAAACAAACAAACAAAATAAATGAAAGCTATATGGAAGTGCAGAGGAAAGAAACTACTCTCTACTTCCCACAAATGAGCGATGATTGACCACGTCCTTGAAGCAAGGCCTCAACGCACGCAGCTGGCATTCGAGAGGAGGACCGACGTCTTCTCAACAAGAGCCCACCCCTCCCCTCCTGTTTCCCCCTTTTATTGCTGAGTGTGACATCACATGGTATGGAATATCCCTTTGATTGGTTTCGGTCAGCTGCCCTAGTGATGTTTCTCTCCTCACTTTTTGCCCATCCCCTAGGAGGGTTAGAGAAAGGCCCAATACTGTGCCAGTGCTGCTCAGCAGTAGACACAACACTGGTGTGATAACACTGCTGTTCCAGCTACAACTGCAGAGTACGGCACTGTATGGGCTGCTGCCGGGAAAGTTAACATTCCAGCCAGACCCAGTACAGCATAAGAGGAAGTTTTCAGCATCATCATTATGTAGATTACCATCATTAACCATTTTAAAAGATTGGATGTGTAATTAGTGACAGATAATTATCACAAATTCTTTTCCATCCACTTTATATACCTTTTCTTTCCTCTTCTTTTCAAAAGCTTATTTTTGAGAGAACAAGCAATTAGTATTATTTCAGCTTCACAAACTCTATTTAACCTGGAAGTAAAATATTATTTATTTACTCTTTATTGACAGATTGTGTGCCTGAAATATTAAACTTTGATGGTAATTTAAAAAGTCAGGTCTTAACCTAGAAGCATTGCACCGTGGCCACAAAAAGCTTCCTATATTTTAATGTTTATATCTATGTTTGTTGCTAGCGTGATCTATTTATTTATGAAAAATATTAATTTATTCACATTTACTTAGTATCCATTAGACAGGGTTGACATCCTTCGAACAGTGATGAATTATCAAGTAAGTAGGCCAAAGACTTTTCCTGAACAGGAAGTCTATTTTAGCAAATGCCATAGTCTGCAAAGGAAGCTGAGAAAGTCTGGAGGTTTGGCAATGCTTGAATGCCTTGTATTTATGATATATCAACTAAATTAAGTATAAATATGTATTAAATGACTCAGCTGAAAACAAAACAAAACAAAACAACCAAAAAATAAAATCACAACAATTTGAAGTCTACATTTCTGCACAATCCATTAGGCTTTTAGGCTTCTGTACTTGGTTATTCCCAAACAGGACTCAAACATGAGACTGCAGAGGCCTAGATTCTATGTATTCTGCCCCTCCATTAGATGCATTACCAAGTAAACAAGGACTTATTTGAAACAATACAGTAGTACTGGAGCTATCTTTCTCAATATTTTGTATTGCAATTCTGTAACTTCACATTTATTTAGCTTTATTTTTTTATTTAGTACATTTAGTGTTCCCACTGATTTGCATTGCAACTACATCTGAACTCACAATGTGTTGAGGAGACTTTGTGCCATGGGATAGGATTCGTGTCCTTATGTCAGTCACTGAGAGCAGTTGCCCTGAACTAGTTGTCTCTTATGGACTCAGCTCCCATCTATCTAGGGCAAGTACACATCTGTCTCAGCTAGAAATGTTGAATAGGGTTGTGGTTGTTCTTGTCTATCCCTCTTGACTATGGCAAGACCTAGATAATCAGAACAGGATAATTCCTTAGTAGTCTCTTTACTTCTATCTGAGCTGAATCCTACTCTTATGCATAAGCCCTCTTGAGACTTCTAAAAACGTTTGGCTTAATTAAATAAGAAATATCTATGAATGCTGTGAATGTGAAGAACCTGAGAGTCTTCTAGGTACTGAGAGCAATGTATGAAACTAGATTACTTCAGATGACTAAATGTAGGAGTGCTTTGGGACTACCTTTTGTACTATATATCTGCCCCAAATTTTCTGCTGTCCTGTTTTCTCACAGGGGCTTCCTGACCTGCCTTTCTTTGGTCTCTTTCTGAACTGACTCATCAGAGAGACTTTCTCTAGGCCTCATCTCTTGTTTTCTGCAGATTATTCTAATGCCAAACCAGTGTTGGCAAACACAGACCACAAGGCCATGTTGTATAGTAACTAATACAAGATTGAGAACCTGTCTGTCATTATTTACTACCTTACACTCCTTATTGCTAAAGCTGCCAGTGTTTCATTAGTATAACTGGCAGTTGCATTTAATGTATGAAGAGGCTGCAGAAATCCCACAGAATACTGTAGGGAGATAGGGTTCCATTCAATGAGATTTGCAAACTACTTATTTGTACAGAGAGTTGGGCAGCACTGCATCCTGAAAAAAAGAGTGTTTGGTGGGGTAGGTAGGACTAGAGGAAATGTGTTATTGACACTTTATGAGATTTGTGAGCTCATACTGCATAATGAAGGGAAATGTGGGACAGTCAGTGCTGGGCAGCTTATGGTAGATATTGCAATGGATGATGATAAGACATTGTTGGGGATGTGTGGCATTTGTAGAATGCAGAACACAGTTGTGGGATGAGGATGAGAGAGTAGAACAGTTGGCAGTCGCATTCCTAATCACAGAGGGTTTTTATTTATTTATTTATTTAAATAAATAAACATACATGTGTTATGGTTTTGAATAAACAATATTTGCTCAGAACAATACCATTTGATTTTTAGCAAATAGGCCTGAAGCACACACACAAAAAAGATACAGGTATGTGGATAGGGATGTATGTCATTTTGCTGATAGTATGGATTTCTGGCATTTCGAAAAGGTCATATGTATTTGATATTAAATTGGATGCTAGTTCTCCTGGTGTCCTCTTTAATTTGTCAGGCCGACTCCAGAAATATTGCAGCATGGAAGTGCTATCTCCATTTTGGAAATGGAGGCTGATGTAGGTATGTTAATCTGAGAAGTATGTATTGTATTGAATTTAGCCCTCCCCAACACATCAGAGTCCAAAAATAATAATCAGAGTCCATTAATAAATTAGGTTTGAATTTTCAAGATGATAGAAACTTAGATCTTGATTTGCAGAATAACCACTTCTCAGAAATGCTATTACATCCTTATAGCTGTTTATATGTATGAAAACAGGTTACTTCTAGAATGTATGTCAGATGGGTAACTATGTGATATATAGCTGCAGGTAAATAGTACAAAACCATGGACTATGAAGTGACTCTGTATTTACTTGCAGGTCCAAAAATTCGCTTGTAAGCATTGAAGGCAAATGTTATAAATGAAACTCTTTGTATCAATCACCTTTAAAATGTGCATTTACAGCATTAAAAATAACATTTAAAATATATTAGTTTGAGATTTTCAAGCTAATTTGTTTTGACCTTCTAGTTTTTATTAATTTTAATTGAAAACATATTCAAACAGCAGATGTAGCTTTCAAAATTTTGGTATTTGAGACCATGAAAATATTTTGCAAATTCTTGAAGTCTGTAGGTTTTACAGTAAAGGCTAAATTTAAAGAAAGCAGTTCTCACCCGATCTTACAGTAAAAGCATCCCTGTGTCTGTGTCTCACACCAACATGACACGACATGGCATTCTCCTGGGGGAATACGTCAGCTTGCAGAGACCTTCGCCCACACATAGGTCAGTTCTCTTTTGAACTGATGTGAGATAACTGCGAGAGGTGTGAGAGCCAACATAGCCGGGTCAGAAGGTGAATTCTGCTCTCATACCAATGCAAACTTTCACTGACATCACTGGGCCTTCACTAAAATTTGCAAATGTGGGAAAGTAGAATTTGACCTCATGGTTTAACGGGTAAACAAAAGGACTGTATTTGGCCAGGTACCTTTGCTCCTCGATTGCATATGAGCCTAGTTGAATACTAGCACAAGTAAATTCACTGTGCATTTCAGACTGCATTTCAAAATGACTTACATACATGGAAACGGATTTACTTCAGGTGTGATCTTTTCCCAATGGTCTGAGTCGATGGAAACAGGAGGGGGAGCTGTGGGAACAGGAGGAAAAAAAGAAAAAAAAAAAGGAAGAAATAAAAAAATTATCACTTTGCTATGAAAGAGAAAGAAGAACAACTCCAATTTATTTTAACCCTAACTGTTCCTACCTAAAATACTATTTTATTTAATCTTTCAGTATAATGGCTAAGTAGGGTTGTCATATGATAACCAACTATAAATATGCTGGGTAGTGAATGCTAAGAGGGAAAAGGAATACTTCAGACAAAAGACACTGTTATCACATGATTAAATAAGTGTAAGTAGCAAGTAAGAATGAAGTCAGGTCATCTGAAGTCAGTCATCTGAAGGTTTCTAATCCATTAGAGTTGCAAAATTCTGCCTCCCAATAGGAGGTAGTAAAATTTTAAGCACCATTAAGATAAAAATGCACAACTTTCTGAAATATCTGGTGACTAAACTAGTAATGAAATGGATTCAGAACTCCAAAAACTTTCTCCGGTCTTTTACTTCTGTGGGTTTGAGGAAGGAAAAGTATATTTAGCCTGGTGTTGTATATAGTCCTCTGAGAGACCTCCAGTTTCCATAAAGAAGAACAGGTTCAGAAAAGCAACCTACAAATAGGCCAAGGTATTAAGGCAGTATTTCAGAGGGGATGATTTGTACTTTTTGTGTTCTGTGTTTGGCAGAGGAGAAGGAGGAGGACTTGTGTCTTGCACATGTGCTGTAAGTGCTCTATCTGCTAGCTTCTGAGAACAGAAAAAGTCAGGACTGGTACAGCAAATGCTTGACATACCCTTTCTCAGTTACCTGTCTGCAAAGGAGGATGCATAGGTGTGAATCCTCAGAGAAGTTAAGTAATTCTTTCTGCCTCAGTGTTAGCTATCTGCCTCTATTAGGAGGGCAGAAGCACTTGCCTAAGTATCCTTAGGTGTTTCTATTGCCCAGCTTAGATAGCTTCCTTGATTTTTGTTCTGCGTGTAATATGCCCATGTTTAAAGCTTTAACTTTGATCTTCAAAGATCTCCATGGAAACAGCTTCAGCTACCTCAGCTAACACACCTGTCTTGGCTGTGATCATCATCACCTATCTTTCCCTGGAGAAGGTAAATTACTAACCCCAGCAGGTGTTACTCAGAAACTCAGAAGACAGAGACAGAGATGGATATCAGTATTGAATTCACTTTTACACTTCATCAGAGCAGTGAGAAGCTTCAATACTCCCCAGAAAATCCATTTCAGTAATGCAACGGGCTTAAAGAAAAAAAAGGGGGAAAAAAAGCCAAGTAATTTCCTTCCTTGTGAAAGAAAGGAAATATGAGTTTCTTTTAAAATTAACAAATTTTCAAATCCTACAGTGATAATAGAATACACAGAATGAAAGCATGTTTAGATTCATGTAATAGTATGAATATGAAGAATTCAATAAATAGAACATTTGCTACTGACTTATGAGTAGTTCAGTTTTTGTCAAACGCTTCTTTCCTTACAGTTTTTCATTGAATCCTCAGTGACAGTTATTTTACTGCTAGTCAGTGAACATTTCCTCTTTTCTTAATTGGCCATACTTCTTACTAAGCAAATTTAGCCAAGGCTTTGGTGAAAATGTATTGTAAATGCATTTAGCATTATAAAACTGCACATATGAGTAAAATTATAGTTTAATATTTAAAAATATAAATTATGTTCATTAATTAGAGTTGAGAACATTTTCTATATGACAGAGTTGTTAAACTGACAAGAAAATATTTGAATGTCTAACTGGATTCCTTTGTTCTTTTTCATTTAGACCTGTCCTACAATGCTACTTGTAAGTAGTACATAAGATGCACTAATGCATCTTATTCCATATATTTTAGACTAAAACAGTGCACATGTGAAAATTGGGATTGTAGAGATTAGTAGTGCAGTAGTAATTGAAAATATTATTTCTACTACCTCATACAATGTGATCTGCTTTTGTTTAATTCCGACCGTAGCTAAATCACTTCCTCCTACTAATAAAAACATTATGAAGTAGTCTTATTCTAGTTTCACTATGTCATTAACCAGTAATTGTGTGGTTTAGTTATGTGAGATTTTCAGCTAAGAAAACCTTCTGTCACTTATGGATGAAATTAATAATTTTAATGCTTAATGAGGAACTGTAAACTAGCTGCTAACCTGGGTCTTTATCTAAATTACAGCCCAAAAGAGAAAAAGCTGAAAAACCAAACCAAACGTACCCTTACCACTTTCTGAATGAAAGCTTTAAGTTTGTGTTATTAACTTAGTGAGGGCAGTAAAAGACAGCTATCTCTTTCACACAGGCTTAAAACTGGTAAGTCCTCAACGATCAGTTATTATGTTGACAAAGGCAAATTCATGCTGTCCTACCCTTCCCACCTCATCCTGGACTGTGACTAAATTCCAGAGCATGAAAAGCTACATAAAACCTTCACACACATAGGGCCAGTGTACCGAGATAGAAGATGTAGGTACCTGCGTAGTGCTATCACAGAATTTTAGAGATTGGAAGGGACTTCAAGAAATCATCAAGTCCAACTCCCCTGCCAAAGCAGGTCACTAGAGCAGGTTGCCCAGGCAGGTGTCCAGGCAGGTCTTGAATATCTCCAGAGGAGTCTCCACAACCTCCCTAGGCAGCCTGTTCCAGTGCTCCATCACCCTCACCGTGAAGAAATTCTTTTGCATATTGGTGTGGAACATGCCAGCTTCAGGCTGAAGGTGTGCTCATAATTAAATCTGTTGTGGCTTCCTCAGCTCTACTTCCGGTTAAAGCAACTAGTGTACCTGGATGACTGATGCTCATTATGGGGCAAAGCACAGCTGTTCTGAATCATCTGGACAGCAGAGGCACAAACCTGTGTATGACAATGCCTTTGGGAATAAATTGATCTCTGTGCACCATTTATGTGGTTTTCATACAGTCTGACCTTCTTAGGAAAAGTCATATTAGATGTCTTTCATTTATCTTTAGATTTTAACTCATAGGACAGAAGCAGTGACAGGTTTGCCAGACAGCGGGGCATCTCTGAATGCAGGAAGGTTTATGAAAGGGCTGGAACCTGCTTTCTCTCTGGTCTGAGTGGGATACATAATGTAGCTAAAACTGCCAAGAGGAGGGAGGGAGTGGTGGCTATTGCACCAGTGATTGCACTGGTTCTGTGTATGACTGGAGCACATTGCTGGAGAGGCCCTCATGCTATTTAAATTCCACAATAGAATTTAGACAGAATCTTCTGCAATAGACTTATGTTTCCTTTTCACAAACACCAGATATTTGGGATTTATGCAGAAAAGCTGATGAGAGGTGGATCATGCTGTTATTTAAACATCTCCATCTAATACTTTTGTGTCTTGTGGGGACTCTGTTAGAATAAATTGAGGATTACAAGATGCTGAGCTACTTTGATAAGGGGAAATTTAATATCTAAATAAAAACCATCAAAACATTTTTTTTTCTCAGAAATACAGAGAAAAAAATAATAAAGGACTACCAGGAATTTTTGTTACAACCCCTGGTGTTCGGAAGTTTTATGAATTTATTTTGATTTGGCCCATAATTAAGACTAAACTATGGTTATGGGAGATAATTCTCCTATTAAGTGAGTTTGTGTTTATTCTCACTTTTGAATTAGCAGTGACAGGACCTATATCCAATAGACTGAATGTAAGATGAAACTCTTGTGAAGAAAAAAAGGTATGATGAAAGTCTTCAAAAGTGTTTAACATCTTCGTTTACAACTAAATTAGAAAATGGCTATTTGCAAAAGTACCATCATTATTCCTCAATACTGAATTCTCTGCTAATGAATCAGGTTCCATGGAAGTTATTTCTGACTGTAATTCTTTGATAATTGGCTATGAACTTTCTTATCACATGAGTTTCCTTGTGACCAAAGTTTCCCTGAGATAAACTTACAAATGAGTCTGTTCAGTGAGAGCGAAAGATTGCACACAACTCTAATAGGCCACAAATTGGATTGCTGAACAATCCTCTAATCTGTTGTCTCTGTTCTTCTTTCTCTATGACTAAGACTAAGGAAAAAAAAGCCTATGAGCTGCTGTCAGTTGTAATTATGCCAAACTGAGATAAAATGTCCTGACCTGTGAGAGGTAGGTCAAATGTCAGAGAAGGCTTATGGGAAACAGTAGAAGGTTGAAGGCGTCTAAATAAGCTTTGCAAGTATTTACCCTTTTGTAGAAAATAGCTGTGAATTTCTAAACCAGAAAAATTATAGAAAATGTCAAAGCATGCCTACAGTGACCCGGCTCTATACTAATCTCTTGTCAAGCATATTGATGAGTTAAGTGGCTTAATAATTATTTCTCCATCAGAGATGACACATATTGATGCCTCATCACCAGACAGCTTTTTTATATTTAATGTCTGGATTAGAGCCGCTTAAGTCATTCTGTTTAATGTTGTCTATGTATAAACATTCATGATACAACTTGAATCAATATGTTTTAATTTGACTGAATTTGCTAATCCATTCTGTTCTATTTAGTAACCCATTGTACCAGTAAAAAATCAAAAGAACACTGAAGTTTGCAAGAAAATTAATATTAATATACAAATACAAATATACACAAACATATATATAAATATATTATATACATATAAATATATATATATATATATTTCTCAAGACTACATTGATGCTATGTTTATAGGTTCTGTTGGTAGTTATAACACCCTAACGTTTTTGTTAGCTGGAGGAGGGACTTGAACTAGGCACTTGCTTGTGAAAGGAGATGGTCAGTCAAAAATTTGGTTACCAAGTGAGAAATGAAGCACTAAATTATTCACTAGTTTGTGAATACAGCCTGAAATTTTCTGTTCAAACTGAAATAGCATGCATAAAGCCAGTATTTATTCACTATTGAAAAAGCTGAATTTAATAAGTAAACCATTCTGAAACTGTATGCCTAACTTGAAATGAAACAGGTTAAATGAGAATAGTAGCATGATCAGGCCTTACAAATGATCCATACTGATTTTTCTTTAATGTATAAGTAATCATGATGCAAAGTCAGGAATAAGTGTCATGGAGTGATGATATTCAGTCCAATCTGTAGTATTCTTTTACATGTACATTGATGTTATTGTTGTGTTTATTTATACATCATTAAAGGTATATTGGATGGCTTTACAGGCAAATAGATTGCTAGCTTGCAAGCACAGAAGAGCATTCCTTACTTATAGGTTAAATAATTACTCTCCCAGTTGTTATGCCACTTTTGCAGCCAATGCAAGATGTCCTTTCCTTTGGCAAGGTAAGGGAGAGAATATCTTGGCTGACCTGTTGAATCACCCTACCTTGTCTCCACTCCTCTCTTTCTCCTGTACTTAAAGACTGCACTTGCGGTGCATTTGCAGATTGACAGAAATGACTGTCAGCTCCAGCCTTGAATCATTAAAGGATGTTGGGTGGTTAATTGATCAATTTTTATTAGTCTAACTCTGCTGAAGCTCTCATATGTAATATTTCAAGGTCCTGAGGAGAACAGGATATATATGGTAAATAAACAATCATCTTTTGAATGCTTTCCCCAGAATATTAATGTGTAACAGTTATCTGTTGAGTTTGAATTTGCTGCTACTGAAAATACATATTGAATGACCTTACAGTTCTTATAATGTATAATAAATGGAATCACTTCTATTCTCTTAAGAAAACATGCAGAAAAAATCTTCAAATTTATGTGAACATAATCTATGTAGACATCAATTTATATAAATAGTAATACATCCTACAGCATATTCTCTGTAGCTCTAACCAACCAGTACAACTCTGTATTGGATACTTTTCTGGTATTATTTCTTCATTGGCCTTTTAGTTTTTCATCTTTAACATAGATGATAAGCTTTAGATTAAAACAACATATTAAAGCTTAAAATGAAAAAGTCAGGTTGTTGTAGAAAAATTTTAAACGTTTTTTATTCTCTGTAAAGTTGTTCTTTGAAGCCACCTAAGTTGTTTGCTATGGTTGGTTAGATGCGTGCTCAGAACAGGAAAATATGATAATGAGTTTCAGTAGAGTTAGAGGGCTTGTTGTGCTGCACTTTGCTTTCTTGCTAGGATTATACCAATGCTAGGGGATGAACTGATATTAGCTCTGCCTTCATGTCAGGTATATGGAGTATTTCCAGATGTGAGAAGTTTCTGTAAGGTCTGTTGGTCAGGTTAGTGGGAAAGCTCTGTCAAGCGAGACAACAGGATTTGAACAATGCTATCTATATACAAAAGAACCGGAAGTTTCAGTATGAAAGTACTGTTTTGGTGGCTTTTCACCCTGTAAAGGTCTTAAATACTAACATCACCTCCAATAGTGCATTCACTTATCGACTGAGAAATTCATTCCAATATTTTCTAGCTATAGCTATTTCAGTCACAGAAAGAAGCTTGTGATCAATAAACATAAGCTTTTAGTCATCAATCCTTTATTCATAAATATGTAAATTTTCAGCCTTCTATTAATAATGCTTATTTTTTTTTTCTTCAATGGAGGGCAGAACTAGATTGAAGTCATTTCACCAGACTCTGAAGCACCATAAAAATAGAAAGAAAGAAATTTTATAGGAGTTTCATTGTAATGTTGAGATGGATAAGAGATAATATATATTTATTTTTTTTTACTGTGAGCTGACAGACATATTTGGGCAGGTGATAAACTTTCAGTTCTTCAAATTGGAGGCTTGACACTCAAAGTGACCAGTCTGAGGAAGGCATTTATACAGTTCTTGGTATATAGGGAAAAGAAAGATATATAAATAATTTAAATTTGATGGCAAAAAATATGGATCTCTAATACAGACCTGGAATTTGATATTTTCTTTGCTTGGCACACAGGTATCAGAGTATAAGAAACTCTAAGATTCTGGTACATTTCCTGTATCTGCACCAGCAGTTAAGTGGTTTACTCTGAACATCTGTATTTGATTAATTTCAAATAATCATATGAAAATGTTTAATTACCGATTTACATGTATCCTTGTTATTAGAGATATGTTATAACTCAATAATTTTCTTGAAATCAGTATGGACTTCGTCTCTTAGGGCAGTTTCTAGGGCAGTTTCTATGTCCTTGAAATTAAATTTTAATGTTATATAAAGTACAAGTGCATAAAAAGCAGCATAACCACTCTAATCAACTCGGGCTGATTATGATATAGAAAAAAATTGTCAGCAACATCCATTCACAAGAAAAAAAGTACATTTTTAAATAGATATCATGCAAAGAGGTTGATTATGGTAAATTTGTGAAGCATTTAAATGAACATTGCAACAACTTTTGTTTATGTAGCATAAACATTAACTTTTGAAACAGTTCCTGCTGGTATGAATCTCAAACGACTAAAATTAGACAAGCTGGAGATTAAAGTCTTATAGCAGGAACATTTTCTAGCTGAAATAAATACATTATAATAAAGAAGAGAAACTAAAGGCCTTATCCAAGCTTTGAAATGTTAACCAATCTTAGTGAAACACAGTAAGAAATCATGGCTTTTACTAGTGTTATTCTTCACTATAAAACTTTCTCAAATAAACACTTAAATGTCTCTTCACATAGAAAAACAAGCAAACACAAACACCACAGAAGACATCATCGCAGAATGTTTAGAGGTTTCAATATGCATAATGGATTTTAGGAGCTAAATAAATAAATAAGTAAATAAAGCAAGTTATCATTTGTGAAGTAGCTTTTAGTCTTTATTACTGAACTTGGTTATTTCTGACTTATTATTTTTTCCTGGTAATAAGCATAAATTCTAACGACCCACAAGCTCTGCAGTTATGCAATCCAGGAGCCTGTTATTGATATATGTAACGACTTTCATCTACTACTGAATTGGGCCCCAGGTCTTTTTGCTACAATTTGACTTTTCCTATCTCAGTTAATCAATGACACCCTTTCTGAATTAAAGGAAATATTCCAAACTATAAATGGAAACAGGATAACATAGTATGAATAAATGCATACTGTATAATACTAAAATAATATATAATAAATACATAGAATAAATAATATATGATTTTGAAAAAAAACAACACTGCCATCTAATCATGTGACTGACAAAAAAAAATAATAAAATCACTGGTAAATTCTATGTGTGGTTATGAACATTTGGTAGAATGAGAATATGTATTGGGTAGGAGCAAGATATGTAATGTCGTTTTTCAGATATTCAGCGATGACATTCTGTTTCTTTCCAAGTTCATGAAGATCCTTGATATTCTGGCAATCTATCTGTAACTTCACATTAAATTATATATGTATATAACAAGACTCTCTACAAAACAGTAGATCAAATACTGATTATCACTTTTTAAGAAGGATAGCCAGCTATTGTATGGATAAAAATATATATTCCACATCTACTGTTTTCTTCCCTCCTATTCTCCATCTCACATAGTACAAATATGCCACTATTGATCAAATTGTGTACCACTTGTCCTGGTCATTATCTGTTGGTTATAAGAGCATTTAGAGATGGACTACCCAGATAATATATAACACCTGATATGAGTAAGGGTGGCTCCGTGCACTGCTAGTACATATTATATATTCTTGCCAAACACACTAAGCTAAGTAAAAAGACAGAGGAGGCAAAAAGAAAACCCTACAAACCCACATTACCCCCATGAGAAGCCTGCATTAAAAAAAAATATGCAGAAAACTGCATTAATCGGTTCCCACCCACCCTTCAACATTCAACCCAGAGACATTTTCTTCTTTGTTCACAGGGTCATACTGGTATGACAATATCATCTCTTTGTTTTTAGAATCTGTCATCCCCTGGCTGAAGGGCTTGACTCAGAGGGTGAGTACTGATAAGGACATAGAAGCTGCTGGGAAATTCCTTGCAGAATGAAAGGATCTGTTTTAAGCCTGAAACAGCTGCACAGTCTCACTTACACCTGCGTGCAAAAAGGGGGATTTCGTGAGGCACCCCATCACAAAGTCTCTTACTCTAATGTTTTCATGTAGGCTGACAGTTCTGATGGAAGAGGCAAGGTATCATATACTCCATATCAAAATCTAAACAGAAGAGAGTCTGACCTTTTCTTCAGTGTACAGAAGGAATTATTTAAATAAAGAGGAATAATATTTCAAAATGAAAAAAAAAATGCTCAATTTTTCGTGGCTGCCTTTGGTTTATTCTTCTGTCATTAAGAACAAACAAATCAAGAACTGTGATGACAACCATAGGTGACATTATTATATATTTTCTTATATTATATATTTTCTTACTGGGTTGCATAAGGGTCATTTTATTTTACATCACTGCATTTTAAAACTTTCAATTTAGATTTTCTGTTTGGTTTCATCATAAGATTTTAGGGGGAGGAGGAATGCTGTTTCCTTTGCCAGCTTTAAGGAAATATTATTAAAGCATTTTTAATGAGTGATTTTTTCCACACAACTGTGTATTCTAGTTAGTCTAATATTAGAATAACTGATCGTCATAAGTTAGCATGTGAATGAGAATCCACAGTGTGATATGCTTTTGTATTCTCACAGGCTTATCTGATTTGACATATGCACGTGTAACTCACAAATTATACACCACACTTTGTATTTGTTCCATTGCAATACTGTGTAATTTGTGTGTTTTAATTAGATCAGCTACATGCTCTGTTCCTTAGTCTACTGAATTATTACAGTACAGCATAAATCAGTTAAGATTTCTAAATATTTATTTCAAGGAAATGCAAAGAGATCTCCAATTGGCATTATTCTGTTGCAGAGGCAGGCAGTTCTTACAGGAATTCCTACAGACAGGAACTCTCTGACTGTTTCATACCTTATTATTTCTTTATGTTTTAAAATCCTAATGATTTAGACTTCATTCCCTGAACTTAAAAATGAAAAGGAAAATTAAAAATGAAAGGAACATATATCCATTCCTGTGAGATGAACAAACAAACATTTTTTCAGAGCGAAAGACTAATTCTTGTGGGTTTCATGGAGCTATTATTGTTAATTACATTAATTACAGCAGTGACTAGAAATCCCTGAGAAAGGGACCCTCCTATTCAAGCAGACTACTTAGTAGGGCTTACGATTTACAGAGGTAAGAAAGAAAGGTGAAAGAAAGGTTAGAACACACTTGTGGGGCTTATCACCCTGAGAAGTAAATAATATGTTCATTCATATTATCTTTCTTTTCATTAATTTGGAATTTAGTTAATTTTAATTAATTTGAAATTTATTTATTTTAATACAAAATTAAAATTGTGGAATGAAATCTATGGTTTGTTATTCTATAAAATCCATATTAATTTTTTATTTTTGTTTTATGACAATACAGTTACTGTCTGTTATATGATAGAAAGGTTCTGCTGCTTTCTACCAGACACTGTCAACTAAGACAAAGATGATCTACTCTGAACAAATCTTAAGGTTTTTAGACCTATCTTTAAAGGAAGAAGGACTGGGAAAATACTATTTGCAAAACGTCCATCTTGAGATCGATCAAAATTATGATTTCAGGTGAAAATTACTGTACACTATATTTTAATCTTTTTGAAGTGAAGTATACACAGGAAAGATGCATAAAGAAATGCTGATGCCTTTAGGAACACGAGCGAGATGATCCTTCCATGGTTTTTGGCCAAAGGCCCCATTGGGTAGGATGCTTAGTCAGAGTGGCTAGTTTGGGTTGGAAACCTTAAAACTGTTCTTCTGTCCCCAAGACAAGAGAGTTTATTGAAGTCTTGGTGTATTTCAGTCAGTCCTATTGCAGCTCGTCCATTTTCTATAGATAACTTGTAATAATGTTAAGATTAAAAACAAAATTCAAAATTTCTGTGTTGACTGTCCTTAACTTCCAACCTCTATGATCATGTCCAGGTTCTTTCTCAGTGAAAAAAGTTAGTTGTGCAGTAGAGTCCTATTTCATGCACAGTTGTACCCAGGACTGGATTTTGGAGAAAACAGAGCAAGTGGTCAAGTGAATGAAAGTTTGGATACTTCTGAATCTGGAGGTTCTGCACTGGAATCCTCCAGTTGTGTTTCTTGTTGTGATATTCAGATTAAAGAGTCTGTATGGCCATATGTATCTTTTGTAAAATTTGTATGGGGAACAGATTTTTTGAAATAAAAGATAAAAGAAATAAAAAGAAATTCAAATAAAATTTAATATTCTGAAATAAAAGAACTTGAAAAACTGCAACTATAACTATAGCCTTTAGTTTTTTAAAAAGTATTTTTATTTTTTAAACTTGTCCTGTTTGTTTGTTTTCTAATTTAAACACAGATGTTGAAATAGAAGTCTGAGGATAGTATCCTCCTGAATGTTTCAGTTAGTGCCTTAATAAATTTGATACCAATCCAGTCATTATAAAATAAATGGATTTACAGTACAGCGAGTACTGGTGTATGGACTTTGCTATTTTTCATCGTCACATATGATTGCAAGATACTTGGTTATGCTGGTCATGGTTCACTGCTGTAGAATTGAACAGTCCTCATCTATTGGAGTTTATAGCTATTAATAGCCTATTATCATAGGCCATTCTAGTTGTTATGGGCAAATGTTTTGTTTTTGAGGGCATTTTTCGTGGTAGACTACTTCTGAAATAATGCTTAACTCTTGGTGCTCATGGTGACTGAGTGTTACTAAGAACTTTAATACAGTGAGTTACTTAGTTAAGCTTGAAAAATGTTGGTACCATATTTTCTTTACTTTTGCTCAGCTCTTACTAGCAGCCTTTGTTCATAACTGTTGTTCCAGTACAAATCCTGGGTCATAATAATAAACTAATAGGACAGAGATAATATTATCTGGGCAAAGATTCATAATAAACCAATGTCATATTTTATTTGTAATGTTTGACGTATTTTACTTACCTGTGTGTAAACGATGTTTATGCGTGTTTGGGAGCTTCATGTACCATTTTCAAATTTTGCTTCCAGGGCTACTTCCTAACATTTCAGTCAGTCAGTCTTTATAAAAAAAAAAAAAAAATTGCGGCAAAAATCTATTTTCATTAGTTATTCCTTACCACTTTGTCTTAAAGCTATTATTTTCTAGTCAGGATTTAGATAAATATGTCATTCTCTGCTATTTACTTTGACAAATACTTTAAGGTGTATTACGAGTTTAAACCTGTCTTTGAATTTGTTTTCAGTGATAGACTGCTCTTCAGAACAAAACCCTGGTTATTAACATCTCTTAATTTCTTTGATGTTATCAACAACGAGTATCAAAGGATTAATTTTTAATAATTCATGTAAGCAGACATAAGTGAACTTCCCTGCTATGGAGTTCTTTATCTACTTGTAGAAACCAACCAACATACTGATAACAAATCTCTATGGACTGTAGAGCTTTCCCTTCTAATTTTATTTAATAACCATTTAAATATGATTGATTTGATCTGCAATGGCTTGGAATTACTGGATCTCAAGACTTTCTGGCTTTGTGGGGTTTTATAAATCCTAAATATTAGATGTAATCTGTTTATTTATCTCTTTCTCTCTCTCTCTCTCTCTCTTTTTTAAATCATCTTTTTGAAAATGACAATAGGGATGCTTGTACTTACTGCCTTGTTGATCTCTGACTATATCCTTTTGATTTTCTATCTTTGTTCTTCTATTAGCCAAGTTTAGAACAGTTTTGTTTTGTTTTGTTTTTCCTGAGATGGTTTTCTTTTGGGTGGTATTTATTTATATTCTTAATTTGAATACTGAAACCTGCCATACCTATTCCTATTTCTATGAGGCCAAGAGGCAGTTTATAATGATTAAGAGAAAAGAGATTTGTGAAAAAACAATCTGCGTGCATATCCGTCTTACCTGATGCCTTATCATACTATTATGGGAGACCTGGCGAAGCTAAGGTTCTTAAGCAGCTTCAGATCCTGCCTCCTTCTCTGACTATAATGAGGGGAAAAAATTAATAAAAGCCTGAGTTTGCTAGACCGTTTCTACTTTCTTGCCCTTTTTCTTAGAATCAGTATCTTAGGAAGACAGTAGCCAAAGCTGAAGTCAGTAAATGAATATATGTGGCATGGGTCCTGAAACTTTCAGAAAACAAAGATTGTCTGTTGTACTTTTGTTTTGTTTTGTTTTATTGATAGCTTTATTTTATTTTATTTTATTTTTTTCTTGTTTTATTGATAGCTCCATACAAAATCATACTTATACTGTTATTTATATTGTAAACATCTCAATGGTCTACCTCAAAAGCAGAAATGGCCTGGGCATCATCTCAATTTCTGTCATTTACAGTATTTGAATACAGGCTATTCCTTCTCAGACTGTTTTTCTATGGAAACAAAGCTCAAGCAAAGTGACTGCTTGGCTGTCCCGTTCTCAACTAATCCTTCTCAATAAATTTAGAGCTACTTTACTCTGGCTCGTCAACAATGAGAAGATCATTAAGATTCTGAGAGTTTCATGCAAATAGCATAATAAATAGGATAAGTCTTTCCTGGACTATGGGAAAAATTATTTTCCAAGTTATTAGCAGGAGACCTGTTTACTCTCCCAAGTATGGGTGGGACTTTCTTACATTCCAAAGACAGTAAAGACCACCAGAAGCTAGGATTCATTAGTTCTGTGTGTCCACAGAACAATATGTTCATTTTTATGGGTACTAACATTCAGGAATCCTGACAATATGGGTGTAAATACACATTTACAGCAAAAAAATGTACATCTATGTTTTGAAAGCAAAATCCTCAATCCATAGGGAAAACTGGAATAAAGGATTTTGACAGTGTCCTGCAATAAAATAAACCAATGACAAATGGAGAAAGTTATATACAAACCACAGTTAACTTGGTGTCCATGGACTGTTTTTTGAAACTGAAAGCATTTCATTCCTGTGAGAAAAATCAGCTGTTGTAAGCATGTCACACAGGTCTGCCTGAGTCTTGAGAGATTATGACTCCAGAAATATATTTACACCTTCTCCCACTTCTGGAAAGCATCTTGAATGCTGGTTGCCTAAAGAAAGTTTAGGAATGTAACAAATATTTATCTACAAATACATGCATGCTGGGATTCCTGGCAACAGCTAATACTGGTGTCTCAAAGATCATGTGATATAAAGATCTATTTTTTAAGTGCACTTGTTGCTTGGGAATGAGTGTTTCTGGTTTCCTATAGAAACCTCTGTAATTTCTTTATGCAGACAGGAGGAACTTGGCATCTCTATCTGTCTTCATCTCCCTCATCCTAGAATGAGTCTTCTCAGCTTCTCCCTTGTCCTGATCCTAACTCTCAGATCTGTCCTCCCAGCCTCACTACCCAGACTTTTACAAGATCTTTGTTTGCAGACCTCTTTCTTTAGTGTTTCTCTTGTTTGCACTACTACAGGTATCCGTCATTTTTCCTCTTCCAGCCCTATTCACTTTTCCTGCTTCCCGTCCTTATTCCCGATGCCCATTATGCCCATTATGCTCTTTGGCTCAGTCTTGTAGCTTACTGTAGCCACTCTCACTGCTCACTTCCCTTATACCTTAGGTTTTCAGGCCCGATCTCACTATTCCTCATCCAGTTTTCTTTTTCTAATGTTCTCCATGCATCGTTGTGGCTGACCAGTTTCTCTTTATTTTTAATTAAACTGAAAAAGTCTTCCTTATCCCAGTATTGTAGGCTCTAGAATTTGCACAGATTTGTTTTCATTACCTATTCTGTTGAACATAAATGTACAAACACTTTGGTATATTTGCAGAGTCTGTGGTGTACATTCAAGTAAAATCCAACCATACTGAAATCTGAATCATAGAATCATAGTATGGTTTGGGTTGGAAGGGACCGTAAAGATCATCTAGTTCCAACCCCCTAAATCCCTTCCTCAAGTTGTGGGGTTGGCAGAACTCATGAAAGAAAAGGGTCATCATACCTTTAGGAATAAGCATATCAGTTCAGATACACTTAAAAAAATGATAATTAAATAAATCTTTAGAGTTGTATGAATTTATTGAAAACAATTCATGTATTTTCCCCAGGAGATTTCAACTTGAGATGGAAAATATAATTAAAATGTGGTAAAATTATAAACAAACAAAATCAAACAAAATCAAACAAAAATTAATGTTTTATGCAGAGGACTGTCAGGTAGGCTTGACAATGGACTCTGTTCCTTTTCACAATAAAGAGATATGTGGTTGCTTTCACCCCACTTCTACTAGCAAACAGCTATGATACACTGTAAGCAAATAAACCTCCATTAGCTTTAATTAGGCCTTATGGAACACTGCAGTCTTTCTTCTAAGATCTCCTTATGAATAAGGATCTTGCTTTTGTATGTCCTTAAGCAGGGGGACTGTCTATGGATATATGCATCAGAGAGTACAATGGGTTCCCATCTGTTTGTGCCCTTTAAGTATTATTAGACTATAAATTAAACATTGACTGTAGTAATAATAATAATGAGCACAAATTAGCTCAAGACATCAATAGCCAGCTTCTGCTGGCCAGGAAATTAATTGCTGAGGAAACACATTCTAGAGTGCAGAGGAGGAATGAGTTTCCTGAAAAGTGATGTACTTTAGGATCTCATCTGGCTGATACTTTCTGGGCAGTGCAGCATATTTTGCTTGAAAGTAGCAGTATTTTTTCACTTCATTTGAGTTTGAGGTCCCTCTGATTTTAATTGTCCTTACAATGAGAAGATATGCTCTAATATACATGTAATTACTTTTAATAGAATATAATATTTTCTAGGCTTTCTACTTTGAAAAGAACAGAAATCTTGACTTTATGATGCTGATAATACTAATTACACCCAATCACAGATTACTGTTAATTAAATTTTTAATAACGTGTAAAATAATCTATTGTAACAGACAATTAATTAATTTCCTAAATGTGTTGATAACAAACTATAATATACATTTACTGAATAAATTACATACATACTTAATTTCACTTGTAAATCAGTTGATCTTAATAGGACAACTTGTAATAGTGACCAAATTCTTTGTAAGATCATGATCTAGTTTACCCATTAATGATAACAGCAGATACTTTGCTTTTTTCAACATTTGAAGAAAAAAATACTGATTAAAATTTTAATTATTATGAAATAAGTGCTATCATGTTTTTAAAAGGTAGTTATTCTCAAACAGTGTATTATTCTTAGGGTAATCTACTATATTCTGTTTATTATTATTGTTATTGTTTATTATTATTTTTTATTTTTTATTTTATTTTTATTTATCAAACCATGCTTTGTTGCCAAGAAATTAAACATATATTACTGCCTCATGAAACCTCTCCTGTCTTGTAGTCAGTGTTCAATATAAAAGACTGAAGAAACAATCTTTAATTATAATTTCTCTGTATTTTTGTTTTTAATAAAAGAAGAAGAAGAAAACAGGGCAGTGAAAGTTGAAAGCAAGCACAAGACTACTTTCATTTCTTGAAACAGAAAATGCTCATTTCAAATGGAAGGTCAAGGTTATTTTCTTGTGAATTGGGCCATTTCAATTTTGCTCTTTTTGATTCTTTATCCTTAAAAATACCAGTACCTTCTGGAACTTCACTGTATGTTTAACAGCTGTTCCTAGCTCTAGGTTTTCTCTTTCACAGAAGTATAGGGCTGAATTCCGTCAAGATGTTGCAGACAATACCTACCAAGTGGCAGACACCACTGTGAAGGAAGGTCATTCAGAACTTTCTGGAGGACTTCCTTCTGCATTATTGTCTTTGCCACATTTTCATAAATAAATAAATAAAATAACAAAGGCTAATTTAGCAGGTTTGAACTTTGGTTTTCAGTTAAAGATTCCCATTAGTTTTTTCAAAGAACCCCTTATTTATAATAAAGCTCAACACCTTTACATTGGTGTAGACGATCTTCCTAAGGTAAAGGATTTTTCAAGAAGAACTAGGCTTGGAAAATTTCAGAACTAACACTCCATCATTCAGATATTTATTTTCAGTTCCATAATTTTTAGTTTGCTGATTTGTACAGTGTAGTTTATAAGTACAGTGTAGGTTGTAAGTTTTATCAAGTCTGTACTATCCTGATAACTGCTGAAATCCAATAATATATTTGCAGTTATATATATGTACTTAAACACATGTTGACAAGTAGCAGGCCTCTTTCCATTATTATTATTATTATTATTATTATTATTATTATTATTATTATTATTATTATTATTATTATTATATAATTCAGATGCTTAAATTGCTTTAATATTTCTACTTTCATAAGGCAAAGCAAGGTGAGATATCATATGGAATGTGAATCACATCTAGAGGGTTTTATTATATGGAATTAAAGCTATAGTTTTGTTTACCTAAACTTGTTAGTAACACCTCTGTAATACAGGGAAATAATTTAATCAAAGCCCAGGCATGAAGTGGAGCTATATTGACTTTCATTTCACTGGCTTACTTTTCAACAATATGAACTATTGTTCGGGATTAAAATCTTTGGTAGAGTATGGAACATAGAGCACAGTGACTCCAGTACAGGAATGCTGCTTGGCTTTCTTTGAGAAGGTAAACTTGTTTCCTCAACAAAGGAAAAATACAAAACTAGGAATTACTAGTTACTTGGGCAATACAAGTCAGGGCTCACTACATGAAGTTTTATTTTCTCATCTACAACTACTGGATGATTTTTTAAATAATGAAATAATTGTTCTGAGATGCTCTCCGATCTACTCTTTCATGTAGTCTTGCAAATAACCACATTTTTTTTTTTTTTTTTATGAAAAGTTCAAGCTACTTTTTAAAACGATGTCAAAAGCAAAGCTTGCTTTTAGAGATAATCCCCAGTGGAATGACTTTCAGCTGAATAATGCTTTGTCTTTTTATTGACAGGTCTTAGCTTCTTTATGTCTTTCTGTTTGCTCACATCAACCTTGTTATTTTTTGCTTTACAGGAAAGCAAACAGCCTGCAAATCTTTTTTGCAGACAAGTCAATGCATTTTTATACTTTCTGGTGCTTTATTTTCAGGGAAGTTCACATGGAGAGGTTGGGCACGAAGCCAGATGGCCCGGAGGTAATTCCTAGAGCTGCAGCAAGCTTTACACTTACTAACAACTGCTTTGAACAAATATTTCCAAATGGCAAGCTCATTGATGCTTGTGTGTTGAGCTGTATTTGGTAGAGACATGGCTTGTGATTTGTTGCCAATGCTTCGTGCTTTGATCCAAGAATGGAAGAAAGTTTGAGGAGGGTGAGTATGGAGGAAAATATTGTCATTTTGAATTTCTGAGTATAGATGATGTTTAGCAGGAATGAGCAGTTTGGTGATAACACTAATATACTGACATGTGAATTTGAATAAGACTTCCGTGATTCATTTTTAATGTCTAAGTAATTTAACTTCATATTTAAAAAAAAAAAAAAAAAAGAATTATCATCATGAATCATCACAGAATTCTGCTACATCAGTGAGTCAAACAAACCCCTAATATCTGAAAATACTTATCCAAATATCTCTTCCACCATACTATGGACTGAGCCAGAGATTTCACCCAGTAGGAAGAACTGCAGAAACAATAAAAACAGGAATTGCTGTGCTGAAAGGATTAGGAATGAAAAATGCCCCTGAATTTGGAGTATCAGTCTTAAATCTTAGGTCTTGCCTGACTAACGATCTCTTTTTATGACAAGATGACCCACTTAATAGATAAGGGGAAGTCTGTGGATGTTGTCTACTTGGATTTTAGTGAAGCTTTTGACACTGTTTCCCAAAGCATTCTCCCAGAGAAACTGGTTGCTCATGGCTTGGACAGGTGTACAGTTCACTGGGTAAAAACTGGCTGTATGGCCAGGCTCAAAGAGTCAAAGTGAATGGAGTTCAAGCCAGCTGGAGTCCAGTCACCAGTGGTGCTTCCCAGGACTCAGTACTGAGGCCAGTTTTGTTTAACATTTTTATTAGTGATCTGGATGAAGGGATCAAATGCAACCTTACAAGTTAGGTGGGAGTGTTGATCTGTTTGGGGATAGGAAGTCTCTGCAGAGGGATCTGGATAGGCTGTATTAATAGGCCAAGTTCAATTGCAGACATTCAACAAGGTTAAGAGCCAGGTCCTGTACCTGAGTCATAAAACTCCATGAAGCAATATAGGCTGGGGGAAGAGCCTCTGGAACACTTGTCTGGCAGGAAAGGACCTGGGGATGCTGGTCAACAGCTGTCTGAACATGAGTCACCAGTACACTCAAATGGCCAAGAAGGCCAACGGCATCCTCACCTGTACTAGAAAGAGTGTGGCCAGCAGAACTAAGGAAGTGACAGTTCTCTATGGCACTGGTGAGACCACACCTAGAAATACTCTGTTCAGTTTTGGGCCCATCACCACAGGAAAGACATTGAATTGCTTGAGTGTGTGCAGAGAATAGCAAGCAGGCTGGTGAAGGGACTAGAAAAGAAGTGTTATGAGGAATAGCTGAAGGAACTGTTGTTGTTTAGTCTGGAGAAGAGGAGACTGAAGGGAAACCTCGCTCTACACAACTACCTGAAAGGAGTTTGCAGTGAGGTGCTGGTATCTTTTGTTAGATGACAAGCAATAGGTTACAAGGAAATGGTCACAAGTGCACCAAGAGAGGATTAGATCAGACATTGAGAAGAACTTCTTGTCAAGAAGTGGCTGCCCAGAGAAGCTGTTGAGTCCCCATTCCTGAAGGTATTTAAGAGATGTGTGGACATGGCTCTAAGGGGCATGGTTTAGTGGTGGGGCTCAGTAGGTAAGGTTGATGGTTGGACATGATGATCTTGAAGGACTTTTTGAACTTAGATGAGGCTGTGATTCTATCATTCTAAATTTCCTTCTACATCCAGAGTTCTTCACAAAGCCATCCTGATATTAGCTCCTATCTTGCAATGTGACCTAACAAGAAAATTGGCATTTGGTTAAAGTCTTCAGGTAACACAGATGTAATGTGGGCCACTCCATGAATTTGCTAGATTTCATGATTTCATGGGTTATTAAATCTAGATTGTATTTCCTTCGCTTGTCTGTGATAATATGATGAGATATATTGTCAGAGACTCCACAAAATCAAGCTTTGTCACAACCTTTCCTCTTATTCACCAAACAAAATATTCCATCCAACAAAAGCAATGTTCTGTTCTTGATAATTGGTTATTTTAATTTATTATGTTGTTTTCACTTATTATGTTACTTTCTAGATGTTTGCAAACTAATTCTGAAATCAGAGTTTTGTAGTTCACTGGGTCCTCTTTGAATCTTTTATTTTATTTTTTATTTTTAATTCTGTCGTGGTTTAACCCAGCCGGCAGCTAAACACCACGCAGCCGTTCGCTCACCCTCCCCCCTCCCTCTCTGGGACGGGGGAGAGAAATGGAAAGTGAAGCCCGTGAGTTGAGATAAAGACAGTTTAATAAGACAGGAAAATAATAATAACAACAACAATAATAATAATAATAATACAATGATGACAATAGTACTACCACTAATAATATGTACAAACAAGTGATGTACAATGCAATTGTTCACCACCCGCTGACCGATGCTCAGCCTAACCCCAAGCAGTCAGGCCCCCTCCCCTGGCTAGCCACCCCTATATATTGTTTAGCATGACGTCAGATGGTATGGAATACCCCTTTGGCTAGTTTGGGTCACCTGTCCTGGGTCTGTCCCCTCCCAGCTCTTACTGCACCCCCAGACTGCCCGTTGGCAGGACAGAGCAAGAAGCTGAGAAGTCCTTGGCTCAGTATAAGCACTGCTCTGCAACAATTAAGACATTGGTGTGTTATCAGCACTCTTCTCATCCTAAGCCAAAACACAGCATTCCACCAGCTACTAGGAAGAAAATTAATTCTGTTCTAACTGAAACCAGGACAAATTCTATAGGCCAGTGGGATCTGTTGTGTCTTCCACAAGATCCTAAGTAAAACTACTGACAAAGGAGATGTTACTTTCACTATTTCCTTGAGTTCTGTAAGGTGTTTTCTTAAACCCTGTACATTTGAATCTCTTTCTCTTAAACAACTTCTTGTTCCTCTGTTTTGGCCTTTTGGCACTAATTCTTAAAATTAGTTTTGCAAGGTATGCAATTGCAATCATCTTCTCGGATTTTTATTTATTTATTTAGTCTCCATGGCACTTGAACCAAAGCATTACTATTTTTTTTTTTTTTTTGAGATCGAGGTTAAGAATTTAGAAATTTTAGTAGCAGTTGGATTTAATGTAAGTGCTCTGTGCCTATGAAGGGAGGTTCCTGTGGACTGGAAGAAGTAACTTTCATACCTCTGTTCATAAAGGAGAACTGAAGATTTGAATAACTTCAGGCTGCTCAACCTTATCTCAGTCCTTGGGAAGGTGATGGAGTAAGTAATCTTGAAAACTATGTCCAAGTGCATAAAGGACAAGAAGTTGATGGGGAGTAATCAGTGTAGGTTTATGAAGTGGAAGTTGTGCTTGACCAATCTGATAGATTTTTATGACAAAGTCATTAGCTCAGTGGACAAAGGGAGATTTCAAAGTTTACTTGTCTTCAGCAAGACTTTCAACACTGTCTTGAGAACAAGTGAAATACAGGAAATTCCACTCAGATGTAAGGAAAACACTGTTTTTTTTTTTTTTTTTTTTTAATTTTATCTGTGAGAGTTGTCAAACACTGAAACTGGTTACCCAGATAAAGATATTTATGTCAAATTAAGATTTGACTGGACACAGTCCTGAATAGCCTGCTGTTGTTGACACTTTGAGCAGGGGAAGTGGCCTAGAAGATCCTCAGAATGACCTTCCATCCTCAGTCATTCTGTGACTGTATCCAGGATTTCTTTCTAAACATATGTCATTGATTTCCAATGCAATGTTCTTCAGTTATTACTTTTAAAGAAAAAATTCAAAGTGCAGTATTCTACAAGGTGTGCCAACATTGTAAGGCAATTTGAGTGTTGTTGACGTCTGCACATACATCTTCATGTATGTAGATGTATGTTGAATATGTATGTGGAACATGTATGAAGATGTATGTTGAACATACATCTTCAGCATGATGCTTGTAGAAGATGAGTTTAAGACAGACAATTGCCATTTTTATAGTAATATTTGATCTTTATTAAAAACGAAAAGGGTTGCAGAGGTACATAATTTTATCTGTTTTCTTTATTTTCTTGCACATAGTGGTTGTTGGCTCATTATGTTATTGTCTTGCCCTCTGACTCATGCATCTGATTTAAAGCATCATTTTCCTGCTAGTAATTAGTATCTCCATCTCCTTCTCATTAAAGTAGCTAATATGCTTTCCTTCTACTCCAGCTGTAGCTGGAATGAGTTTTAATAGGCTGCTAGGACAGAACCTTAGGACAATTCATTTTATTAGAAGGACTTCCTTATCTTTTTTACAGGAGGTACAATCCTGTACAGCTCCTGTAAAAAAAAAAATTAGTTGCATGGGTTTTGGCAAAGGGAATCAATGCAGCCCACCTAAAACAAAGCAAAACAAAAACCACAACAAAACTCAAGGCAGTAGGTATAGTACATCAGAATTAAATAGATTGTAATGTGATAATTCACAATAACACCTTATTATTTTGTAAGTAATACAAACATGACTTTTGAGTCAATCTCTCCCTTGTTTTGTATATATGCACATTGAAGTACACCTTGCTGGTAAAATCTCTGGAGATCTCTTTTTTTTTTTTTTTTTTTTTTTTTTTTTTTTTCCATACGGTCTGATGATTCCATGATAAAGTGGTTATGTCCAACCAGGAAATACTTTGTTACATCATGATCAGAGGGAAGTGGAGAACACCAAGGCATTACTACTCAAGAATGTCCTGCTTATAAATAGCTCAGGGAAGGTGATAGCACAACCTCAGAAGTTGTGCCAACAATCGCATTCAAAATTTTACTTGATTGAAAGTAGTCTGGTGCTAGGGGAGGAATTAGCTGGGATCGGTGCTGCCTCTTGTGTCATGGGAGATACCACAATGGAGTTTGTAGAGCTGGGCTGGCACATGAGGGGCTCTTACAGAGACTTGCTGGGCATTGGCTACAAGCCAGTTTTGCATGGATGAGTATCAGAGACTGCCCATTTGTACAAGCATCTGCTGCTTGGTTTACTGTTGATATAGCAGAAATGTTCAGAAGCTTCTTTAAATGACTGTGGAGCATATTTGTGACCTGTCTTACGTGCTTTTCTCAAAAAAAAAGAGGTTGGGCAAGAAATACTGCTCAGCCTCACTTTCCCAGTATGATGGATAAAAACCTCAAGTCACTTCTGTTTATGATGCAAACTTAACATACTCTGAAAATATTGTGGAATTCACTGTGGAACAGGAATAAGGGTGGCTAGTCTAAAGGCATACATTCTGGGGAAAGATAGTATTTCTTTTTTCTATATATTTTTTTTCTTTTGGTATTATTCTATCAATGAATAGTAGGCTGGAATTTATGAGTACTTTTATAGCCATACTTTTGACTCAGAACAAGAAAGAATCCTACAGATGAAGGTATCACCTGTTTTGTCCTTCAAGTTAGGTCAGATCCACTAAGTCTTAATGCCCAGCATTCATTTGACTGAATCACCATCATTTGCTCTGTAGAAAGCAACCTAGAAAGTTCACACACAAAATATCAGCTCAGAATTATTGTGTTTGCTCCTGGCATCCCTTCTTTCTGCTTTCCACAGCAGATATTTCCACCACATAGATTATCTCTATGGCCTGATACTTTTTTTGGAGATTAAATCAGAGAAAAGCCAAAGCAGAGTTGGCTGTGCATGAAACAAGACAGAGACATGTCAATCACTACTAGGATTTCTAAGCTCCGCTTGCTTGGGGTATTTTTCTGCCAGATAAGGCACCATTTCCAGACTATTAACCATGATATGTTAGGATCATTCTTTCTCCAAGGGCCCAAAATAAGCCTGGAATAGCAGACCTTCCTATAGCTTGAAGGGACAAACATTGGTGGGTTGCAGGAACAGAGGTTAAGTGATACTTCAGTTAAAATTAGGAACATTAGACCCAGAGATGGCATGGCTGCCTCTGTTGGAAGAGGAAAAGGAAAGCTAGTGATGGTGATGAAAATGCAAAACCAGGAAACTTATAATGAAGGAGATTAGTGGTTCATAAACACATTTCTATAATAACAGTTCTTGTCCCTTGTGGAGACATATAAAGCCTAGTTTCTTCCAGGCTCCCTCATCTGAGACTCAACCTGCTAGCAATAAGCCTAGTGATCTCTGTCATACTGTGGGGAGAAATGTTTACCTCTAGGCAGTTCCAGCTCTCTCAGAGTTTGGTATAGTATGATGGGTGTCAGTGTACTGTGTACCTCTATGACATGGCTGGGTTAATCTGGCAAATCCTGCATTTGCTATCACGTACCCATAGAGGACTGAAGCTCTCTTCCAGTAGGACCCTCCTCTCAGAAGCACTAGGGAAGGTACTGAAAACAGCATTTTGATGTAAACATGTACCTTGGCATGTAGCACTGGTTTTATAGCATAGAAGCAGATGTCCTAGTAGATGTGACACCAGCCCTAAGCTTTTTTCCTGTTGCCTTAGCCAAGTCCTCTGAAGGCTCTTCTGGCCTGAATCCCTAAGGAGACCCTTTTACACAGTAAATTTTTGATTTACGTACCTAATTGTTCATAGGAATTGACTGTGTATTGATTATGGCAAACAGCCAAAGTCTACTGAGGCAACAGATAGAAATTCGATGAGCATGAAACATGGCACTGAGAATTACACAGACTAAACTAAGGAGAAAACACAGAATCACAGAATCAGAATTGCCTAGGTTGGAAGAGACCTCAAGATCATCGAGTCCAACCTCTGACCTAACACTAACAAGTCCTCCACTAAACCATATCGCTAAGTTCAACATCTAAACATCTTTTAAAGACTTCCAGGGATGGTGACTCCACCACCTCCCTGGGCAGCCTGTTCCAGTGCCTAACAACCCTTTCAGTAAAGAAGTTCTTCCTAACATCTAACCTAAAACTCCCCTGGCACAACTTTAGCCCATTCCCCCTCGTCCTGTCACCAGGCACGTGGGAGAACAGACCAACCCCCACCTCACTACAGCCTCCTTTAAGGTATCTGTAGAGAGCGATAAGGTCGCCCCTGAGCCTCCTCTTCTCCAGGCTGAACAAGCCCAGCTCCCTCAGCCGCTCCTCGTAGGACTTGTTCTCCAGACCCCTCACCAGCTTCGTCACCCTTCTCTGGACTCACTCGAGCACCTCAATGTCCTTCTTGTAGTGAGGGACCCAAAACTGAACACGGTACTCGAAGTGCAGCCTCACCAGAGCCGAGTACAGGGGGACAATCACTTCCCTAGCCCTGCTGGCTACACTGCTTCTTATACAAGCCAGGATGCTGTTGGCCTTCTTTGCCACCTGAGCACACTGCTGGCTCATATTCAGCCGACTATCCACCATCACTCCCAGGTCCTTCTCTGCCTGGCAGCTCTCCAACCACTCATCTCCCAGCCTGTAGCTCTGCTTGGGGTTATTGCGCCCCAGGTACAGAAACCTGGCACTTGGCCTTGTTGAACTTCATGCAGTTGACCTCAGCCCATCAGTCCAGCCTATCCAGATCCTCCTGCAGAGCCTTCCTACCCTTGAGCAGATCGACACATGCGCATAACTTGGTGTCATCTGCAAACTTACTGAGGGTGCACTCGATCCCCTCATCCAGATCATCGATAAAGATATTAAAGAGGACTGGCCCCAGTACTGAGCCCTGGGGGACACCACTAGTGACCAGCATCCAACTGGATTTGACTCCATTTACCATGACTCTTTGGGCCCGGCTATCCAGCCAGTTTTTAACCCGACGAAATGTACACCAGTCCAAGCCAAGAGCAGCCAGTTTCTTGAGGAGAATGCTGTGGGAAACGGTGTCAAAAGTCTTGCTGAAGTCTAGGTAGACCACATCCACTGCCTTTCCCTCATCCACTAAGGACATCACTTTGTCATAGAAGGAGATCAGGTTCATCAAACAGGACCTGCCTTTCATAAACCCATGATGATTAGGCCTGATTGCCTGGTTGCCCTGTAAGTGCTGCATGATGACACAGGAGAAGAAATGGATGGAGCAATAACATTTTTTATTGGATTGAACCACTCTCAGTGTTTAATCTCTGCTCTAAAAGTAAAAGAGAAGAAACATCATGACATCAATGGAGTTGATCTTTACAGCTGCTGAAAGAGGGCAAAGAGGTCTTAGCAGGCAGAGAACTCCTTGGGTATGGAAACAGGTTAAATACAAAGTGATGGGAAGGTGGGCATGTGTCACCAGACAGAGTGTCTGGTGCAGCCACCTGGTATTGCCCTGAACAATGATGTCCTGGATATGCTACAAGAGTTTGATTGTTGCAGCCCCTGTTTTTGGCTTGCTGGCATTAATGGCAGTGGGTACCCTTCCTGGGAGTGCAAGCTGGCTCTTTAAGCCAAAAGGTGGGTGGGAGGTGGCTGGATCTGGTAAGAATTGGTCTGACTGCTGGTGCACAAGCAGGATAGGTCAGCACGGCATTTCTGAATGAAAGTCTAGGTCTTCTGAGGGAAGAGCCATGTTGGGGATTCTACTGTGGTATGGTGGTGTGAATACTCAGGTACAATAAATACTCAGGGAATGAAGCCTCACATTATTATGATGTCTTCTTCAGAAGGAATATCACTTATCTTTCTCTCTGTTTTAGATGTAGTTTCATCGCAAAACAATGCTAATATTTTAGAAGTTCAGTTGTATAGGGATCTAAACATGTTAAAAGAGTTTAGATTCAAGGTGAAATCAGGCATAAAATTCAGCTTTTGTACAAAGATTTTTACCTTTTTGTGTGAGATTTTTGGTGAAATCCTAATGGTGAAATTCTTATGATGTCGTTTTCCTTCTGGCTGGAGGACTGGAACCAGAATACAGTGAATTACTTAGTTTTGAATCAGATAATGAAATTGCATCACTTCAGATGTGGGTTCATTGCTTTGGCTTGTGTTTGTCCTATAACAGATGTAAGGCTGGCTCGTACAATTGAATGGAAAAAATCTCTTTAACATGCATCAGCCTTGCAGAAACTTTCTTTCTATCTTCAGATTTGTTGTACTTGAGTGGTGACACTGATTAAGCTGGTTACAGTGTGAATTTGCTCATTTTTAACTGAAGAAATTAAATGTAGGAAATGACATCACAGTAAATTCTGGCACTGATTAATGAAGCTGTATTTTTTTTGTTGTTGTTGTTGTTTTGTTTTGTTTCTTTGCTATAACTTATGATGAAAAAACATGTTTTACAAACATTATAAATCCCATTGTGAGTTCAGTCAAATCCCAAAGTGATTGTACTTTTTAAGAGGGATTTTTATATACCATCATAAGCCTGGAGCTGTAAGCTTTAAATACTTAATTTAAATATAAGGCTGTTGTAGACATTAGCCTACTGTATAATCTCAGATAAATGCTGAAGTAATTTGTTTGCCTCCCAGCATTTCTGAAATAAAAATGTATAGCTTTACAGCAAAACTGAACACTCTACAGTAAAGGAAGTGTACTGTTATTACAGTTTTGAAATAATTATTTCAGTTTATTTTCTTACCAAGATAAACTGGTTTATATGAAAACCTGAAAATTGTGTTATTATATGTATGAAAGTTTTGTGTGTGTGGATAAAAAGCAGTAAACATGGGTGTCCTGGTTTCAGCTGGGATAGGGTTAATTTTCTTCCTAGTAGGTGGAATGGTGCTGTATTTTGGATTTAGGATGAGAATAACACTGTCTAAGTTAAGGACTTTTCAGCTTCTCACACCTCATACTACCAGAGGGGAGGCTGGGAGTGCACAAGGAGCTGGTAGGGGACAGAAACAGGGCAGCTGTTTGGCCAAACTTGTCAAAGGGATATTGCATAGCATATAGCATATAGCATCATGCTGAACCATAAGTATGAAGTGGATGGCTAGGATGAGGGGTACAGGCTGCTACTCAGGAACGGGCTGGGCATTTATCAGAAGTTTGTGAGGAACTGCATTATGCATCACTTACTTTCTATACTCTTTTTATTCTTATCATTGCTGTTATTACCATTATTCCTTTTCTATTCTATTAAACTGTTTTTATCTCAACTCATGATCTTTTAACTTTTCCATTTTTTTTTTTTTTGATTCTCTACCCCATCCCATTGGGGGTGGAGTTCAGTAGGGTGACTGAATGGCTGTGTAGTGCTTAGCTACCTGCTGAGTTAATCCACAGTACACATGAAAATAATTCCTTTCTTATTTATGCTATATGTATGATGAGTATACACTGAGGTTCTATGGCCTGTATTATTTTGTAAAGAAACAGCAGGTAATCAGAATTGTTCCTTCTGGCTATATAGCAAGGGTACTTGTGTGTGTATTTAGTGAAAAGAAATTAAGAGTATAATAGATAGCATTTATTTATTTTATCATTCACTCACAATTGTAGTAGCTATAAATCAGCATTCTTATAGGCTCAGAACACATTTACTGTTAATAAATTTCCATTGTCATGCTGTTACACTGTGCCTGGATGGATTTGTATTTCCTCACTCAGATTTGGTATCACACCATCTTTCTAGTTCCCTATTTTGCAAAGTTATATTTCATTACATCTTGACATTTTAATGTTAGTTTCCAAAGTCTTACAATGACATTAGTTTCACTTGTTTTGCTTTTGATTCTTTCTCTGTGTGTTTTCCTTTTAGTAATACTGTCTTTTATCATTTTCTGATACGAAGTCTCATATATTCATGACAGCTAAATTGAATACAATTTCCTTGTAAAATGTCAATGATATTCTAGAAGTAGTGATGATCAGTTTATTTTGAAACAAAGGTCAATACTTGTGAATTTTGTAGTTGTTTCATGATAGAACAGATGAGAGTATTTGAAGCAGTTAAATATATTGCATTTCCCTTGAATTACACTAGATGGCCTTCCAAATATATTTTGTCACTGCTCTTTACCATTATATACGGAGTAGTGTGGTGTACATAGACATCAGACCCGGCATTTTACCTGTATTCTGCTCTGTACTAGTTATGACCCTTGTAAACCAATTTTGAATATATCATAGATCTAAACTTTATCACCATTTTGGTTGTCTTTTTTTTTTTTTGGTAGACGTCTGTGTAGATGGTAGGATTTCTTTCTTTTAATCTTAAAACAGGGAGAGTGAACTAATGTTAGTGATTAATGTCTGTTGTAGCTAGAGGTGAATGATTTTCTAGAAAATTAAGTTGACAAAAAAGCTTTCAGTCTTGAATTTGTGAGTGATATTGACCAGAAATGTAAATAGAAAGATTTTTTTTAGATTTTTTTTTTTTTTTTCCTGAGCATGAATTACTTCTTGTCAAAGTAACATTTGGGAACTAAAGATATGTGAAAATCTATCTTCTACTTCCAGCCATAATTGTTGTTATTGTTCCTTGTTTCATTGATGAAAAGACCCTGTTGTTCCAACTTAACTCAATCCAAAGTGAAGCCCTTCCTCCCTCTTCTAGTTTGATGAGTTCAATTTCACTATTAAAACCAATACGTGAATAAACATCCCACTGAAATTACATGATCAGTAAGATGAAAATGGAACAGGTAGGGTTCATATAACCTGAAGGATTAAATTTGCCAACAGAGAATTTATATTTTCAGTGCAACAGGTAGTGCGGTTTACTTTGTAAATTTGAATCCCCGTGTCTCCCAATTACCAAATGTGGTTTGCAGTTTATGTAGTTGCTCATTTCTCATTGAAAATATCTTGTCAAAGTGCTTGCAGGACATCTTATGCCCATTTTCCTTGTGTGCAAATCCTTTAGCATTTTTTTCACAAGGAAAGCCACTGCTGTTCAGTGCAGTATGCTTTTTATTGAGGGTGTGAGGCAACTGCATTTGAAGAAAGTGGAAAGATTCCCATGGACTTGAGTGGAAAATGGATCAAAGCAACTATGGGGAACTAATCAACACTGGACATATGCATGTTTATCATATTACAGTTTGTTCATGTCTAAGTAAATGGAGTACCATCAAACTTGCAAATTAATCTGTTTCCAAACATTTTTCCACTTCTCATATATTGACTGTATATATTGATAGTATGTATAAGTAAATCAGTGGTGACATTAGACATGTGCAGTCAGTGTATGAAGCTCCACACTTAATTTGGTTTCATGCTGGTTGAATTTTAATTTGAACTAACGTGTCCGATGGCCCTATGGGTAACAATTTGTGCCACTTTACTATGTCCAGGTTCTATGTGAAATAGTTTTAACATTCAGCTTATACAAGAAAATGGCAAAATGACTATAGGGGATTGAATCCCAGTCTAAGATGATGTGGAGACAATGCATGCATGAGCAGAAGATGATGCAATATTTTACCAGCCTTCTGATTTCTGAAAGCTTCCAGTGACAGCTATGAAGTTCAAAGTAGAAATCTGGTGAAATTTTGATCGACCGTGACACCTGAAGAGACATGATCATGTCAGGAACTAGCTGGGCTGGTTTTATTATCACTTCGTGGCTCTATATCTTGCACTTTTTTCTCTCTCTGTTTCTGTATACTTGTTTTTAAGTGTGAGGTCTAGTGAAATGCTGTTAATGTGAAAAAATGTTATTTAAAACAATGTACTTTAAAGGCAGACCTCTGATGTCTTGTTTAATTTTGAAAAGGCTAGATTGCACTGGTTGAGGTAAGCATAAGGCTGTAGGAAGATTAGCTTTTGGCTCATTTGGCTAAAATGTTGCCTCAAATTTGAAGTCTTCTGTAATGTTTCCCTTCCTTTTACCTTTTTTTAGGTAATATATATATAATATATATATTATATAATATATATATAATATATATTATATATTATATATATATAATATTATATATTATATATTATATAATATATATAATATATATAAATATATATTATAATATATATATATATGTATATATATATATATATATATATATATATATTATATTGAGCTCTCCTTTCCCTCCTCAGAGGGTAGAGATGGTGGCCTGTGTGCTAATAAATAAATGATATGATCAATCATGTGCTAGCTCTCAGATTTGTCCCCTGGGCTTGTTTATTTCTCTGATATGGATATCGTTCATCCAAATATATATATGACTGGTATATATATATATATATATACCAGTATATATATATATACTGGTATATATATATATATATATTTGGATGAACGATCCAAATATATATACGACTGGTGTATATATATATATATATAATATATATATATATATATATATATATATATATATATATATAATATTATATATTATATATATAATATAATATAATATAATTAATATATTAATTATTATTATTAAATATAATTAATATATTAATATAATTAATATATAATATAATATATATATATATATTTTATATATATATATATATATATATATATATATATATATATATATATATATATATATATATTTGGATGAACGATATCCATATCAGAGAAATAAACAAGCCCAGGGGACAAATCTGAGAGCTGGCACATGATTGATCATATCATTTATTTATTAGCACACAGTTGACATGCTGTGGGTGCAGGGTAGGCCACCATCTCTACCCTCTGAGGAGGGAAAGGAGAGCTCAAGGCATAATGTGCACTTTGCCGAAAAGCCAGGAAATGGACCCTGGCCCATTTTATTTAGTAGCAGACTACTTCAGGGATTTGGAAAAGATCCAGATCTTCTATTTTATTAACAAGTAACTTGAATTCTTATGTGATACTTTCAAAAACTGTAATTTAAGTTGGCTGTTTCTGTCAACATACTTTCAAGGGCAAGAATATGACAAATAAGTAAAAAAGCTATCTAAAGAGATCTGGTTATTGTCTCATGCTCTTGAAGAAAAGTTGCAGATGAATGGCTATAGATAGTCTAAAACAAGATGGTTCTGGAAATAGCTCATAACAGAGCAGCTCATAACAGAGCAGTGAAATATTGCTGAGTATGTCAATATGATATATTTACACTTTGAAATTCTTTTTTTTTTTTTTTTAATTAAAAACTATAACAAGAGTCTATCTCTAATTTCTAAACGCTTTCTGATTTTACAAATGTATGTAATTAAAGTGGCAGCTAGCTCCCAAGAATGACTCTTGGTCAGAGCTCAAGTCTTATCAAATTAATTTCTAACCCCTTCTCCCTCTCTAACCTTAACTGATAGATAATTTTTGGCAGCACTCCCTTTCAGTAATTACTTTTAAACTTTTCTAAACCATATGTTGGTTTCAGAAAGAAAAGGTTAAGGTCTTCTTGGTTGTACTATCTTTTTTAGAACCAGCTCCTGGTCAAAATATGGGGATTCTGCCTTTTCAAGGGAAAAGACAGAGCTGGTTTTGAAGCATCCCACTCTATGGAACATGGCAAGTTGTAAAAAGAGATTGAACAAAACACCCAACATGATAAGTGATGCTCAGAATAACACCCAGATAAATATAAATCGTAGGTTTCAGTTCTTGTATTGAACAGAACTAGGATTGTATGGAGATTGTATTGAGAAAAAATTACGTCACATCTACCATCTGTGAGACATTTTGATCCTTTTTTGAATCACTGTCACAACTGTCTGTCTGTTATGATTTGTTTTATCCTTAAATTGTAGGTGTTTTGGAACAGCATTTTGTTCTGTGTTTTGATAGTGACTGGTATTCCAGTCACTATAGTGAGTGGCTTGTGGTCCATGACTATGAACCAAATTAAACAGCAGTTAAAATAATATTAATACATCATCTAGGCCATGGAGCTGTTCAAATCTTTTGCTTGTCTTACTCAAAGAATCAACAGTAAATTTCTATACTGTGTATTCATAGGTATCCATGCCACATTTCTAATTGTAACAGCTATGAACTGTAATATATATATATAATTCAATATTTCTCAGCTGTATAATATTCAATAACATTAACCTAAACATTGTCTGCTGTAGTAGAGCAGTCTTCCTCAAGTGCCAGCCTAGTCAGATCTGGTCCTATATGGAATAGGGATACAACTCTGAGGTGTACCAACTTCTAGTACTCTTAAACTATGTCTACCCTACTGCAGCAGTGACATTTTGAAATAGTTGGGGCTAACCTTATCATCCTATAGTTCTCACTGTCTTACCCTGCGTGTACCCACACACATGAAAATAGCCAAACTAGTCTTGCTTCTCAAGCCTCGGAGAATCTCAATGCCACTAGTCCTTACACTTGCTGTATTTTTTATTTTCTTTTTTAGAACTGCCTTGGTGGAAGTTGTTGGGATTGGGAGCGCTGCCAGCAAAGAATGCTGGAGGAGATGTATGGTCTCATCCTTGAACAAACTATCTTCTTCCGTTCAAACCTGGCAGAAGTATAAGTAGAAAACTTTAGAGATGGAATCTTATTCACAAGATGAAAGCAGATCTTGGGTGAAGTCCTCCTCTTATGCCCCGCAGCAGTTTCAAAAAACAACACTCCTAACTTTTCCTTCTTTTTTTTCTCCCTACCCTCCAACTTTCCATGGAGTGAATGAACTTACTGGAGAAAGTTCTACCTCATTCTCTTCCTTCTGCCCTGGATTGGACCTGGAAGTCCAGCTCAGGATCCCTGGTCCTGGCCCTGCCTCTGAATTTTTACTTTCTTCATCTTTCCAAGAATGCTATTTGAACTTTTTGCTAGAGCTTGAAGGCATTAGCACAGTGTTTAGAATGCACATCCACAGAGAGACAATTGATATTTCCCTTGGCTCTGGAAATTCTGTAGGATGAACCATGTCCCTGCACCCAGAAGTCAGTCTCAAAAACCATGTCCCTGCACCCAGAAGTCAGTCTCAAAGGAGCAGGACAGAAAAGAGTGAGTGCTGCCTGTCAGCACATTGTCAATAGGACAGAGGAATGTTGACTGCCATTGGACATGCATAAGTGGGATGTTCTGTGGATTATAGACCATACTCAAATCCAGAACAGCCCCCTTCCAATGGCTAATTATGCAACCTCAGTAATGGGTTCTCAATAGTTTCTCGGTTTTTGTACTGACTTTTATCACACTAAACACTGAACAAAAACAATTGAATGGGCTGTTGTGCATTGTAGACTTGAGAGGTAGCTATAGTTGAATTTGTGAATAATTACTGTGAGATAACTTTCATATAACAAACTTATGAATTTTGAATCAGACCATTATAAATTTGTTCACTTAAAATTTCATTGACACCTATCACCTAGAAACTCCATTCTTTACAGTTACTTGAAATAGCACATATCACAGCAAAAATTGGAACACATTTCACACTCCTCTTAGTTGTTTCTAAGAGCATCTCTTTCAGGGCAGATTTTGCTATATTCACTCTACTTGAGCTAAAGCATGTGGCCCAGTCATGACCAAGATATGTCAGTGAGCTCTTCTGGATGCAGATCCCAGCTGTTTTTTGCCCATGTTTCACACCACCACCAGCAGACAGTCCAGGTTTGTGTGGCTGAGGAAATAAGCCTGAGAAAACAGCTGGAGCTCAGGCCTGGACCAGAGCAGTTATTCAGCTCAGGGCGTGGATGGTGAGAGCATATATCCCCACAGCGTATACACAAAGTGAGATCAAGTTTGTCTGCAAAGCATGCCTAGCTTTGCTCTCACAACTCCTTCTATCTGTTATCCCACTAGACCTAGGTGAGAGACCATGACAGTGGTTGATTAAAGTGATTCCAAGATAACATCTTCAAAACAAAGCATTATTTATTCATCCAAGAAGTTCTATAACAGGGAGCAAAATGATAAAATGAAACCAGACCAATTCACATGGGGCTTACCTTTATAAAAGTGTTTCTTTTTCTTTTTCTTTTTCTTTTTCTTTTTCTTTTTCTTTTTCTTTTTCTTTTTCTTTTTCTTTTTCTTTTTCTTTTTCTTTTTCTTTTTCTTTTTCTTTTTCTTTTTCTTTTTCTTTTTCTTTTTCTTTTTCCTTTTCTTTTTCCTTTTCTTTTTCTTTTTCCTTTTCTTTTTTTCTTTTTCTTTTTCTTTCTCTCTTTCTTCCATTTTTTTTTTTTTTTTTTTTTTTTTACCCTTGGATGGGGAAGACAGCCTCCTTGTGATTTATACCTCTCTGTCAAGAACTCATCTCCAGTTAGCACCAAAGCTGTATGTAAACTTCTTCCTTCTTGAGACCTGTTTGGTTGATATGTTTATTTATTATTTCCTTGACCTATTCATTTTTTTTTACTCTGACCAGTGAAGTGGCAGCATCTAATTAGCTTCCACTATTAACAGCAGTTTTAATGCAGTTTTTTTTAAAAAAAAACAAAAAACAGCATTTTTTTTTTTAAGCAGTTTTCTTTGAACTGCAGTGGTTAAGTAAGCTATAGTCTGAAAAGTTGAAGAGTGGCTGAAGGGGACAGATGCTGGCAATGTAACACTTTGATAAATAAGCATATAATGCACAGATCTAGAAGCTTACCATGTGGTGAGCTTAAAGTTTTACAGTGGTATTGAATACTCCTGTCCACTCAGTCAGACACATCAGAACTTATCCCTGTCTTGTGCAATGGGCATGAAAGGAATCTGATGGTCAGTTCTCTCTCCCTTTTTGTCTTTGACTTTTGGTAGAGATTTTTTATAACACAGGAGTCTTGGCATGTGCGACTGTTTACCTGCTCTCCTCAACAGTCTTGAGTGGTCCACTCTTTCTATCAGTCTCACATTATCTTTGTGCCTTTATGTAGAGGGATACGTCAACCACAGGAAGCATTATTTTGGATACTCATGATGAATGCTGGCATTTGCTGTAATGCTGCATCTGGACATATCATTCAGTGGTATATTAAAACAATGGTCTGAAGCAATGGAAGTACCTGTTCTCCTGTTACATTGTACCTATATACAAAGCTATGATTTTTGGCTGTCTGGTTACTTTTCTGTATATGTGACCAGCACATCCTTAGGAATATATGCTTAGATTAGCAACCAGAGACTTTGGCATGAGGACAGCAGCAAGCTGGTGAATGGAGCTGCATGGATCAACCATAAAAATACCATAAACAAAACTTTTGCTTTTTGAAATGAGTTTTCTTCCATCTTGTCCATCTACTACTGCTGTAAGCATAGAGCTACATGTAAGCTAGAGGACAGCATGGCAGCGATTTTTCTCTGCTCCTAAGATTGTGGTTAGGATTACATATGTGTGTTTAACATCTTTTCCTCATCACAACAGAGCAAATCCATCTAATCTGCTTCTTGGTAGTGATCCCATGGTGAGTCCTTTTTCACTGTTATTTTCCAAGCTAACACTGAGTGACTGGCGTGGCATGAGCCAAATCTGTGCTAGGAAACCTGCTAACAATTAAACAGTACAGTACAGCACAATAATGCTCAAGTCCATTACTTTGCAAAGTGTACTGTAGGTGCTCTGTTTACTCTACTATGGATGACCTAGAGTCCCTAAACCTGGAGCAATCTTGAGTTAGAGAGATGAAGCTGTTGATAAAGCCCTGCCATGAAGGGCCCCTGCTCTAGCATTTGTTACCCCACTGTTGTGCATCATCCCGACAGCAAATACAGCAAGGGGCTTCTGAAAGAGCTGGGTGGCTGCCACAACAATGTAGTTTGCAGGGGAGATTGCTGTGTTCTGCTGGCTGTGTGATCAAATGGGGTTTTATTAATTTGATCAGAGTCTAACAACAGTGTGTTTCCTTCTCCATCCCAAACACTAAACTCTGCCATTGGAAGGTCTCCATGTTTTAAATAAAATCTGTGGTGCATATTTGAATAAACAATAGTAAAAGAATTAAGATAGCCACTGATACTTTGCTGCTTTAACACAGATAGATAGAGAGGATAATTTTGTACATGTTTGAAGTGATTAAATTTAATTAGAAGTTTAACATTTTTAAATAACTAAAAGAACAACTACATAGGGAAGAAAATAAACAGATGGAACCAAAACTATAACACTGAAATGATCACTAAATTTGTTACTGCTCTCAGTACATTTATTTGAGTGTTCAAGAAGTTTATTCAGGTATTGAGCACACCAGGTATTTAACATCCCCTTAGAATAAATAAAGCGCAATTAATAGTTTAATAATCTTTTATTACTCTTCCATTTCAAATACATGCAGGTCTCTTAAATATCTTAGATCTTGCATCCTTATCAGTATTTCTTGCAGTAGTACATAAAATTTACATGTATTTATCACATTTATATTACTATGTAGCCATTTCTTGTAGATTGTTTTCTGAGTCCTCCAGTACTTGTAGGTATTTGTTTTGCTTTTTGCTTTAGAGAACAGCTATTTCTGTGCTCAAAATTTCCTTGACGTTTTAAAGATATTTATATTGGAGACTATTTTTCTACTAGCAGGAAAAGAATTAGAAGCAATTAAGCAAAGTCTTTAGTTGTCTGTAGTGGAATGATGATAGTCTTTTACCACTAAGGAAAAGACAGTGTAATGGACTGACATGGGAAAGTCTCGGTCAGACTCCCTGTGGGTCCAAAGCAGGTTGTCTGCCTTCAAACTATCTATTGAAAATGGTCCCTGGTTGGAAAGATTTCATTATTCATTTTACATAGAAGACTTAGAGTCAGGCTTCTGGCTCTAGGACTGGATGGTCTCTAAGATGGAACATCAAAGAAGGTGGCACCTGTAATTTTTCATTTGTTGTCAATTATATCTATTATAGTATCTGTGGAATAAGATATGGTTACTATGACTGGAAAGTAAGAAATCTAGCATGTAGGTATACATATATTTAAGAAAAAAAAAAAAGACTGTTACTTGTCAGCTGGTTAATGTTGCCTTAATAATATGCAGTATTTTGGAACAATTACAGAAGTGAAGAACTAGGGATGAGGAAGTAAATAACATATGAGATAAGACACAACATGGCTTTACCAAATACAGAATGTGTGAGACTAATGTGATACTTTCCTCAGAGAAAATAACTGATTTTCCAGACAAGTGAACTGCAACAGATCTCATCTATCTAGAATACAATGCAGTCTTTGAGTATAGTGCCTCATGCAAGGTTATTAGTTCAAGAGCAGAAGCTGAGGATTAATATGAATAACATTATGAGAATAAAGATCTGGATGAAAAAAATAAGGCTACACTGCGTGAAGCTGAAAGGGAAGCTGTTGAGTTGGAAGGAAGTCATTGCATGGTAATTTCTCAAATATCAGTCTTTGGACCATTTTATTTAATGTTGTCATAAATAAAATGGGTAGAAGTAGACAAGTGCTAGTAAAACTGACTAAGGTCACTAAGACCTTAACAGAAATGAGGATCAGAATATAATTTGGTAGGAAAACTGAACTACCATGAGGACTGAGAGTAAGAGTATTATTAGGAAAAAGTATTAATATCACAGGTAACATGGTCACAAATTAGGGAGTGAAAATTACTAAACTTGGCTCTTCATCTATAGAAGGCAGGGAATAAAATGTGTGTATATATATGGGCATGAAAAGAGCAAATACTACTGAAGCACATTATGAGTAAAGTATTTCTAGTGGAGGTAGGGAGGTACTTGTCTCATAAGGCCTCTGAGCCTTTGTGCTCAGAATTGAGAAAGATATAATTATAAAATTGGGACAAATGGAAAGAAATATTATTAAAAGTCAGGAAATTATTCTTTGAGGAGAAAGTGGAAAATAAGGCTGTCTTGCTTAGTTTTGCAAAATGGAGACTGAAAAGGGTACAATTAATCATCAGTGGGGGAAGGGAGATGCATTTGATTTAAATTAGTGTTGGCACAAGGATATAAATTAGTTTAAGTAGGAAACTAGAACAAACCTAGAGTGTTTTTTAGGTGTTGGTGTTGTCTTGTGCTTTTTTTTTTTTTTTTTTTTAATAGAAAAGATTCTGTTATAGGTTGCCTTTATTAGCAGATAACTAGAGTTGAAGATTCAGGAGGTCTCTTGAGGATGATGTCATGCTTAATGCCTTACATTTTGGTGCTTATTGTCCTCATTTTGAGAAGAGCACATCTGATGCTTTGTTCTCTGAGAAATTGTTTTGGTTTGGATAACAACTGTTCATAAACTTAGGTCTGAAGTGGTTGCTCAAGCTCACACACAGGGCATGCTGCAGGTTTTAAACGTTAACTTTCAAAATCTTAGATGCCCATCTTTAGCATACAACTTTCATCTTTTCACTTACGTTTTAGTCTTAATCTACCTAACACAACACTTTTCTAGCGATAACCTATGCAGAAAATTTGGAAGGTTTGGCTTTTGTCTATTTTTGCTATGTAACAAAATCTACGGTACATATCTTACACAAAATAGTTATTGAAAGAAAAATGGATATTGGTTTACAGTACGATGAGGAATTACTCTAGTTACCATGTAGCAATATATGGAAGTGTGTACGTAAGAATTAACAAAGTGTTCAGTAATTGATATGTTTTAGTGAATCTAAGGTTTTATTATAGTCATTAATGAATGTACTGTTTTAAAATTTTTTAAATTAGCTGTTCAAAAATAATTTTAATAGCCAACAAAAACAACAATGGCATATTAAGTTTATATTATGATAAAACAGGCAAAAATATGCTCAGTTATTAAAATGGATGATCCCTGAAGCTGGTGTTATGCCTCTCCTTTTCCGTAAGACAGGGAAGAGGGTTGCTCAAGCACTGGAAGTTATTTATGAAGTCAGATTTGTATATTCTACTTTTAAAGCCCATCTCGCTTTACATGGGAACTTTCAGTGATTAACTAAGACTAAGGTTATAAAGGCTTTGGAGGTCAGCATTAGGAGACTTCAGAGTAAGTTAAAAACTCACACTTCACACAAAACTGAAAATTTGAGTTTTACTGCCTGAGTAATAGGGATGTTGCAAAAAATGCAGGAGCTGAATCTACATTTCTCAGATCAATAGTAAGCACAGAATTATTCATCTTTCTATTTGTTCAGTTAAGTGCTGATATAAAAACTTGAAAACAAAATAATTTTAAAATGAACAAAAAGGAGCTGGAACTTTCAGTCTCTGTTGTTCTCTGCTTAAGTAGGCAGAAAATTAACCCACTTGTTCTATTTTATCTCAGACCTTTTACTTTAAAGACAACATGTAGTTCCCAAAGTTAGTCATTAACTGTGTCCTGATAGGTAAAATGCTATGTAATTCCAAAGTAAATCTGTGCCCAACCTGTTCAGACAGCATAATGTCAAATTTCTAGGTGCTCCACCTGCCAGCAACTGCAATACATAAACTACTGCTGCATAATGATGTAGAATAGGTGCAGGAGGAAGTAAAATGTACCTCCACTATTCTTAAGCATCTGTTGGAAATTTGCTGGATGGGGATGGAACTTTTCTTCTTGGACTGAAGACTAAGAACAAAATATTAGGGTCTGTTTTTATCAGATCATATGAAAATTTCATGTGTAGTGTTTAAAATAAAATACCAAAATTGTCTAAAGCTATTTACATTTTGAAAACTGATAAGTAATTAATTTAGTGAAGGATTCTGTGCTGTTTCCCTTGCAATAAAAAATAAAGCAAAACAAAAACAAGCAAACACATTAAGACAGATTTAGTGAAGGAACCTATAAATAATATATTTGCAATAAATACATTTATTACAAAATACCTGTCCATGTAGATTAATATAACTCTGTGTATGTTCCAGACTTTGCTTTGTTTTGTACTCCCATTTTCCAAATTCTGTATGTTTTGCTTATGTTGCAAAGTGTATGGTCACTTGCTCTACCATTTGTTCTTATAGCATCTGATGTACTGGGTGATCCTAGTGATCATTGTATAATGATAATAATGGTAAAAATCTAGATTTCACTGTAATTAATCTTTCAATATCCTTGAAATTCACATTCTGTCCTAACTGAACCTAAACTCACCTCATTTAAGTATCTTTTGTTTCTTACTATGTAGTAAACCTTCTGTTTTTACTTTCCAATTTATTTATTTATGTATTTATTTTTGCTAGGAAAATAAAATCTCAACTTACAGCACCAAAGTTTTAATGTAAAGAACTTTTTAAATAGTGCAAGTTAATGGTATTTCTTCGGTAATTATCTAGCCAAACCAATTCTCCATTCCTGATTTGCACATTAAGACCTAAAATATTTTCCGGGATATAATTTATTTTTCCTTTAAGCTGAAACTAGTTTGTTTTTATGCTTGAGAATAGAGTTTGCCTATTTAAAATCTGCCTCTTCTTGCTTTTACTCAAGTATCATTTCTATGAGAAAACTGTAATGATTATTTTGTTTCAGAAGATGTACAGGTAGAATAGTAATGAAGTATATAAACTTTCTAGACTATGTGTTTTGTAACATCTTAGTTACATATTACTTGCCTGATCTGTAAGTATGGCACAATGGACTATATCACTTTTGAACTCCTTATCTCCCTGAGGCTTGGAAAGTTCAGAGAAATAAATTAGTATTAGTATATAATCCATATTGGATTTGAGAATAAGAAAATCCTATAAAATACTCTATATTGTTTGTTTATTAAAATTGGTGGTTTTGTTTGTTTCACCAAAATATAGAGATATTTTTTATAGCTTCAGCAAGCAGTGTTAGAGGAAAAGAGTTTCATTTTAATCCTTGTGTGAAACAGGGAATTGTAAACTCAATATATTTCTGAAAATCTTTTACAGTAGTATTCTGAGTGCCTTGAAGGTTTGCAGAGTGAGATCTGACATAGCAGATAATAAACTGATACGCAATATCAGAGTTCATGTACTCATAAAGAGCGTTAGTAACATAATTTCTAGCCTTTTAAATATTTCACAATATCATGTGTAAGTAAATAATTAAAACAAAATAAATAAATTAAAAAAAAAACAAAAAACATTAATTTGGGGACCCTTACTGTAAATCAAGATGTTTTCAAGTTTGTTGGAATTTATAGCAAAATGATGAAAAAGAAATACATGTATGTATCTCAAAAAATAGTGTGAAATTTTATCTTTTTTTTTTTTTTTTTTTGGGGGGGGGGCAAGAATGTATAGCAACAATTGTTTTGAAATATGAGATTTGAAAAAATGACTGTAGATTGCTGATTTGAATCTGGAAAGAACTGAAATGCTATCTTCTTACATCAATTTTGATGTGCAAACTTTAAATTATTATAAAATGCTATAAATTAATTTTATTTTATTTTGAAGTAATTTTGAATAACTGTTGCTCATCTGAAGAAAATTTCCATTTTCTTGGTTGTGCACACCCCATTTGGCACATAGATATCAGTTATTTGCTTTAGATGAAAAAAGTCTTTACTGCAAAATCAAACTTCCCTTTAATATTTTTAAAATGTCATTTATTGTTCTGTTGCGCCTGTCTTTTCTAGAATGAAGAAACTTATAAAGAAGTTTCACTAAAACATGTAAATTGCATTGATAAGCTAGTTAACAGAGCTTAAGTTTTACACAAGATATTAAATCACTTACTCCAGTTTCCAACATGTCCTGAGTCCTCCAGTTTCACAGTTATTTCTGTGTTGGGGCCCAGAAATTTGAGATTGCCTTAAGTGTAACTCTTATTGGTGGACATGCATTCAAGACAGACATTTAAGGTAGAATAGGCTGCTAGTAATCTTTAGACTTCATAGATTTCTGAGCAATTGTAGCAGTTCTGCATCTGCACATCCTGCACATTTTTAGTGTGTCAGCTGAAGGTCAGGCAGGATACCATTTAAAATGGCACTAGAAGTCTGCTTAAGTAAAATTAATCATGCCCCTAATTTGCATGATTTTATTTTAGGAGGAGATAACTAACACTTTCTTGAACTATGCTCTTTGAACAATGCCAACAATTACAACTAATTCCTAATCTAAATTTCTAGTTAGTAAGTGATTTAACCTTTCAAGCCTGGGGTGCAAATTATGCTTTACCTTGCTACACTTTGGTTCTCAGTATTTTCTTGTTGGTATACCAGAATCAATTAATCTCTCCTTTCCTTTTATAAGCTAGAGCTGTTTAAATCTTTTTCTAGAAGGCATTTTCTGCATGCCTTCAACTTTTTTTTTTTTTTTTTTTTAACCTCTTCTGGTATTTATTATAATATAACCCTCAGACTTATAGTACACAGCTTCATTGATGCTGTGCATGAAGTTATTTTACTCTATCTGCTTATCTAGCTGACTTGTTTATGTATCCAAAAAAAGCCTTAGCCTTAGCCTTTAGTCAGTTTTGATACATGAGAAAAATTACATAAACAGAAAAATGAAAAAGACAGTTAAATCTGTGTATCTATTCTTTTCTGTATGATAGTGAAAAATAGAAGCTTATGGAAGATAGTCAAAAGATATATTTAAACCAAGTGATAAAAAAAAAGACAGGTAGTTCATGCCCAAAACTCAAATCATGCCTTGGCATGAAAGATAAACAGAAATATGCTGTCGTAACTCATTGTTCATTGAAATTTATTACAATTAATAATGAAAACAGGAACACCAATGCTAGGTGCTGGTAGTAGGTAAAAAGATTTTCATTATGGCAAGTTAGGGTCCTCAGACTTCTGATAACCGGAATAGTTAGATAGCTGAAGTACTCAGTGCTTTCAGTTTTCTCTCACACGTATTCCAAGCGACAGAAAGACTGAATAGGGTTGAATGGATGTTTTGTGGTCAATGTGAAATGTTGATGAATTTGCTCTATTTGACACAGTCCAATTTTAGGATTTAATAAAAATTGCACTTTTTTCCCAGGACCAGGATGACTTTTAGACAAAATTAGCATGGTACAATCTGGTGTTTTTTCTCTTCTACGTTCTATCTGTGTATATTTGTGATACTGAGTATTATGGGACTGGCACTTAGTTGATATAAATAAACATAGATACCTTCGCCCACAATCTTCCTTAATTTGGCTGGAGGTCACAAGATTAAGGAATTCCTAGGACATTTTCCAAATTTCTGCTATGAGAAATCTGGAGTTATATGTGCCAAAAAACCACTCACAACACGAGAGTCAGAACTATGTGACTGGGACAAAAAATGAAAAAGTTTTTTCTTGGACAGGAATAACATTTTGTTTTTCATCTCCCCTCTCTACACAGGTAGGTCCAAAATATACAGATTCAGAGCTTGTTTATAGATTCTTACTGAATACACAGTACATCAACATCCAACACTTAAATTCTGCATAACACCTCCCTTACTTGTACTATATTGAAACAACTTTCTTTGACCAAAAAAAAAAAGAACTGCAAGAAATTTAATACTCAAATAAATCCCATACTGAGATTGGCATAATGAGGAGAAAGAGTTGATAAGCTCATGGTCATAGTGCTGTCTGGCTGACAGTCTTACTCTGTTTAGGTATTTGCTCTCAGACTGTCCAACTGTGACTTTTACATGTTGGTGAATAATTTCTCTGTTTCCATTTGACACTATTTATATTTATATTTTTATTTCTTTATTTGTTCTTCTTCTAAATCTACTTTTGAAAGAATACTGAAGCAACAGATTTATGCTCTATAACATAACCAGGATCTCCTTCAAATGAGTCAGATCTCTGAAGAACAGTCTATTGAATTAACTGAATGCATTGCTTCTCAGTTTTTTTTTATGGGTTTAATAACATTGTCCCGTGTTTGTGAATGGATATAAATTGACTTGCCTCTGATTTCTAGAATTTGAAATGCAACATTGTTCTTACAAAAGTTGGTTGCAAATACTGACTGTAAATTGCTCTGTTAGAACTCCAGAAGGAAGAAATTTATTACCAGAAGTGAATATATATGATATACATAAATTACATAAGGAGTATATGATATGAAGAATATGTAGTGTACCTGATGGTAAAAGCCTGTGCTTGATGCCTCTCCTAGAGTATTTGTATGGGGGCACTGACAAAAAGACAAAAAAAAAAAAAAAAAAAAAGAAAAAGAAAAAAAAGGCATCCTCAAGACAGAACATGAGAGAAGCCTTTAGAAGCTAAAATTGCTGTGTTGGCCTCTCAGCTACTGCTGACCCGGTGACCCAATTATTGCAGTTGGAATGTTATGCTGTCTGGCTGATGTTGCCTTGCAGATCTCCCCTTGTTACACATTGCTATAATTTGGAAGTATTTTTACTTCCATAATTACCGTAAAACAGCAGTACTACCTTGTGAAGAGAGAATGGAGATTAAAGGGTTAGAAAAGCTACATCATTTATGTTAATGTTTGACTGACAGTTTTTGATGGCTTTTGAAAAGCTACATGTTGTTGGAATAAATAACTTTATTGCCTCTCTGTGATTTGAAGTTTTTCACTTTGACTAGTGAAGTCAATTTGCCCTTCTCACAAAATTATAGCCAGGCTTTCCTTTTTATAGTGTCCAGCTACAATACAGTATATAGAATGTATATGGCTGAACACTTCTCTTAGGCCAGTCTGTTCAGATAATTTTTGCTGAAGTGCCTGCAGCAATGAATTGCTAAGACTGAAAAGATCTGCAAGCCAGGTTTCCCCATTCCTCAATAGCTGGTCTAGCTACTGGGATATTATGAGAAAGATACTCACACTACACTTTTCCTAGAGAAATCTTCTTGAAATAAGAAGACCTTTAGTGTTTGCTACAGGGGTAAGCAAATTTGTTCTGCGTCAGATAATGGATTCATAGAATATGTGCATTGAATATGTGATTTAGAGTTAAAGTTGGAAATGTTTTCTCATTCTGAACTGCTGCAAAGATTAAACATGGGCTAGGTTCTCAGCCTATATCTCTATCCATGTGTGGCTAAGCAGATTTCTTGTTGTTCAAAATTGAGGTACTAGTTGCCTCCAGCATTAGAGAACATAAGAAAGGAATAATTCTTAATCCTCTGTCTCTGAGTTTTAGGCATTTACATTTTGCCTGAGTCTAGAAAAATTTCTTCAAATCAAGCCTTAAGCTACTCTTAACTACTTAATATTCTAACAAGAAATCATGATTTTATTTCTAGCTGAGCAGGACCTCCCCTTCTCAGCACAATTTACATACGTTGAACAAATCAATTTTTTTTTTCTACCCAGAAACATCCATATTCTACTTGTGATGTGGATAGTTATGTTCAACACCGCTCCTTAAAAAGTCAGTATAATTATGCAATCATTATATAAATAGCTTCTGCCTCACTGACTTATTATTGAATGATATATGATACATTAAAGTAAAATTTGGTGCATCTAAATAATAATATGAATTATAATTTGGAACGCTGACCATGTCCAAAAATAACAAAACTATAGTGAACCTGTAGCTTGTGGATAAAATATGTATACTGACAATTTTGATATACAAGTTTATTTTTGACACAGGGTTAAACAATTAAGTATGGTGAAGTATAAGAGAAAACATTATATATAATGAAAGTGGTATGTTTATTTCTTAAATAGTTCTGACTGAATAACATATTGGTATTTTTTTCTGGCAGTCTGTATAATGATACATGCAATGGCTACATAGATAAACATCCTAAAACTGGACAGTTGTAGTTTTCCAAGTCTATTTTTGATGTAGCACTTTCCTTGTTCTTCATATCACATTTATTTAAAGAAATGGGACTCAAAGTCACCTGATTTCAACTTCATCAACTGGGCAACAGTGAATGATTAGGATCTCTGTTAGTTGCACCAGTGATCATTGGGCTCTGTTGTTTATCCTCCGCATTCCTAATTTTGCCTGGATGTGTGCTTGTTCCAGATGAGCCAAAAAATGTGTACAGGTATGGTGCAGGACATATTTTCCCAGAATTGCATTCATACACCAAGATAATAAATGTTTATTGTATTAAAAACACAGTATCATGCCCATAACTGCTGCTGAGGCCCAACTGAAGAGTTTTTTTTTTGATTTTACTCTTCAGCAAGATTGCACAATTTTACAGAAGAAGCCTAGGAGTGCTTTGTAGCTGGAGGCTACTGGGCAAAGGTGTTCCTTCTGCATTACTTCAACACACTTGTACTTTAAATAGTATTTATTTAGTGGTAATTGCTTCAAGTGCAGTTAACTTTTTTTTTTTTTTTTTTTTTTTTTTTTTTTTTTTAAATGCGGCAGCAAATGTACTACTGTAAAGGTAGCCTTATTTAGTGAAAATAATGTCAATAGATTATAGTAAATGTAGTTCCAAATTTAGACCATGGACTAAACAATATCATAAGCAGATTACTTTTTAAAAGGGAGAGTAACTGTAATGTAAAAACTGAGCACTGCTATGGACTCCCCTTTCTCTAGTTCTGTCCCTGTTGTCCTGACATACTGACTGGTCTCCGTGGAGGGTCCCCAGGATGATGCTGTAGGTATCCTTATATCCACTCTTCTCTCTGGCTCTCTCCAAGGATGGATCTTGGACCTATGTTAGGGGTTGCTCTGGATGGACCTCAGACTGGTGTTATGGGTAGCCTTACCTCCAGTCTTGGTTTCTTGCTGTTCCTGGCTGGGCTCCTCAGCTGGACTAAGATCCTGCCTCACCACCTCTCCTTGTCTGGGACTGTTCACAAGATCTGTTGCTGGCACCAGTCTGTCCCTCCCCACATCCCATGCACACTGGTTTGGGAAGGCATCACATGGCCTGTGTTGTGGTTACCTTCTTCTCCTATCTCTTGCCACCACTTGCATAGTAGTTGCTGAAGTCATTGGCAGTCTTCAAAACATCTCAATTTTGTGCTACAAATCTAATAGTACACCTTGCCAGAGGCAAAGTTCAAATCACAGCTTGGGTGATTTGGGTGCAAGTGTGCACAAGTAATCAAAATAAGTATTACTTAAGCCTGAATTTTACCACTGGCTAATTTCATCTGCTGAATAAATATTTGCATTAGTAAATGTCCTGTCCTGTGTTCTACATGACCTAAAAAAACAATAATCAAACTGCAATCTCATATACATATTTGCCAGCCTACCACTGCTTACACATGTGCCATTTCAGCAGCCATGTATAGCATGTATATCTAATGTAGTATGACTTGCTCCAACTTTTATTGTGACCTCTTTTTGTGTCTCTCAGGGAATACATGTATAAAACTGAAGATCTTCATTCCTGCAAACTCAAAGAAATAAAAAAAAAATAAAAAAATCTGTGCTCCCTCATCATGAGTTGGAGAAAAGAACATCCTATTGATGGGATGATGTTATTAGGAAATGTCTTTTTCTCTACTCTAGCTCTGAAACATAGCTTGAGCAATTCTGCCAGTAGCATAAGAAAGTAAAAATGGCTGTAATGGATCATCTTTCTGCTTACAGGGTAAGATGAGAATCCTTCAGATAAGGATTGGTCAAATTATAGAATTCACTGAAGACAAAACTCTCCATTATATACTATTCTTAGATATGCACAGATTGTTACTTCAGTGAACAGATCACAGTAATTATACTTGCTGGAATATTGCAACGTTTAATATTTGTGACAGATTTAAATATAAAAATATGATATATAAATATGTCATATAGGACAATATTTTATGTGTCTTCAGCCCAACATGCTGTCCTGAGAATATTTTGACTGCATCAAAATACTTAGTACAATAATATCTCTTCTAAATTAATATTTTAAATTTAAGGATAAATCACAGAACTCGGTTTGAATATAATTAATATTTGTGTATGTATACTTGAACAGAAAACATTACCTTTCTCGTATGCCTTGTTATGCTTGAATTTACTTCAGCAGCAACAAATCTTACCTCCCTGACCCCACACTCCCCAAAAAAAGGAGAAAGTTTATGTTCTTTCCAAGTATATTCTTTGAAAATCAGAATAGTTCTACATTTCATATAATTTTGGTTTTGGAAAAAGTATAGAGGGAGGGGACAGAAATACAGCTTTAGTGTGACTCTGACCAATCAGTACCAAAAGTCAAAAGTTACTTTATGTGCCTGTGAAGTCAACAGAAAAATGAAACTACTATAAAAGTATCTAGAGCTGAGAAGTCAAATATTTATTAACACTGAAGGAAGATTGAGTTGACTACAGGGCTTCCAATAGGATTTTAGCTTCTTCTTTCAAATAAAGTACAATCAATATAATCTATCAGAGGACTCTTGAGTTTATTAGATTCTTCTACTTAGGAGGTCTTTTCAGAGTTCAATTTCTCTTATTGGCTTGTGTTGAGATATTAAGGGCAGAATCTTCTAGGGCTATATATAAAGAGTGATTACTGTTCTTCCACATCAAAAGAGTAATCCCTAATAAAATAAGTAGATGGTTTTAAGTTATTTTTATCTCAAATTTCCACAGTTCAGGCTTGGACTTCAAAAACATGGTATCATTCTTGTCCCATCTGTATTTATGATTCTGAAATGAATTACTCAGTGGTTTAACACTTGGATAGAGGGCTAAGGTAGCAAACTGTAACAACTTATGTAGTTTTTATAAGTCTTTTTTCCAAGTTTTGTGGGGACATCGAGGATGTTATTAAACATAACTCCATTAACACTGTAAGTACACTTTCTAATAAAGTATTGCAATTATGTGAATATATGTGCCCTAATTATGAGATTAGGCTGACAGTAATTATGTGTCTACATAGCCAATTTTGAGTTAAAATTACATTAAAAACAATGTCAGTCAATGTAGAAAAAAAAAAAAGAAAAAGAAAATTAGAGATGTGGAAATGAAAAATATGGAAATGCATGTCAAAAGTTATCTCAAGCCATTCATCCACATACACTAACACTGCTCCAGCCTATCCACTCTTTATTCTGTTTCCCAGATGTTACAGTAACTAGAACTACCTTTGTTGTATTTTTTTTTTTTTTAAACCTGCCTGATCTGTGATGTTGACAGTGGTGCAAGGCAAGATAATATAGCTGTTTGTCTCCCAAGAATTCTCTGTTAGTTACAGATCCTCCTTAAACAGAACCAATCCCCCTATGGTTTATTTTATGATGTGACTTTAAACTATGCTGTTGAGACTGAATGGGCAATAAGTGCTCTGAAAGCTAAAACTGTCTTATGCACTGGGAGTTGGAAGTATTACAGCATGCTGGCTAGCACTGGGCATAGAAAATTTCTGTGATTGTCTTGTTGCCATCAACACTGTGCATTGTTTCACCTGTTCAAAAAATTGATTTGCTGCTTATTGACAAATTCCTGTTATATCAAACATTTTCTAGACAGAATACATAGCACTTTGACTTTTAAGTATTTTCCAAGACATGCTTATTTTAAGTGCATGAACTTACGAACTCTGATCATAAAGGACTATATATGCCTTGCCAGCTTGTCCTGAAAGCAGGACTCTTGATTTATATAGACACTCACTTTATTTAACTAAATGAGATAGTGTTATTTATTTTTGATCTATAACCACACAAAAATCTTTGAAGTAATATATTTTGCTTTTCAAGGAGTCATGACATATAGACAGAGAGGTTCATTCAGATTTAGAAGCTGTAATTTGTCAAGTGCAACACACACAGAGAAATTAACTTGATGCAGCTAATGCACTGATCTGAAACTTATGCTCTCACATTCAGGTTGCTTTTAACTAAAGTCATATACATCAGTAACTCAAAGCTGCAGATATACAATACTTGGGAACATCAGCAGTTTTTGTAACTGTAATTTGTCTTTTTTAGGTGTAAAGAGGAACTAGCCCATCTGCAGATGATTTTCCCATTTAAGACACAGCAATAGGCATATCAGATGGAAAAAGTTTAGTTTCTTCATGAAGGTAATACTAATTTACAGATCTAAAATGCCAGGTTGTAGGTGGAGAAATACTAGCCGGATATAAAAGCTTTTTCAAAGATTATTAAGCTTGGTAATAATATACAAGTATATATATTCTATAAATAATCAACGGTGTGTGTATTTTTTGCTTTGCTTTTGTTTTTATTTTTAAATGAAGCGCATTATATTTTAGATTCATAGAATCGTAGAATAATTTAGGTTGGAAAAGACCTACAAGATCACCCAGTCCAACCTTTAACCTAGTACTGACAAGTCCACCATTAAACCATGTCACTAAGTGCAACCTCTACACATTTTCTGAACACCCCCAGGGATGGTGACTCAACTACTTCCCTAGGCAGTCTGTTTTAATACTTCACAATCCTTCCAAAGAAGAAATTATCCCTATACAACCTAAACCTCCTTTGGTGTAAATTAATGCCAATTCCTTATCACTTAGTGCTTGGGAGAAGAGACTGATTCCCGCCTTGCTATACCTTCCTTTAAGGTAACTAACTGTAGGGAGTGATGAAGTCTCCCCTGAACCTCCTTTTCTCCAAGCTAAACAACCCCAGCTCCCTCAGCCACTCATAAGATTTGTTCTCTAGACCCTTCACCAGCTTCGTTGCCCTTCTTTGGAAACATTCTAGCACCTCAATGTCCTTTTTGTAGTGAGGTGCCCAAACCTAAATGCAATATTTGAAGTGTGGCCTCACCAGAGCCGAGTACAGAGGGATAATCACTTCCCTAGTCCTGCTGGCCTCACTGTTTCTGACACAAGCCAAATACAGCTGGCATCCAGCTGTATTTATTTCCTTTCACCATGGTTATCTGGGCCTGGCCACCCAGCCAGCTTTTAATCCAATGAAGTATATGCCCTTCCAAGCCTTGAGCAGGCTGCTTATTCAGGAAATGCTGTGGGAGATGGTGTCAAAAGTCTTACTGAAGTCTAGGTAGACCACATACACAGCCTTTCTCTCATCCTCCTCCACTGAACACATCATCTTGTTGTAGGAGATTCCTCAAGCAGGACCTACCTTTGATAAACCCATGCTAACTGGGACTAATCTCCTGGTTGTTCTGTAAGTGTTGTGTGATGGCACTCCATATAATCTCTATAAGCTTCCCTGGCACCAAGGTCAGACTGACAGGCCTGTAGTTTCCTGTATCCTCCTTCTGTCCCTTCTTGTAGATGAACTCCATCTGTTTACAGCACCCCTGGTGTCATGTAAAATGGCCCATGATTAAATAACCCAAAGTTCTGTCGGTGACACCAGGCTTGGAGCCAGGTATTTCTTTTTACGAGACACTTCATTTTGTACTTCTCATAGTTGAGAGAAGTACATCAAGAGAGCCCTGTGAAACAGGGATTTTCAAAGTGTCAGCAATACTTGGATTTCATTCTATAGGTACTGTATGGTTGTACTCCTGATTCAGGTACAGGCAGATCTGTAGAAAAATCTATCTGTACACAAGTATAAGATTTCATTGTTTTCTTTCCCCCTTTTCATCACTGAACTATTTTTCATATCACAGAGGATTCTTGCAGCACGTCTCAGTGTTGCCATGCTTCTGAAGTAAAAAACAAAGAAACAAACAACATACATGCTTGAAAAAAAATGTCTTTAAAGAGCTCATGAGGATTTCACAAATAATAGCATAGCTTATTAATACTGAGGAAAACCATATAGAACACATAACAGTAGATTGCCTTCCAAAAAGTGTATATTGCAATAATGGTATAACATTAAATGATAGAAGAATTATTCATGCTGAGAATATTTAAAGTGTGACATGAATTTCCAAAGATTTCTCAGCCAATTTATGTAATTTTTTATTTGTCATAGTATAGGAATGTTTGTGATGTCTTTTATATATATATATATATGAGATGACTAGATACATGTTGTGAATTCATATGAAAGAGAATTTTGATATATGTAATATATGGCTTCTATTACCAAAAAAAAAAAATCATCATCTTATTTGTATGGTGCTTGAGGGGTCAGAAACATTAGGCTACATTTCATGTGTCTTTTAACTAGGCTGCTTACCAGCTGACATTATTGTTTGATAAATTACCTATATCCATCATTATCAAGCTCTGCCTTAAATTTAGAGGTCAGCGGCCCTTTGCATCATGATTCACAAGACCTGGCATCCCCTCATTACTACTGGAAATTTCCATTCTGTTTTGTTGCTGACCAAATCCATGCTTCCATTTTTGCTTGCAGTTCTGCTTTGCACTATTGTTTTTGCTGATCGATCTCCATCTCTCCTTGGTATGTCCCTGAAATATTTCAGCTTGTGCTCCTTGATGTTCTGGGAGTAGTAAATGGTTCTTTCTGCACTGCTGCAATACACAGTCATTTGTCTTCTTTCTTGCTCTTATGTCTTCAATGTATATCAGCCACACAGCATCTCAAAGGACTCTGATGACTTCACATTTGCTGCCTGGAGGATCCAGCTTTAACAGTTATACCTAACAATAGATCAAATTGGCAGTGATTACACCAGCTTGACCTTTATGAGCAGGTCTCAAACCTGCTCTTTTCTCTCAGAATAACTTTTAATTTAACATCTGCTGAATATGGCATAGCCAAACTTATCCAGATGTCACCTTGTTCAGATATTGCTATCTTTATGCAAAATGAAGTCCGGATAATTCCTATATTTCCCTCTTTCTGTCAGGATTCTTTTTAATCTAAATAAAAAGATCCAATGTCATTCTTTCATATCCTTTAGTGTTATTTTGTGCTTCAGTGAAAGAGTTGGACCCACATTTTTTAATCAGCTTACTCCTGTGCCAGCATTATTGCAAACTCAGCTTGAATTTGAAATAGACTGAAATTTTGGACCTAAACTGAAAAATCTCCACTGTTAGACTTCTTTTTTTTGGAACAGCTATACTTCTGAAGTCTGAAGCTTAATGGCAGATCAGAAAATTAGACCCATGATGCAGTTCTTCCTTTGAGGGAGTTTTAAATTATTTTTTTGTTGTTAAATTACATATATTTGCAAACAGAAGCAAAAATATTTTTATATACTTATATATTTTAATATATTTAATAATAATAATAATAATAATAATAATAATAACAATAACAATAATAATAATAATAATAATAATAATTTGTGAATAAATATGTATATTTGTCCAAAGAAGACAAAACTGTCCTGGGCTGTGTTAGCAGGAGCACAGACAGTAGATTGGGGCAAGTATGTCCCTCTGTACAACATTTGTTAGACCATATCTAGACTACTCATTCCATTCCAGGCCCCCAGAAAAACTGGAGTGAGTTCAGTGAAGGTTTGGTGAAGATGCTCAGGAGGGCTGGAACATTTTTCCTGTGAGAAGGGGCAGAGGGAACTGGGCTTTCTGCCTGGAGTGGAGATGTCTTCAGAGGAGCCTAAGAGCAGCCCCCAATACCTAAGAGGAGGTGACTGAGCAAACAAATGCAGGCTGTCTCTGGTGGGAGACAAGAGGCATTAGGCATAAAATGAAACAAGAATATTTCAGGCTGGAAAGGAGAAACTTTCACCACAAGGACAGTAGGGCAGGTTACCAAAAGAAGTTGTGCAGTTTCCATCCCCGGAGATTTTCCATGATGAACTTGAATAAATCTTTGAGCAACCTGGTCTAATTTCACAGATAACTTTGCTTTGAGTACATGGCTAGACTAGAGACCTTCTGAGTTTCCTTCCAAACAACATTTTAAATTCTGCAATTCAGTGATTCTTCTAATATGAAAACAAAACAAAACAAAACAAAAAACAACCACAAACCACCAACTATCATAGATTCACTTTTTTCATACTGAAGCAGACTATTGAAAGGAAGCAATTTCAGAGACTTACTAAAACCTATGTGAACAGAACTCTGATATACCTGTAAGGTGCCTGTAAATGTTCATGCTATATCAGTGCACCTAGCTGTAATTTGTAGATCACTGCTTAAGGAATGTAAGGTATTACATGTTGTGGTCTCTCTCTCTTCACTTTCAGCATCTGTACCCTAATGTTACTCTGAGACTGATTTTTCTATTAACAGACACTTCTGATAACTCTTTACTTTTGTCTGAAGTGCAAGATTTAAAGATCAGACTCACACATCCAAACAACAGAATTTCAAATTCCTTGGAAAGGCTCACTTTTGGGTTTTTATACTGTTTTCATGTTTTCTAAGAATTATTTCAAAGTATTTTTTAAGAAGTTACTGAAACAGTGATTAAATTAAAACTTTAAATCTGTATAATAATTTTCTTGTATTGCTTGTATTGTTTATATAATATTTCTTCATTTAGTTCTTAAAACTTATTTCAAAATTCAACATTCTCTTTAAGACTTTCCTTCTGCTTTAACCCTCACTGCACATCCTGACTGCTTGAAGAAGATAGTCACAACCCCTTTGTTTGCCTAGACTCAACAAGCCAAGGTCTTCTCGTCTTTCACTTATGATAGGCATTTCATTCTTTGTTTGATCTCTTTATCACTTTTATTTGTGTAAATGTTTTTTCAATATTTGTGATCAAATGAGTAGAATAACACATCAAAGTGTAGAAGTGTAGAACTTGCTAGATTATTTTTTATCCATGCCTTGTATAATTCAATTAATATTTTCATAATGTTTTCATTGATATGGAAAACATTCCATTAATGTTTTCATACTATGACTAGAAATAGTGTGCATGATGCATCATAGCACCTTTTATTATTATTGTTTTTTATGAGTTCTTTCAGGGATTAATTCATACACTCAGGTCTGTTTTCCCTTTTGTTGCACTGACTGAATTCCTTGCTTAATGGGAAGTTTTATCTCTTGTCCTTAAATGCACACAAGAGCGTTTCTCACATTTTTATTATATTAGTTCTCAACATCAGATTTCTCTCTGGGTTATACTTAACTGCCTTCTCTAATTACTTTGTAGGTTATCAACATATTTCATAAGTACATTTTCCTTTTTCTGCAAATATAGATACTAATAAAATTAAGTATGCTAACTCCTAGACATAGTCTTTTAAGACTTCCATTGATAACTGTTCCATTTCAGTTCTTATAAATAGTGTCCCTGTATCCTACCCTTAATTCACTCTACAATTCGTTCACAGAAGTTCCTTTATCCTACTCTTCTACTCAGTTTGTGTTCCTTGAACTCTTCTATTTAACTAGTGATTTTCAGGTCTTGTATTACATGTTTTATGAAAATCCAGACATGTGAGAACTACCTTTTTGTCAACTAGATATAAATTATATTCTCAAAGGAAGGTGTATTCTCTACACCTGTTGAAAGATATTAATAATATATATATATATATATATATATATATATATTTTTTTTTTTTAAAGTCAGCTCCTTTAGAATTTTTAATGTTGATTACCCTCATGTATGAACACAGAATATCTAGCTTTAGTAGCTGATCTGGACCGTGTTTAAGTATGGTAGGGCACATGCTCTAACATGTGACAACCAAAATGTGAAAACTTTGGATGGACTATGTAGTTTTTTGCCTTAATCATATTGATATGTTTTATTTTGGCATAGTAGACTCCTAGAAAATATCCAGCTTCAGCTTTTATTAGCTTCAACTTCTGATAGAAAAGTGCGAAGGGCTTGGTTGTTCATGGCCCTTCATTGGTAAGCATGAGAAAAAAGCAATACCACATCAGGAATGACTGCAATTCCTATACTTTATGGACAAAAATATTTTATTCCACATTTCAACTAGTCATAAAGGTAGTGGGCAACAGTACTGTGGAGAAGATGAGGTACTCCTTTTTGCTAGGACTTGGAACTTTCTAAAGCCCTCATGAAGTCACCGTCTTCATTAGTCCCATGTTGGCATATGAACAGGCTTCAGAACCTAAGCTGGGCCTGGTCCAATCAATGTTAAATGCATGTTATCTTCTGGCAATGAATTTATCCAATGCCAAAGTACTATTTATATTTTATATTAATTTATATTAGTTTATATTTATATTTCCCACATATTTTAATGTGGGAAAACCTTCCCCAAACCCCACAAAGAGAATTAGCATATTAGAGATCTTAGCAAAATCTCCTTGAATCATGTAGTAAGAAACATGCAGAAAAACAGATCTAACACAGAGGAAATTAAGGAGTTAACAGATGCCACATTCCTTCTAAGAGCAACTGTGTGCTACTTACTGTTTGCACTCAGTGTCTGCTTAACACTTAACTAATCATTCATCTCCCTGACTCACTTTTTTCAGCTATTTACTTTGATACAGCAATAATGGAGCCCTTTGTGGTATTGATGTGCACTCACCCATACACACCAAATTAACAGAAGATCTTTCTTCTTCAGAGTTAGCTTCAATTAGCCCACTTAAAGTCTTGGAATGAGTCTCCTGTCTGACCTTCAGGCCAGGTTGCTTCTAGAAAATGATTTAACTAGTTTGGACATTAGACAGAGATGGCAGGGTCTTGTTTACTGTCCAGCTGATAAACCATACCTATGATCATAAAAAAAAAAAATAAAAAATTTAAAAAATCCAGTGCTAATTGGTGACTCAGACCCCACTTGTAGTACCAGCAGTTATTACCAGCATTATACAGTACATATTGAGGCCATTATTCTTTTCTTTTCTTTTCTTTTCTTTTCTTTTCTTTTCTTTTCTTTTCTTTTCTTTTCTTTTCTTTTCTTTTCTTTTCTTTTCTTTTCTTTTCTTTTCTTTTCTTTTCTTTTCTTTTCTTTTTCCTTTCCTTTCCTTTCCTTTCCTTTCCTTTCCTTTCCTTTCCTTTCCTTTCCTTTCCTTTCCTTTCCTTTCCTTTCCTTTCCTTTCCTTTCCTTTCCTTTCCTTTCCTTTCCTTTCCTTTCCTTTCCTTTCCTTTCCTTTCCTTTCCTTTCCTTTCCTTTCCTTTCCTTTCCTTTCCTTTCCTTTCCTTTCCTTTCCTTTCCTTTCCTTTCCTTCCCTTCCCTTCCCTTCCCTTCCCTTCCCTTCCCTTCCCTTCCCTTCCCTTCCCTTCCCTTCCCTTCCCTTCCCTTCCCTTCCCTTCCCTTCCCTTCCCTTCCCTTCCCTTCCCTTCCCTTCCCTTCCCTTCCCTTCCCTTCCCTTCCCTTCCCTTCCCTTCCCTTCCCTTCCCTTCCCTTCCCTTCCCTTCCCTTCCCTTCCCTTCCCTTCCCTTCCCTTCCCTTCCCTTCCCTTCCCTTCCCTTCCCTTCCCTTCCCTTCCCTTCCCTTCCCTTCCCTTCCCTTCCCTTCCCTTCCCTTCCCTTCCCTTCCCTTCCCTTCCCTTCCCTTTTTTTTTTTATTATTATTTTTTTTTATTTTTCTTTGCCTGGCCTTGCCTTTCTTGCATCAGTCCTAAGAGATTCCATTTATTTATTTATTTATTTATTTATTTATTTATTTATTAGGCTTGTGGACAATTTTCTATATTGCTGTCAACACAGCCTGAGTTTTGAGTAATAAAAATGTATTTATTAATAGGATACTTAGTACCTCTTAACATTTTAACTTTTTTTTTTTTTTTCTCAAGTAAATGTTTTGACAGCTGTTGAAATTACTACTTCAGAGACTTAATTACAATATTTGACATCACATTTTAGTCCACTTACCCACAATTTTGCAAATAGTAGCTGAGAAGTAAAAGCAATAGGATACACATTGCTGAACTACAGTTATTCTTCACAGAAACAGTTAATGAACTATAGTTTGGTGTACTTTCATATGTAACTGATAGTATATTTTGAAAGCTAACCAAGGAAAAAATATTATCTTTAGCCAAATTATTTTCAGAAAGATTAATTAAAATCTGTTCAGTCAGTTGAATAGGAAGCTAGCACAGGAAAATAATTTGCTACTGCTTGGATTTTTGTATAAAATGTGGTGCAGTATATTTGTACAGAATAAAAGATAGTATCAATGCCAGTGTTTGTACAGATACTTTCATGACTCAACACCTATTCATACTGGGAAGTTACACTCCTGTTTGGCATGTAGTCAGTAATGAGATAAATATATGAATAGACTGAATTCACAAACACAATTAAGACATGATAATGTACAGATGTGTGTATATAATTCTGTCCTCTGTCTTTAGTTATTTTACCACAGGTTAGCAGAGCACAAACACAGAACTTGGCATTCATAGTCAGAGCAAAAATGTCTGAATTCTTCTAGCACTCAATAGTAGCTGCATCAGAGAGGATGTTTTCACCAAACCTATTGGCAGTTTTTTGATTTGTGACTATACATTAGAAAAATCTCAGTGAAAATCTCTCTCCTATATTTACCAAGCTTGCAGTTTTCCTTGCAGAAATCAGTGTTGGTAACATTCATCCTACATCTTACACATTCTGTATGGATGCCTAAGACATGTATCTCTCTTGACTGATGTCAGATGAAGGCAAATGGATTTCTTAGTCTAATTTTTTCAAGTTAGATGAGTTGAAATTCACATTTCAAAATACTGTCTGCCATTTTACTTTTTTCAGAGAATTGAACTGTGGTCCTCCACAGTGACATAAATGATTTTAGACTAAAAAAAAATGAAAACAAAATTCATATAACTTCTGTTTGAGCGAGGAAATAGATATATAAAACATAATATTGACAGCAGGTTGCATATGGATGGAAAATGTAAACAATAATACAAGGATGTATGAAATGTAGAAATTACATAACTGTAGTGGATAAATTAATTAAATCAACCCCATCAACATCCACAACCTTTTGCTTCTACCACCTGTAACAAGGGGTTAATTTAAGGCTTTCCTGCTTTGGGAACTGTACTCTGCTCAAATAGAATTGCACATAGTGCTGTTGCTGCCCTTCAGAGACAACTGTAGGAAGAAACATCAGCTAATTCTTTCCTTTAAACAGAGTGTTGTTGCCTAGTTAATACAATCAATCTCAGGAATAGAGACACAGTGTCATCTGCATTTATGCCTACTTGGGCATGCACAAGGAGAAAATTCTGATTTCTGCTGCATGCTGTGTGGCTCCCCAGAGAAGAAGCAGTGAGCAGAGCTTGCTGTAGGCAGTGTTTAGCAGCAGTACAGAAACTATAATTTCAAGTTTTACTGAGCTAGGCTATTTTGCTTTGCAGAACAGCTTTGCCTTTGCCCCAAGGAAAGATCAACTCTGTATCAACTCTGTATCAACACTGTCAACTGTTACTGGCTGAGACAACATATATAGACAATCTACTCTAGAACTTTGCCATCCTTACTTGCAGAGCTGTTCCTAAGGCAAGATTCAGTTTGAGTTTCAGATATAATTTTAGGTATACACAAAGGAGACATTGGCATCTGAGCTGAGCTCCTGTTATACTCAGTGAAAATCTAGTCAAAAGAGACACTGGAGTCCAGGAATTTATTCAAGCAATTAAGTGCACGTATTAGATTTTGTCTGAGTTGAACAGTTCTCTAATCTCCACTGAAAAACAGCATGATGTTAACCTAGCTACCTAGTTTACATGTGGATGCCTGTGTTTTCAACACTTAAATGCAAGCATATGAAGCTGAAGCGGATTCTCATCCTTTCACATCTCATCTATGTCTTCTGAAAATTGCCAAACTACATGTTCTATTAAAAGGGAAATGAATTCCCCTATGTGAAATAATTTACTTTTTATACTTGTAAAGTATTTGAACACTGTTGTCACTTTTACCTTTAGTTCTTTTTTTTTTTTTTTTTCTTACGCAAATAAACTCAGTTTGTTTATCATCTCCCCATAGTCCATATTTTCTAAAAGTTTGATTGTTCTCAGTCTCTCTAGTATCTTCATGCCTTCCTTAAAAAAAGCATAGACTAAAGCAGATAAAGTATTTCAGCTGAAACTCAACTGCGGAAGAGCCTTAAATGGATGACATTCACCTTTATTCATCCTATTATGGCAAAGAAAAACCTTTGAAATGAGTTCTATGAATATTTAATTGTTCCCCATAGAATGGTTCACGTTGTAAGGGACTTTAAAGATATTCTAGTATGACAAATAGGGGTATCTTACTTATTGACATGCATTTCAATATTGTGCTATAGTCTCATTTTATTACTTTCCTGCAAGATCGGTGACTCAAGTTGCAAGCCTTTGATTATGACCAGAAATTGGAACTAGATCTCCAAAAGTATTGAGATATTGTATAGAAAGAGAAAAAGCTTATTTATCTGAAAGATAAAAGATTAACCCTTCCTCCCATTGTTTGAGATGAGTATCTTGAGCAGAGGGACAAATTGTTATTCAGCTTAATAAAATGCTTAATCTGAACAGACAGGTGAAATTGAAGACGTTCTCACACTTGGTTATTTCCTATTGTTTCCTATTGTTTTAGACATCTCCCTGCACAGTCTGGGTGATGTGAATTTTTGGTATTTGATAGTCAAAGGGAAAATCAGTTAAGAAAGAGTAAGCCTGCTGACCTGCTGGCATGCTAATGAAGGTTTTTTTTTTGTTGTTCAAGCTAGACTTTAACATCTGATTTCAGTAGATGATACACCATATCTTGGATTTGCTGAACGGGCTCTTCTCAGAGTATCTCCATGTAATCCTTAGGGTCATATCACTGGTTTCTGTCTATCTAGAAATACCTATTTGCTGTCACAGGTTGGTTCTGTTTGGCACCTGATGATACTTTTGCAAGAGCTGAGAAAAACATGAGGTCAACACGAGGAAAAACATAAAGTCAACATTAAAATGGGAAATACATGGTAAACAAAATTCAGGCTGACAGCACAGCCCTATATATCAGCCCTACTATATTATATGAAGTAAGGGTTTTTCTCTCAACTAACATTGCATGTTCTATAAAACTATGAAATACACAGACAGGTTTACTTTGAAATGTGAATACCTCTATCTTAGGGAAAGTTTCATAATACCTTTGAAAGTATTTCATGGTTATAATGGAATTATAATTGAGAACGTATTTAATTATAATTGAGAATATATTTAAACTAACCAATGACAATCCATTTAGAAATTAAAATGCAGCTTCAATAAATGGAATGCTACAATGCTAACAAGATTAGAAAGTGTTAACTAATTTTTGTATGCAGAAACATAGGGAAAATAATTTCTAATACATAAAATACTTGTATTTATAGAAGGATGTATTTATTTAAAAATGAGGAATGGTATGTATGTTTGTGAATATATATCTAATCTCTTACAGCCCAGATTCTGCAGTCTTCCTAGTACCCTTTTGATCCTGCATATGAAGATTTCTTCATATTCATTATTGGAAAGACATGTATATTCATATAAATGTCTATGTATACGTAACAGATAAAAAGCACTCATCTACATCCCTTTTTCAATATTGTGGTCAACATCCATTTGATTTCTATGCTTTTTAGTTTACTTTTTGTGATTTAAACACCAGACTCAAGCAAATAATCAGCACAGAACTTCTGTTTTTCTCTTGAGTTGTCTGATGGGGCAGAAACTCAAACCATGTAAAAGGGGCTTTGTTGATTGTTCTAAAAATTGATGGCAGAAGTGGATCTTGAAAAGTTGTATTTGAAAGGTGGATACTGCTGACACAAATGCCGGGGTCAACAGAGCTCACAATGGGAAAAATCTGCCATGTTTTTTTTCTGTGGAACCTGAGTAGTAGTAGAGCACTAATACCATAAGCATGTGGTATAGAAGGTATTTTGAGCAAGTTTGCCGATGACACCAAACTTGGAGGAGTTGTGGACTCGAATGAGGGTGGAAAGGCCTTGCAGAGGGATCTGGATAGGTTGGAGAAATGGGCGATCACCAACCGCATGAAGTTCAATAAGAGCAAGTGCCGGGTCCTGCACCTGGGACAGGGAAACTCTGGCTGCACGTACAGACTGGGCGATGAGACGCTGGAGAGCAGCCTAGAAGAGAGGGATCTGGGGGTCGTGGTAGACAGCAGGTTGAATATGAGCCAGCAGTGTGCCCTGGCAGCCAGGAGGGACAACCGTGTCCTGGGGTGCATCAAGCACGGCATCGCTAGCAGGTCGAGGGAGGTGATTGTCCCGCTCTACTCTGCGCTGGTGCGGCCTCACCTCGAGTACTGTGTGCAGTTCTGGGCACCACAGTATAAAAAGGACATGAAACTGTTGGAGAGTGTCCAGAGGAGGGCTACAAAGATGGTGAAAGGCCTGGAGGGGAAGACGTACGAGGAACGGCTGAGGGCACTGGGCCTGTTCAGCCTGGAGAAGAGGAGGCTGAGGGGAGACCTCATCGCAGTCTACAACTTCCTCGTAAGGGGGTGTCGAGAGGCAGGAGACCTTTTCTCCATTAACACCAGCGACAGGACCCGCGGGAACGGGGTTAAGCTGAGGCAGGGGAAATTTAGGCTTGACATCAGGAGGAAATTCTTCACAGAGAGAGTGGTTGCACACTGGAACAGGCTCCCCAGGGAAGTGGTCACTGCACCGAGCCTGTCTGAATTTAAGAAGAGATTGGACTGTGCACTTAGTCACATGGTCTGAACTTTTGGGTAGACCTGTGCGGTGTCAAGAGTTGGACTTGATGATCCTTAAGGGTCCCTTCCAACTCAGGATATTCTATGATTCTATGATTCTATGATTCTATCTAGAATGAAGAAGCTAAGGGGGCTGGAAAAAGTTGTATTTGAAAGGTGGATACTGCTGACATAGATGCCGGGGTCAACAGAGCTCACAATGGGAAAAATCTGCCATGTTTTTTTTCTGTGGAACCTGAGTAGTAGTAGAGCACTAATACCATAAGCATGTGGTATCTAGAATGAAGAAGATAAGGGGGCTGGATGGAATTTGTAAAGAGATCCATCTGGTACTATTGTTTGTGATACTTGGGCTATTGAACAACCACCATCTTGTTGGTCATTCCTACAGGGCTTTCATAAAGGAAATTATACTAAGAAAAATTAATAACATGTGTTAACAATAGCTTGTTGACATAAAAACTAGATTCCTGTTGAATGCTTCAGCTGCATGTACAGTAACATTAAGCTTCTCTTAAACAGAAAATGAAAAACATTCCCTTCGGCTTTAATAGGTTAGACTACTGATGTTTGCTTATGTTCAGAATAACATTTCCAGTCTGCAAACTCTTAGGAATATTTGTCCTGAAATCTGTTTTATTGTTTTAAAACATTGAAGGCTATATTTGCTGATATCATGTTTCCCATAAAAATAAATAAATAAATCTATTTATTTTTTCCTTGATTTTTTTTCCTTTTTTTTTTTTTTTTTTTTTCTTTTCCTTCAAAGTTTGTAAGTCAGGTATCTAACATATCTGAGACAGCATAAAGTTTCTTAATCATAAAATATGATAGTCCATCATGCTGATAATATCTGTGTCTTCATGTAAACATATACCACTCCCAACAGAGTGAAAGAAAGATCTCTACGAGTAGCTGAAAATAGAAATGAGTACACAAGGCCACAAAATTGTCATATAAATAAGGTTAAGTAATTTACAAAATATTTGTCTTTGATCTTCCTGATTTTAAGAACCAGTACAAGAACTGTCAGTTCTTATACCCTAAGTTTGTAAAGAGTACGTAGCTACTACTACTTAACAGTTTCTTAGTTTCACCTTCGTCCTGTCAGGGTGACCTTTTTGTAGGTCTCTCTGGATGCACCTAGTCTTGATAGCATGTCACTCAGCTCCTGATTCTTGGTTGTCCAGATCAGATATGATCCTGGGGTTCTCAATGCTATCTTTCAAGTGATTAATGTCAGTAGAATTCAGTGTACAAAACAATGAAAAGTACATGAGTTCTGCTGTATCTTTGAGGTTTTGTCCTGTTCCAATTTGGGATGAAGTTCCAGTATGTACACAGGGATCCAGGAGATGACTCTTTGAATTTAACTACTTTAAATATAACTTTTCTGATATGTGCAATTCTACTGTCACTTCTAGTTTTATAATTAAAAAAATAAAAAAATAAAAAAATCACACTTTTTTGATTAATATTTGATTAGCTTTTAAACTCTCCCACCCCCACCTAGAGATGTTTTATTATTTGTGCAAGGCAAAAATTTCTCAGCCCTTGTGACTGAAGACCTTTTCTTAGTTATTAAACAGCATCTGTTTCATCCGTATTGCTGTATTTCCAACAGAAATTTATTTTCTCTGCTAACATTGAGCAAGATTGTACATATTTCTTGAGTTATGGGAAAAATAAAACTAAACACACTTAAAAGAGATCCTAAAAACAACTAGGAACAAAGCTTTTAATATGGAAATGGAATGCATTCAGTGAATTAGAAAATTAAAAGGAGCTTATGCTTCAAACATCACCAGAAGCATAATATGGATCTAATCCAGTAAATATTTGTGCACACATGTAATTTTTCTCTTGTGAATAAGATTGATAACATATCTAATCAGGATTTTTAATCCAGGAATCTATGGGAAAGAGACAAGAAAGACATATCTGAATTTAATGTTTTCTGAGATATTATGTCCTTTTTATTCTTTATATATTTATGCTCACCTAACAAGGTATGCTGTGGAGAATATATTTTCTTTAAATTTTACTGGAAGACTGTCTGTTTCTATGCAGATGTATCAATAACATGCCTTTCTTCTTCTTTATCCGTTCAGTTTTCTAATTTTTATTTTTTTTATCTTACCTCAGAGATCTCTAGATCTCTAGATCTCTAGAAATCTCTAAATTCTGTGCAAAATACACGTATAACTTAATTGCATGCATATTTTTCACTACATTTGATAACTGTACAAAAAGCAAGCACCTTATTTAGAATATTTACAGAACAAAATACATTAGAAATTATGGTGTTACAGTTCAAAACCTAATATTTGCATTTTCTATTTCTTAAATCAGATCAAAACTAAATACTCTTCTGGAATATGGTGTTATTTTGCAAGGTGTTATATTCAATGCAAGAATCACTGAACACAATTCAGTCTTTGTGGTATGTAAGAGGGTCAGACTAGATGACTGAATGGTGCATTAAGTTCTAAAAATCTACATCTATTTATTTATTCATTTATTTATTCATCAAATATCTGCATTTTTGTTTTAGTTGGTCAAGGTAAATCATAGTGTTTATTGTTCCTATCTGCATAAGATATCTCAGCACATTCCAAAAAGAATAATTATTTTTTTTTTCTTTTGTAAAGAGTACCATAGAGTGAGTAGGATGATCTGTTTTTCAACTATCTGTATATCATCCAATTAGCTAAAAGTGCAGCTAGGATGATTTGTTTCAAAGGTTATTTCAGCTAATATTGTTTCAAAGGCATTTCAGCCCAGAGACCACATCTGAAGTTTTATCTTTAAAGTTTCTGCTAATGCATGGAAGTAATCCATAATAAGTAATTGCAGTAAAAGAGCTATTCCAATCAGAAGAAAAAAAAAAAAGTATAATTATGACCACTACAAATATGTGCGTATTCCTTCTTGTCAAGATATTTTCTCACATACACATGAAGTCTGAGTTCTTGTGCAATCTAGGATGCTTTGTATGGAACTCACAATCCTAAACATGGGGCCAAGAATAATAAGGAAAAAATCTCAGAATGAACAAACAAACAAACAAGACACACAAAAATCATATTTCCAATATCAAACACTTAAAATTGCAATTCAGTATCCAAGTCAGCTAATAGAATTCACAGATTGTGCCAGCTGCACATCCATTGTATACATGCAACATTTACTTGCATTGTATGAATAGCTTCATTATCTCTAGACATTTCCAAACGTGTCAGTTTGCTGAAAAGCCAGTCACAGAGAACTTTCTTGATGGGATGTATAGTTAAACTGGGTAGAACTTGGAATCAATTACTGCCAAAGATTCATGGAACACAAATAGCTGATGCTAATGACTTTATAGAGGAGGGATCATTTGAGACTGTGACCTGATATGCTTACTGTTTCACCCTCCTTTTTTTTTTTTTTTTTTTTTTTTTTTTTTTATGAATGTGTTAGTCTACGCACTTGTTTTTGTGTGGAGGAGACTGTCTATATTTGGAGAATATAAAGGGTAGGCACTGAAATGCGGGATGGGCAGAGAAGAGAACGAAAAATATGCACCAAATGTGGAAGCTGTCCATCATCCAAACTAAGTAAGGGAACTAGTATATTTTCCTCTGCTTACTAATCCACTCTTCTCTGGTATTGATCCTTAGCTTGTAAGAGTTAGGTATTTATTTCCATTGACTAGATTGGAGCAATGCTAACCTACTACAGAATGTGGCTGATATGTGTGATTCTCAGTGTAAGTAAGAAATTGGTATGAGATGCTCTTTGTATTGGTTTTACATGGCAAGGGGCAGAGGGGAAACCCCATGCTGGAGCAGGGTCAGACAGTGACTGTGAACGAGCAATGGAGATGAAGCTGGTCTATGTCCCTAAGCACCACATCCAACCTTTCCTTAAACACTCCCAGGGACGGTGAATCCACCACCTCCCTGGGCAACCTGTTCTAATGCCTGAATACTCTTCCTGAGAAGAATTTTCTCCTAATTTCTAACCTGAACCTCCACCAAAATCTATGACATCTCCTTTAAGCTGAAAGATGTTAAAGAAAAAAAAAAAAAGTCAAGAAATTTTAGATCATAGGCTTTTTGTAAGGGTTTCATTATTCTTCCTGTATGTTTACATTATGAAATAGTTTTTAATTATTCAACAGACAGATTTTTTTTTCTTCTGTAAGAATTCAACCTTAGTCAATTCTCATGAGAAAAACAAACAACAACAACAACAAAAACAATCAGCAAATTACCTTATGATTCCATTACTGGTTTATATCTTATTAGCTACCAATAATAATCATTTGAAACAATATTGAATCATAGAATTGTAGGAAAATAATAGTAATTTCTTTTCTTGCATGAATAGATACAAATATACATAATCTGCACATACGTGCAGAATTCTGCAGCATAAGTAACAAACTGCGGAGCTATGTTAGGAGAAAATGGTCAAAGTTACAAAGTCAAAAATGCAGAAATTATAAAGAAATTATAAAGAAACAGATACAAGTTTAATTTGTTTGAGACGTTTTGGGGAAAAACACTTTAACCATGAAATTTTTAAGCAAATTAAATCAAGGTCTTCTAACTAGTTGTATCGAATGAAAAGTTGAGCAGCTCCTCTGTTGCTTTATTTTTAATGATATGTTATGTATTAACATGTATATTTAAAAGATTAAATTCATTTTTTTTCCCATTTTTTTCTGTGATTTTTTTTTTCATTATTTCATATAAAATTAATTTTCAAACATAACTGTGGAGTTTTAAAGTTTCATTTAGTTTTAGAACAAAGGCACCATTTGTGGCATGATTTACAATTTTCTGTGAAACATTAGTGTAGTCTAAATGTAAATTAAGTAAATTAATTACTTAAAGCATACATTGTTAGGTTTTAAAAGTTACAGTATTGTGACACCACATGTAGATCTATAGATTTTAATAAAGTTTATTCATATTTGCAAAAACCCACATGAAAGCTGCTTTTTTTTTTTTTTTTTCCCCAAACAAAAAGAAATTTTTCCTTTTTCTCCAGACTGCTGAAAATCTTAAGAAACTGAAAAGAAATTTAGTGATTGGGGATTTTGGTAAATTCTGCAGGAGAATGGTTTTGCAAAGCAGATTTCTGTAATGGAAGACAAAGGAAATATAATATAGGAAAATGTGTATGATGATTGCTGTTACAGGAGTAGGCAGCAAATAAGAGAACTAGTGCATCCTGCTGATAACGAAAAGAGCAGTTCTTCAGAAATGTCGTATTGAGATCAATGTGACCATTTTTATATTAGCATTTTTGTATGCTTAATGGACTATAAATAATTGCATATGGTTTATCTTTGCTTCTCTTTGTACCTCAGTGCAGTAGCAGTGCCATCTAATGTTCTAATTAATCTGCAATATGGCAGGCAACAAAAAGTGCTTCTAAGAATGATGAAATTGGCCCTACTCCAGTTGATAGTGGGGCTGCTACTCAGATCATCTCTTGATTTTTATGGCAACATTATCAAGTGAAGAAAATCTGGACATATTTAGAGTCAATCAAATGCTTGATTTTACTTTAAAATGCTGAACAGGTGCAAATGGGATACATCTAAAGTATTAGACAAAACTTGCTTTGAGGAAGGTGGAGCCAACATCTGTGCTTATTTTCACATATAAAAAAGAGCCTCCAAGGATATATGAGTAGGATCCAAATGGATGAAGCAGCATGGCTGAATAAAGCATTCTGATTTAAGACTTTTACTACTTATACTAATTAGCATTTGAAAAAAAGCATGATCAATCTTTTCTCTTGGGGTAGAGAAGGAGGAGTCTGATTTAATTAAGAAAGACATTAACTTCAAGCACCTACCTAATCAGATATTAACTATGTTCAGAACAAACAAATTATAATCATTTTATACTGATTTAAATGTTTCCTTCTATAGTTGCACAGATTTGTTAGAGTGTTTTTTGTTTTTTTTTTTATTTTTTTTTGCTAAAATCTCTATCTTTAACCTTCAGATATTCTGCTTTTTAATGAAAGGACACTCCTTTGGTAGATCTTTATGGTATCATTTTATATTTTATATCCTAGAAAATGAAAAAGGATTTTGTGTAACAGTGAAGTAGAGACAGGTTCTTAAATCATGATGTGACACCTTATGCTATCAGGGAGACATCTGAAGATATCTTAATGTTGCATTTTTGATTCCCTTATTGACTGTAAGAAAATTTATTTTACATAATATATTCATATTGTCTTGCAATCTTCCTCATTTTGCAGTTTGAATGAGATACCTCTACTCTATTTATAGGTCAAATTTACTTCAAATATTTATTTATTAAGGTGATGTTTTTGGTGTACTGTTAACATGTGGCTTCATATTTCTTCTTGCCAAGTCCTGGTACTGCTGTGGAAGGTGTAGCCATGGGATCACAGAGGATAACTATGTGTGAATGTTGATGTTGATGGCAGAGAATCTGTTGAAGGTTATGTCTGCTTTGGTTTTACTAGTTGGTTCCCATGCAGTGTACAAACACAGGCAATTATTTCTAGCTGATATTGCTGGTTGTTGTTACATGGTCTTGCAGAAACAGTCATCAAAAAGTCTCTATTTCTGTCTCTGGTAGGCCAGGAGAATGCATTGACTAAGATAGCACTTATCTTTTTGGTATTCAAGAGACCATGTACATTGTACAACTGGCAACACTCTAGGTTACTCTGAAGTTAAATCTAGACTTGAAAAAGATAGCTCACTTTATCAAATGGTCCATCCACATCGCCAAAAATTTACTTGAACTGTATTTGTCACTGGAAGGGTTTCTATTACATGTAGTGTAGTGTTCTATTTTTTGATTGTACTTTTTAGTTTGGTTATTTAAACTTGAAGTGAGTAAAAACTCTGTTTCTGAGAATCTCCATATTAATAACAGGGGAAAATCTTGATGTCATTAAGCTAACCCTTTGTGCAATTTTTAAACTCTAGACATGTACAGAAACTGTACCACTTCCCTTTTAGATTAAATGTATCCTCATTCTTCTCTCTAGTTTTAATAAAAGAGATGGCTTTAGGCAATTCAGACCTGTCTCTAGGAAAGATCCATATTACCACTGGTGTAAATGTGAAAGAAACTTGAGCAGAAATTTCCCTATTAGATTTAAGCCTGCAAAAGTGTTCTCACAAATAGACAGCATATCCCAGATATAGCATTTAGGATATGATACAGAGTTCATCCACTCACATTTTGGGTAAGAAAAATATAATGAAGGATGTCACTTCTGAATCAGTATTCACTATTGTGTTTCTTCTACAATTGAAAGATACCAAACAAGATACTACACAGTAGGCACATAAAATGAATTAAAAGATCCTAAAAAAGCATATAAGGAAGCGTAAGAAGGAATTTTGTTGTTGTTTTTCCCACATTACTAGAGAAGAACTGAGGGAGAGATTTGCAAGGCAAGCTTCATGTCACATTGAACTTCCTCATGCTTTACAAGCTATATTGACTTATATGTCAAGAGAAATCATTTCCTATTCAAAGATATATGTGACCTTTTGTGCTTCATTGCTGGAAGAATGCAGTGAATACAAGAATAAAAAATACATTTTTCTTATTTTCTCTTGAACTATCACTATGTTTCTGACAAAGTGCAGCTCAGTAATCCACTTCTGAGTCTAACGCATCATCACTTAATCCTCCCTATGTGTTAATTTATTTATTTCTTCAGGGGTTTTCTTTGAAATCATAAAAGTTTCACACTTACAGCTGAACAAACTGACATTAACCCCAGGTAGGGAACATGTGATGCAATACTGCGTTTTAAGCTATTGGCCAGGTATTTAACTGAAGCTACAGATGTCTAGCAACAGTGAAAATCCTACATAACACCAACTACAAGTTTACTTTTCTACTTCTCAGTTCTCAGGGCATAGGTTTGACTCCTGTTTTTGGAGCAATGGATTGAGATTTTGTTTACTAATTAAAATCCACTACCACAGTTGTTACTGAAGTATAAACGTGCCTTCTTAGTTTTGTGGTTTCTTCCCCAAATAATCTCTTTCTAAATCTTTAGTTGCTGGAGGATCTTCTCATCACCTCTTGTCAGATGGAAGGGTTGATTGATAACAGACTTTTTTATTAGGATGCGTCCTGGTGTGCATATATAAGTTGCTGAAGTAGGTCGACAGAAACATCATGAAGTTCAGCAAAGAGAAATGAAAAATCCTGCACCTGGGGAGGTACTACTGCAGGCACCAGTCTGTGCTGGGGGCAAACCACCTGAAAAGCTGTTCTTCAGAAAAGGATCTGGAGGCCCTCGTGGATACCAAGATGAACATGAGTCAGCAATATGCTGTGGTAGTTTTACTCTGCGGGGCAGCTGAACTCCATCACATTCTCTCACTTCCTCTCCTCAAAGAAAAAGGGTGAGAAAATACAATGGGAAAGGGCTCAAAGGTTCATATAAAGATGAGGAGAACAGTCACCAATTATCAGCAGAGGCAAAATAAACTCAGCATAGGGATATTAATATAATGTACTGCCTATCACTAGTAGACTAGAACAGTGAGGAACTAAAACAAAACTAAAGCCACCTTCCCCCCAATCCACTCTCTTTTACCTCCCCCCCCACCCCCCCAAAGCATCCCAGGGGAATGGGAGCTGCAGTCAGTCCCCGATGCTTTGTTTCCGCCACTCCTTCACAGTCACTCTCTGCCCCTTCTCCACATGGGGTCCCTCCCACAGGATGCTGTCCTTCTGAACTGATCCTGCGGGGGCTGCCCACAGGCAGCAGCTTTTCAAGAACTGTCCCAGCGTGGGTCTGTACCATGGGGTCCATCACTCAGGAGCAAACTGCTCCAGCATGGGTCCCCATAGCTTGCAGTTCAGGCCCAGGTCCTGCTCCTGGGGGGTCTTCATGGGCCACAGACTCCTTCAGGCCACATCCACCTCCCATTGGAGCTGGCTGGAGCCAGCTCTGATCTGACATGGGGCAGCTGCTGGGCTCTTCTCACTAAGGCCACCCCTGCAGCCCTCCTGCTACCAAACCCTGCAGCCCGCCTGCTACCAAACCCTTGCCACATAAACCCAATATACATGCCCTTGCTGTAAAGAAGGGTAATGATATTCTGGGCTGTATTAGGCAAAGTATTGCCAGCAAGTCAAGTTGATCCTTCCTCTCTATTCAGTACTGGTGAGGCCACACCTGGAGTACTGAGTCCAGTTCTAGGCTCCCCAGTGAAAAAGAAACATGGATATAGTGGAAGAAGTGCAACAAAAGGCAGTTTAGTGGACTAAGGGGGCAGAGCATCTTTCCTAAGTGAGTCTTAGATAACTGGGACTATTTAACCTACAGAAGAGAAGGATCAGGGGAATCTAATCAATGTCTATAAATCCTTGTTTGTCTTGTACCCTCCTGAAGAGAGGGTAAAGAGGGGATGAAGCCAGGCTTTTTCAATGGTGCCCAGTGACAGGTCCCTTCCATCCTCACAGAATCACAGAATCACAGAATTTCTAGGTTGGAAGAGACCTCAAGATCATTGAGTCCAACCTCTAACCTAACACTAACAGTCCCCACTAAACCATATCCCTAAACTCTACATCTAAACGTCTTTTGAAGACTTCCAGGGATGTTGACACCACCACCTCCCTGGGCAGCCTGTTCCAATGCCTCACAACCCTTTCAGTAAAGAAGTTCTTCCTAACATCTAACCTAAAACTCCCCTGGCACAACTTTAGCCCATTCCCCCTCGTCCTGTCACCAGGCACGTGGGAGAACAGGCCAACCCCCACCTCACTACAGCCTCCTTTAAGGTATCTGTAGAGAGCGATAAGGTCGCCCCTGAGCCTCCTCTTCTCCAGGCTGAACAAGCCCAGCTCCTTCAGCCGCTCCTCGTAGGACTTTTTCTCCAGGCCCCTCACCAGCTTCGTCGCCCTTCTTTGGACCCGCTCAAGCACCTCGATGTCCTTCTTGTAGCGAGGGGCCCAAAACTGAACACAGTACTCGAGGTGCGGCCTCACTAGAGCTGAGTACAGGGGGACGATCACCTCCCTAGCCCTGCTGGTCACAGTGTTTCTGATACAAGCCAGGATGCCGTTGGCTTTCTTGGCCACCTGAGCACACTGCTGGCTCATATTCAGCCGACTGTCCACCATCACTCCCAGGTCCTTCTCTGCCTGGCAGCTCTCCAACCATTCATCTCCCAGCCTGTAGCTCTGCTTGGGGTTATTGCGCCCCAGGTGCAGGACCCGGCACTTGGCCTTGTTGAACTTCATGCAGTTGACCTCAGCCCATCAGTCCAGCCTATCCAGATCCTCCTGCAGAGCCTTCCTACCCTCGAGCAGATCGACACACACACCTAACTTGGTGTCATCTGCAAACTTACTGACGGTGCACTCAATGCCCTCGTCCAGATCATTGATGAAGATGTTAAAGAGGACCGGCCCCAGCACCGAGCCCTGGGGGACGCCACTAGTAACTGGTCTCCAACTGGACTTGACTCCATTTACCACAACTCTTTGGGCCCAGCTATCCAGCCAGTTTCTAACCCAATGAAGCATGTGCCAGTCCAAGCCAAGAGCAGCCAGTTTCTTGAGGAGAATGCTGTGGGAGACGGTGTCAAAAGCCTTGCTGAAGTCAAGGTAGACCACATCCACAGCCTTTCCCTCGTCCACCCAGCGCGTCACTTTGTCATAGAAGGAGATCAGGTTCGTCAAGCAGGACCTGCCTTCCATAAACCCATGCTGACTGGGCCTGATCGCCTGCTTGCCCTTCAAGTGCCGCATGATGACTCCCAAGAGGATCTGCTCCATGAGCTTCCCTGGTACTGAGGTCAAACTGACAGGCCTGTAGTTCCCCGGGTCAGCCCTCCGGCCCTTCTTGTAGATGGGCGTCACATTCGCTAGCCGCCAGTCAGCTGGGACCTCCCCCAATAGCCAGGACTGCTGATAAATGATGGATAGGGGCTTGGCCAGCTCCTCTGCCAGTTCTCTCAGTACCCTTGGGTGGATCCCATCCGGCCCCATCGACTTGTGCACATCCAAGTGCCGTAGCAGGTCACCAACCAGTTCTTCGTGGATGGTGAGGGCCACATCCTGCTCCCCATCCCCTTCCACCAGCTCAGGGTACTGGGTATCCAGAGAACAACCGGTATTGCCGCTAAAGACTGAGGCAAAGAAGGCATTGAGCACCTCCGCCTTTTCCTCATCTTTTGTAACTAAGTTTCCCCCCGCATCCAGTAAAGGATGGAGATTCTCCCTAGTCCTCCTTTTTGTGTTGATGTATTTATAAAAGCGTTTTTTGTTATCTTTAACGGCAGTAGCCAGATTGAGCTCCAGATGAGCTTTGGCCTTCCTAATTTTGTCCCTGCACAGCCTTGCTACATCCTTATAGTCCTCCCTAGTGGCCTGCCCAATTTTCCAAAGATTATAAACCCTCTTTTTTCTCCTAAGCTCAAGCTGCAACTCTCTGTTGAGCCAGGCCGGTCTTCTTCCATGCCAGCTCGTCTTTGGGCACATGGGAACAGACTGCTCCTGCGCCATTAAGATTTCCGTCTTGAAGAGTGCCCAGCCTTCCTGGACCCCTCTGCCCTTCAGAACCGCCTCCCAAGGGATTCCACCAACTAGTGTCCTGAGCAGCCCAAAGTCAGCCCTCCGAAAGTCCAATACAGTGGTTTTACTGGTTCCCTTCCTGGCCTCGCCAAGAATAGTGAACTCCACCATCCTCCATCATTATGAGATTTCTGTGATATCACAGATTTCTGTGAATCTGTGATAGAGACTCTAATTTGGCAGAAAATATAGGGGATTGCTTTTTCACACATTTGTTAGTGCAAGCTTAGGACCTCAATACAAATTTTATCATTAAATAATCAGATTTGAATATGTTGGCTTCAAGGTTAGTTGTCAGAATATATCTTCCCCCCCCCCTCCTCAACCCCCCAAATATTAATTACTTGTAAATAGTATTTTTCACAGAAACTGGGAATGCATCAGTTTAAAGTTAAGAGAAATTAGTATATACTAGGTCCCCTGGATGTGTATTTATGTGGTGTAATCTAAGATGGATGTTTAAAATGAAACTGGTGTGCCACTACTCAGTCAAATGTAATCATGTCTTTTCAAAGCTGGTTTCACCTCCTTGGTCATATATGTATTTGTTTTCTCTGCTCATGAAACAAACTCTCTGCCCCGAAGGTGATTGATTGCACAGAAGAATGAACCTCTTTATCCACAGGCCACCTATGGTGCTTGTCTCTTTTGACTTTTGTGCCTCCCTATCTAAACTCTGACCCAGCTAGGTAACAACAAACTGAAATCAACTCTTTAGACTTGTACATTCATTACTGAACCATACCATTTTCTGTTCAGCCTAAGAAGAGATATTATATTTTGCATGTGATAGTGGGAATGCTACCTGATATGAATGAATGCAAATGTGCTCACAGTTATTTTTCTATCTGGAATTTAGGGACAGCAGAAGAAAGAATATCATTGATAGCCTGCTCTCCTGAAACCTCATTTATTGCATTTTTTTTTTTCAGTAAGAGTGGGCAAGATCAGATTAAAGATCCTTTACTTAGTTTCTTTGTAGGCTTCTTAATTATATGTATTGGAATTAAAAATCACTGAATATTTAATTTGTTAGGAAGGGTGAATTAAGTATGTGATGTTATGTTTGTTATGTTTAAGAACCTGCAGATGTTTGTATATAGTTGTATATGTATTTTACATATACATTATACACATATCTGTGGGTTTTCGGAAATGATCTTGATGTTTCTGAATGTAGGTTCCAATAAATGCAATTGTCTTATTGCAGCCAGTTTTCAGAAAGTGTGAAGAAACAGATTCTGGAAAAAAAAAAAAAAAAAAAAAAGAGAGAGAGAAACCCTTCTGGAGATACTTAATTTCGAACTTGTTTTTTTGAAGAATTGAAGCACAAACTTTAAAAGGATATGGAGTCTGTTATACAAAAGAACTTATGCGTGTTGATATTTAGCATAGTCATACATAACATTAAGATGTCTAGATAGTTCCTCACCTAGGTTGCTCTGAACCTAAGATGCAAGGTATTTCTCTGAATTCTTAAAATGACTCATAAAGAAAGTTAGGGATGTCCAAATGTAGTTCAGCCGGGTGGAAAAACAGTCAAATTTCCCACAGGGAAAAACGTGAGAAAAGAGATCTGACTGGAATCCTTCTTCTCCTTTGAGATTTACACTATGATTTTCAGCCTGGAGATCCCTCTTGTAATTATGGGCCTATAACATCCTGAAAATAAGCAGTAGTCATCTGGAATGTAAACCTCCAGGTTCCAGGCTTCCTTTGCAGTCAGAAATATTTTTAGTTTGAACCTCTCAGGACAAGGGATCTGCAGCTTCAAGCTCTTCAACCAAGTCTCTGTAACTGTGCAAAAAGCAATTCAAGAAACAAGAATGAGTTAAAAGATAATAATAAAAAAGGCAGTAGTAATAGATGTTTCACATCTTTATCTAGTCATATTAGGAGACAACATCAATGCATAATATTGACCTATTACTGCTGGGCCCCATCATCACACCAATATGCCCGTATCATCCTTGATGAATTTTGAAGATCTATATTCTATTCTGCAACATAAAAAAGTTATAATTTAAAATTACTTTAGCCATAGTGGAACAAGAATTTCCACAGCCATTTCTATCTTTTTCATGATAACTGAGGACCTAATCCAGGAAGATACATTTATTTTATTTTATTTTATTTTATTTTATTTTATTTTATTTTATTTTATTTTATTTTATTTTATTTTATTTTATTTTATTTTATTTTATTTTATTTTTCATTTTTAAATAAATTAACTATGGACTGATAGAGCTCAACTGGGCAAGATCTTAATGAATTAAAGCACAAAGGAACCCCTCTGAATCTTTAAATTCAACTTCATAACAGGAGAAACAAAGGACAAAACTAAATGAAGCTGTGCATAACTGATTGCACTGATAGTTGAGTTGCATTAGATGCTTAACATGACTAATATGAATAACATGAATATGAAAAATAATATGAATAACACGAATAACAGTAACATGAATAGGTGTTCCTCAGGAACAAATAGGACAAATTGGTGTTTCTGTGGCTCAGCAAGCACAGATGTTTCCACTATATATATTTTTATATGATTTTACAAAATAGCCTCTCTCAGGATGTTGCTTTTATGGCAACTGTGCCATACCTGAATTTTTAAATAACAAATCTAAATCCTGTTATTAAAACTTGGCCAATTAGTTCAGTCACTGAACACTAGTGTGGACATAACAATTATGAGAACAAAAAGTTGCCACTGATATACCCACAAACTTCAAGTCACTTTCATGAAACTGTGTGCACACGTCAGGTAAGATTTCAACGAACAGTATCCTTAAGAAAGAAACTGAAAGTGGTTTCACACTTGTATGCAGTATATTTGTATAGAACTTGTCTCAACAAGTAAGATTTATGGATCCAGTCTTCAATATATTGCCAAGGAACACTTTTAAGAAAGATGCTTTAAAATATTGTTCCTGAAACTAAATAAATAATGAAACATTGTGAATACAGATAAGCTATTTATACAACACACACACACAAAGTTAATATTTAAAGCTGCTAGATCTACAGTTTAGATAGATTTGCATGGAGGTGGAATATAACAAAGTTTATTTTCCTATACCACAGGTGGCTAAAGGAATCCTGCTAGTATAATTAAAGTATGGCAACAACTAGATTGCTATCAGATTCTGATGGCTATCAAGAGGGAGAGGAAAATACAAAAAATGGAAATTAATTCACACAGTAATGATTTTTTTAATTAGTATTTAAAAACCCAAATTTCAACAGGATATTTCCCTGTAGGGAACAGCATAGAATGATCCAGGTAATTAGACCAAGTGAAGATATTAAAACAAACTTATGGATATAATGTGATAGAAGATGTTTGAAGGTCAACACTGGCAATCAAAGCAAGGACAGAAATTTATTAGATAAGTAAGGACAGAAATTTATTAGATAAGATCTCAGTACCACTATGTCCTTTCCCTTCCATTTCCTAAAAATCCTGCAAAGAGTCTAAAATGCAAATTAAATAATTGAAAATATAAACATAAGTTATGAGTTTAAATCAATCTTCAAACTCATCTGGACAATTAGAATTATTTTAATTTTCATCACATAAACATTCTCCTTTTATCATTGGTGAACAAAGAAAGAGTTTCAAATATGTGGAACCACAAATTCTTTTGTTTTCCAATCATTCTGTTAGTGTTAGGTTATTCCCACTAAGTGTATGCTGGCCACCCAACATAGGCTGGCATATGCTGGTATACTATTACTGTGCCGGCAGTAAGTAAGGTGAAATAGCCTGAGGGCCTTTTGTTTGCCACTGGATTCTACTGACAGCTGTTTGGATAGTACCTTTTTGAATCTTAAAACTATTGAGGTATTTCCTACTAGGGTTAAGTTGGTTGTGAAGAGGCAGAGAAGAATGAGATAAGCCTTGCTCCAATACATAGGCCCCCTGACCTAAGAGTAGGGTGACTTTCAGCCTTTGAAGTGCAAGTAGTAACCTACTGACTCCCTGGAGAGAGACAAAAAAAAAAGGAAGAGTTGAGCCTCAGATGCTGTGCCACCCTTAGCTCTGGGCTTCGCCTCTAGGCATGCATTAAAAAAATAAATTAGTCGGATTTTTTTTTTTTCTTTCCCTGGCACTAAATTAACCTCTATTTTAAGTGCTTAAATTTTCTAGGCCTAAGGCTCATCTCCCTGGTTGCTTTGAAGTTGGGCATGTTAGATTTTATCCTGGTTTACAGCAAGGATAGTGATTTTATATAAAGGAGTCTAAGGGAAACTCCAGGGGATAACAGTGATAAAATATGTTTACAGCACCAGAGTATTCCTAAGTACAAATATAGACTAAGTCAGATTGAGACAGGATTGAAATAAAAGCTAACCAATGCATGTTTATATCTGAGTAAAGCAAAGCCATTCTGTTAAACTGCAGCCCTCAAATTCCCATATACCCAATCTCCAGCCTCAGTCCCACAATGCACTGCATGTGAAAGAGCCCCTAAAGCCAATGAATTATAAGATGAGGGACCTTTGCCTTCAAACAGGAATATGTTATTGTTCTGTAGTCTCATCTGTTATATCCACTGCTTGTTTTGGTTTTAGAAGCAGTCTGAACACTCCCTGGTGAGCTAAAATGAAGTACAATCATTTTTGGCCACCTCATCTGGGATTTTGATTAGATTAAAAGCAAAGTGTCTACTCATATGACTTAGACAATTTACTTTCCCTAGATAAACAGTTCTAGAATGGTATCTTATGAATTTTCTTGGTACCTAGTAGCATTCTTGTCACATATTCATTATGCCTTACATCAGTGCCTTGTTTCATTCCAAGAATATCTGTAGTTGCCATCTGTCTAGAAAACATGAGTTGATGGCTAGATAGTGACCTCAGCTTTCAAGTCAATCACTAAAGACTTAGAAAGAAAGCAATAACATCATTAGATTCCAAATACTTCAAATGCATGTTTATAATAATAGACCATATTCTAATACTTTTCATATTACTTTACATATTTACATATTTACTTTTCATAATACTTTACATATTCTAATAATATATATATGTATATATGAAACATGTTTTAAGCAAAATTTGGAAGGTTATAACAAATAGAAAAAATATTTTTCACATTTTCTGAATAAAGATGTTTGGGCGATTATGTTATACATTACTAGTAACTATTAGTTATTTATCTGATTATTTTCTTCATTCCCAATGTGGTCAGTCTTAACTAACAAATGAGGGTGGAAAGGCCTTGCAGAGGGATCTGGATAGGTTGGAGAGCTGGGCGATCGCCAACCGCATGAAGTTCAATAAGAGCAAGTGCCGGGTCCTGCACCTGGGACAGGGAAACTCTGGCTGCACGTACAGACTGGGCGATGAGACGCTGGAGAGCAGCCTAGAAGAGAGGGATCTGGGGGTCGTGGTAGACAGCAAGTTGAATATGAGCCAGCAGTGTGCCCTGGCAGCCAGGAGGGACAACCGTGTCCTGGGGTGCATCAAGCACGGCATCGCTAGTAGGTCAAGGGAAGTGATTGTCCCGCTCTACTCTGCGCTGGTGCGGCCTCACCTCGAGTACTGTGTGCAGTTCTGGGCACCACAGTATAAAAAGGACATGAAACTGTTGGAGAGTGTCCAGAGGAGGGCTACGAAGATGGTGAAAGGCCTGGAGGGGAAGACGTACGAGGAACGGCTGAGGGCACTGGGCCTGTTCAGCCTGGAGAAGAGGAGGCTGAGGGGAGACCTCATCGCAGTCTACAACTTCCTCGTAAGGGGGTGTCGAGAGGCAGGAGATCTTTTCTCCATTAACACCAGTGACAGGACCCACGGGAACGGGGTTAAGCTGAGGCAGGGGAAATTTAGGCTTGACATCAGGAGGGGGTTCTTCACAGAGAGGGTGGTTGCACACTGGAACAGGCTCCCCAGGGAAGTGGTCACTGCACCGAGCCTGTCTGAATTTAAGAAGAGATTGGACTGTGCACTTAGTCACATGGTCTGAACTTTTGGGTAGACCTGTGCGGTGTCAAGAGTTGGACTTGATGATCCATAAGGGTCCCTTCCAACTCAGGATATTCTATGATTCTATGATTCTAACAAATGAAAAATATTTTTTTTTTCAAGAAAAAATATTAAATTTCAGATCTTCAGTATTTCAGAAAAGTAAGCTTAAGTTGAGAATTTCAAACATTTTCTAAATAAAAAATTATTGAACATTTTTCCAGTCTGATGGCTGTCAAAATTTAAAGTAAATTAAAAAGGAAATGATTTATGTGGATTCTTAAAGTGACCTTTGACTGGATTGTAACTGCATCAAGGTTATATCTGACATTCATAATGATCTGTTTGTCTGTAGCCAGGTCATGTGAAAAGAAAGCAAGCGGACAAATATATATTATTCTGAAAGTACAATATATTGTGTCACTGTGTCAGTTTCTACTGTTTCCTTTTGGTGGTGTTGTGGTTCTCATACAGATTACTATGTATTAATGGGAAGTACATCCTACTAAGGAAGAGTGGGAAGGTTGTTTCTAAGATGCTGCTGTGATTTGGCAAGAGCTGCTGTAAAACACAGGAACTCTCAGCACATGACTTTCAGCCTGGAATAGACTTTTTCTATGCTTTCTGCAAGAAATGCAAATCTTGTTTCTATTTTTGTTCTTTATTCGAGAGAATGGAAAATTGCCTTATAGCAAATTTGAAAGGACAATTTGACTCAATAGCACTTAATTTGTATTTAAAGCGACTTTGTGCTGGAAAGAGGAAGTAGTGAAAAACTTAACTCTTATTACACAGCAGCAATGAATATTGACTTTATGACATGAAAAAAACAAACAAAAAAGAGAAAGCAAAATAAGTTGTAATCAGCATTATTTGAACTACTAGTTTCTGAAAGCTGATACACAGAGCTGCCTGAAACACTTGTTGAAGTCTCAGAATGTTTTTGGGAACTCATAAAATTCTTCCTCTCTCTGAGATTCATGTATTTAAAATGTTCAAGAAGTAAGTGTATCTAAACAGACATAAATTACTGTTTCAGATCATTGGTAGATTTTTTTTGTCTTTGTAACTATTGGAAAATGTGTTCATAATAATGCTTGTATATAAAAAGCTACGTGACGTATCACACATTATACCTGTTTTCACCCTGTCTAGCAATCCTTAGACCACTTATCCCAATTCATCTGATTCCTTTTTATATGTATATGTGAGTTTCTGTTCAATGTGGTCAGTTCCTGAGCTATCTTTATCTTGTTTCTTGGTGCTGGCTCATAATTCCATCTCTGGTACCTACACCGTGTCATGTAGCTCTTGGCAATTTCCAGACCAAGTAAGACTTTCTGTCTTTCTTCCCTTACCTCCTTCCATCCAAGTATCAAACATCAATGAGGCAATGAGCCTTACCAAGGTGAGGCGCTGGAACAGGTTGCCCAGAGAAATTGTGGATGCCCCATTCCTAGAAGAGTTTAAGGCCATGTTGGACAAGGCCCTGGGCAATCTGATTTGGTAAGTGGCATGATTTGGCCCATGGCAGCAGGTTTGGAATGAGATAATCTTTAAGGTCCTTTCCAACCCAAACCATTCTTGTAATTCTATAATTCCATACAGAACTTGAATTTTAGATAAGAACCTGGTAGATGACCACTTCTTTGGATGTGTCAGAGAATATTAAGAATGGTATTTTTTGAACCTGCTGTGTAACAGTAGGATTTCTTTTCAACTCTCCCATGTGTTGCTAAAGAAAATAATAACCTCCAAAAAGTCAGGATGGAAGGAAGGAAATAATCCTTACATAGAGAGCAACACTGAAGGGAGGGGATGCTGCCTACAAGAAAAAAATGGTATGGTTTGCCCAGGGAAAGTCAGCAACACACAACTCCTTTTGTGAAGCTCTGCTTTTAAAAGGAACAACAGAAGCTTAAACAAGCTTGAATTTTAAAGAAAGGTAAATATTTAATAGTGATTACTGGCCTTCAGTCATATTTGACCTGGCAGAAAAATTCGTTTGTGGTTAAAAAACAGGACAGACCTTCTGCTGGCTACAAGCAAATAAAACAGGCTTGGGATGACTCCCAACTCCAGTCATCACATGGCAAAGATGCACGACACGGTTTATGTCCATACAGTCAAAATCTTTCAATCCTTATTCAGGATGGCTGTGGACAAATGTACTTTGGAAATGGTTTGTGATGTGATGATGATCCAGGCAACCTGGGAGGGTGACTGCTGAAGATGGAGGCCAAAGCCAAGATGGCCAGCCTGTCAAGGTTGGGGAGTATAGATGGGCAAAGACAAGGAAAGGATCAATTCTTTCATCACTGTAATCCTAGGCTTTGAAACTGAGAGATTTCACTGGCTACCCACCAGAGGGAAATACTACCTTTGTGCCTTGGCTGCTGTGGTCACTAATTGCCATTAAAATATACAAAGGTGAAATGCATAATGAATGACAAAATCTGTAAAATCATCAATATCCACAATAGCACTGTGCTTTTTGTGAGACTGTCAAATTAGCAGCTTCCCAGTGGCTGAGGCTGAGCCAGCAGCATGCGGTCATGTGATGGGGAGGACCTCCACGTAATGGCATCCATGGCACAGTGCTGCTGTCAGGGGATATGCAATCCTTGTGATGCAGAACAGCCTCACTGCCTTTTTTTTTTTTTTTCTCTGCTGTTTGACTATGTGTACTAGATGCCAGCAGCTGGGGAACTGACAGTCCATTGCCTCTGGCACAAGGGAAAACGGAGCAGGAAGGAGGCATGGTGCCATGCAACCCATGCAACCCATAATCTGGGGACATGAAAAAAGTGGGCTGTCAGAAAGAACATCTTACTGTACATATGAGACTTTGCAGATCTTTGTATACAGCAAAAGTAGATTTTTTTCCCCCACATCTTATACATGAATAAGTGCAAAAAAAAAAAAAAAAAAGGATTTGAAGCCTCAGGTTATTGACTGCCCATGATCATAAACTGTAATAAATAATACTAGGTATCTATTAAAATTCTCCTCTGTTTATATTAAATAAAAGCATAAAGAAGGTGAAATTCATAATGTACCTCAACTTTCTATGCTTGCATTGCATCTTTACTGCTAAAAAGTTTCTGATGTATTTTATTGAATAAGGAAGGCCTCAATGATGTAAAATGGACTTTGCAAAGAAACAATTCTGCTGCTTGGAGACAGATAATATTGTCACCCCTGTGGAAGCTGTCTTTTATGTCCTTGAAGTCATGCACTGGAGGAAAGCAGCCTAAAGCATACTATCATTAAACTACTGCAGGCTGGGAAATTACAGCCAAAATGCGGGCAGACAAAATTAAATTACCCATATTGTAATTTGGCAAGGTTAACTGTATGCTTAATTATGTAAGTGTTGCATAATCACAAGTTTCTGCATTTTAAAAGGTTTTCTCCCATTTTCATAAATATCTGAGAAGTTTTGCTGCTTCTTAAAAGGTGTTTTGATGTTAGGTATCAATATGTCTACCTTATAGATTATATTAAACTGTGAAGCATTCAAACCACTCCTTTACAAACTTTAGCTCTTCACTTAACAGAACTATATTGAGAAAGTATTATTTAAGACATTAATAGTAATAATAGTTCTTTTAGGAAATGCTATTAGGAATGGAAGTTATCTTAAATCATGTTAACTATCACTGCATAATAGTAACCCATCAGTGAGTAATAGCAGTAATAAATACAGTAAAAGTATTCTAAAGGCATAAGGTAAAGTCATCATTTTTTGCAATACTTGCAATATTCATGAATTAAATCAGATATGTGTTCCTATTGTTTGCAGGATTTTTCATTAGGATGATGGCTCAATGTATTTTGTGAATGGGTCATTGGGGAGACAGTAGCAAAAAAATCAAAGTCAAAACACTATTAGTGCAACTAACTTATTGAAATTAATATACTAAAATAGTACGGTTCTGTAATGTTTTAATAGGTTTATTCAGTTATGTAATATACTGCATATTCATACTTACCACAGGAACTTAGGTAATATTGAAGTATTTGAGCATAAAAATAAATGAATCAAAATAAAAGCAGTGTTAAAAAAATCTTTTAAAATGCATATTTGCTTCCCTTCAGGTATGATTTTTTCAATTTTCCTTACTTTTTTACATTTCTGTGTAGAACCTTTTTTATATTATTGGACATAACATGGTTTTTATTAGATAGTTTATTGCCAATTAATCAGCTCAAGTGCTAGAGAAGTTGCATATTTCTGCCAAGATACCTATTTCTATATTCAGTCTGTGCTTTATAGTTCCCTTAAATTGTTAGTATCTTTAAAAAAAAAAAAATCACTAGTGACTGGATAATGAGAAAATATAAAGCCAATTATATGATCTTATAAAGCTAGAAGTAATTTAGGAGTTTATATATATATATATATATATTTATGTATATATATATATATATATATATATATACATAAATATATAAACTTGTTTAGAAAAGTAACAGTTTTATCTTTCCCTGAAGAACTTTGTGTGTTACGTAACTGTCTTATACATAAATATAAATATACCATAAAAGGCTAATGTATGTTCTCTGACACATGGTGGAGTTACTGCAGGGATTGCAATGCCAATGCTCAGTTGCAGCCAGCAGATGTCAGCCAATTATGAATATATCTCAGAACCTAGTATTATTTTTGCCTTTAGTGCTGGTATCTATCTGGCTTCAGTAGTCAATCAAAGGGCATTGCAGAACTGGATCAAAGGGCATTGCAGAACTGGGCTACTACTCACTCAATGAAAAGCTGCCAACCTTTTTAGTAAGGTGTAATACCTGTTTCCTACAGACATAGGACTTAAGACTTAAGTAGATGTATTTATTTATTTATTTTAGACAGTTTTTTCTTATCTTCCTCCTTCTTCAAAATCCTTTGTTCTCCACTTTTTTTATTTTTATTTTTATTTTTATTTTTATTTTTATTTTTATTTATTTTATTCTATTTTTTTGTAAAATCTTGAGAAAGATCAAAGATCCATTTAAAGCTATAGAAAATATCAGCCTGAGGGAAGTTATTTGCTGAAACCCAAGACAGTATTGGAACATTGAATCAAATCTTCACCAACTGAATACAATTTTTGGACAGTCAACAAAATAAGGGAAGTCACCAGAGATGCCTGATACCTTTGCAGATTGGCCTTGGTTTTGGTTCTCCTGTCTTGCCTACCAGCCTATCCTCTGATGCTGCTATTGAGTTAAAACTATGCAGCAAACCAATTACTGAACCCACCAATAATGTTATACGCTTTGGGCATCCTCATATGGTTTGCCATACCAGGTCTGGCAACAGATCCTTCAGAAGGTAGCCTGAAGAGCTGCTAACAGTAAATGTTAATGCTGCATCCATAAACAGCACAGATTTGTGACTACCTAAAAACATCTTCACTTCATCCATTCCTTGGTAACAAAAGCGTCTTTGGTACTTAGGATCACAGGACTAGAAGGAATATCAGGTGCCTATGTAATAGATATTTAAATTAGATGGAGCCACAGTGCTGATATGCTATTAAAGCACAGAAATAGTCACAGAAGTCATCTGAACACCTGTACTGAATTTGCAACTTGAAAAACAAAGCTGCAATCATAATATCACTGGAAGTGAACAGAGGAGATCAGGACAATGCTGGCAGCTTAGGTTTCTACCTTAATGTTACTACACTAAGTTTTTGTTCTTTTTTTTTTTTTTTTTTTTTTTTGTTTTGTTTTGTTTTGTTTCGAGTGGGTGGAAATTCTTCATCTTGCTCCTTGCCCTGGAATGATGCTGATAGCTAGATTTGATGACCCAGCAGGAGATTTGAGTGTAAACTCAATGGAAAATCCTTTGAAACTTTACATAATCTTTGTTCTGAATAAAGTTTATTGTATGGCTTATTATTGAACCCGCACCACTGTGTTACATTTTGAAAATAATCCTTTCCAGTTTTTGACCAGATGTTTGAGCCTTCTAAAGAAATTACACACACACACTCACACACACCAATCTATTGTCAGCCCTCAGATATGCTAGAAGGATTCTAGGAAGCTTTATCTTGTTCTTTGCAATTTCTGCTTTGCTGGCCAGGTTTTCCGGGAGCTGGGAAATGTTCTAGGTTGTACTACAGATGGTTCTGGGTTATTTGTCAAACTGATGTGCAAGCACTTGAGCTTGGATGATTCTCAACTTCCAGAAGTACAAATTCTGGTGACTGGTAGCTTGCATGAGGCACTGATGGCTTCAGGGAAGGGTATTGTAAAAAGGTGTTTGGCACTACTCTGACAGCTTTTTTAGGATCTGGCAGAGATTTAGGAAATCTCTCTGGATTTCTCAGCCTTGAGTAAACAGTAGGTGTTTTGTTTAAGATGGTGTAAAAACTGTTTGTAGTCTCCCTTCAGTATTGTTTCAGAGTCTGTGGCAAGCATTAGCAGAGAAAAATGAGTGAGAGAAGAAAAACATATTTCCCATTTTCTGAGGAGCTCTTCTCAAGGCCTTGGTGCACTAAACTCAGGGAGGAAATTTGAGCTTACTGAGGCAGGTTCAGCTGACTGAAGTTCATATTGATACCTTTCTCAAAAAGGCACAAGAAACGATACCTTTAAGGTAAGGACCCACTACTTTGCCACTCTTTGAAATGAGTTTATTGGTACTGAGACTAAGAGGCAAGTGCTTTGGTACTGTATTCTTCTTGTTGCCTTGCAAAGATTTGCACTTCTCTTGATAACTTTATGCTTTATTCACTGCACAAGAGGAGATGGCAATAGAAATATGTGGAGCAGTATAGGGAGCAGTATAGGGAGAAAGATGAAATGAATTCATTCCACAAATTTTAACAACAACAACAAAAAAGTTTTCAGGTTTGGAAGAAAATGCTTTGCTGTAAAATAGAAACCAGTAAGAAGGACAAAAGAAGAGAAAGAAAGAAAAAGCGACTTGAACCATGGCCAGATCTTGCATGTCACTTACCAGCTTCTTATTTAAATCTGTTCCTTGAATAATTATTTGTTACATTCCTTTCTTCAGAGTAGATTGACCCTCAAAAATTGTCTATTATTTTTAACAGTTGTTGTTGTTGTTATTATTATTTCTTTAAGGGTAGCTGCTGCTGAAGCTGTTTTATGTGCTGTGGTGAAACCATAAGATCAGAATATGAAATGGTGAGTCATTAGCAGGCATTTGATTTGACATACCACAGCTGACACACTTAGTTTACTGTGACACTGGAGGGGGCCAACAGACTATTTTCTGGCAGGCACTGTCATCCTGTCTGAAGCTGATAGGCAGCTAAGTGTCCAAGAATTACCCCAACTTTCACATAAAGTCTTCTCATTGTACATTAACACCGGGTCACTATCTTGTTAGCAAATAATCCTGGTATTCAGTGTTTGATAAGCCAAATATTTGAAGCAGGTGACTTTCAAGTATTTTTATAAAGTAACACGTTGAATAAGGCAGCTCTCTCAGTTGCATGGGTGCTAGGAATTGAATTTTGTCATGCAAATGGAATGTTATCTACAGCTGGGAAAAATCAGACTTTCAGGGTATCCTGGAAAAGTTTTCAGGCTTTTACAGATTTTACAAGTAGGAAGATATAAACCATTTTCCTCTATAAATGGGTGAAAGTATTTATACTTTATTGTAGTAAATATGTATGCTTTATTTAAATATATTGCTTACATTTTGCACTTCAAAAACCTGGAAGTATATCATAGGTTTCCTTGGCTTGAACTCCATTTTCACTGTGTATTCTAAAAATTATGTCTTTTGCTTGTCTAAGAGTAGGCTGAGACACAACTTCTTAATCTGCAGTCTTCTCTGTTTCTGTGTGTCTCTTGTCTCTGTTTTTCTTTTCCGTGCTTCAAGGTTTCTTCTGTTCTATTTGCCCTTCTTTCATTTGCAGTTTTTTCTGTTTACAGCCTTTTTTTTTTTTTTTTTTTTTTTTTTTTTTTTGGGAGGGGGGAGGAGGAAAAGCCCTCGCTCATCTCATCTTTTATATTTCTAGAACTGTATATGCTGACACTTTCACACAGTCTTTTTATCTGTAGTTTGTCGCACAATGTTACTTATGGATACTTATAGAGAGTACTGTATATTTATCATGAGTGAGCAATCTAATTAAGTTATGTAATTTTAAAGGTATGGTCACATGCAAAACAGGATTACTGTTACTTAAGAAGTTATCGTATATTAGATATATTGTTGTGCCCCTTATATATGTGCCCACATACGTTAGATATATTAGTGTGTCCTGTCTTGTGGAATAGCGTGTTATGTTAAATATATTCTGCTGTAAGAGCTGGATCATTTTGAAATTCAAAGCTTGATCCTTTTAGTTAAACAGGTATAACACTGTTAATATTGATATATTTCATTTAGAAACTCCCCTTTACGGATATAACTGTTCCCAGATGGGAAGTGAGAAAAACAATGCTCATATGACCTTATAAAATTCCTTCTTTTTATTACCTGTATTAATTTAATGGTTTTAATTAAAATGTTTGAATTTATGACCAAAATAGCTATAGGTTCTCTACTGGTGGGGGTGGGAAGATTTGACTGTGATTTGACTATGCTTCAGTAACATCTTGGTAAACCCTCTCTTTCAGGCATGTGTCCCCTTCAGGCTTTACTTCCTGTGCCTGATGTACTTTAATTACTATGAGCAAAGCACTGATACCACATCAACCTGTAATCCTAGAAGCACTACCTGTGCTGCTTTTCTGTCTTCTTTCCTTTCAGTTAGCATGAAGAAACTAAAACATTTAATTAAAAAATCCTATTTCCTAATGTTTCTGTGTCTTCCTCATAAAAAGGAAAGGATAGCAATAAGATACTTTGCATTTCCATTTCTATCCCCAAAATAGCATAGCTACTCAGCCCTCATGGTACAGGATCCTCTAAGGGCAAAGAATTAAAACGTGCTTAACCTAATGCATGTCAATACATTTCTGAAAAAAAAAATAACTTTCAATGGGCTGGGTTCTCTGAAGGACTGATCTTCAAGGTTGTGATTTAATGAAATAGGCAAATGATAGTTATTGTATAGAAGGGGACAGCTGGTGCTGCAGATTCAGGAAAACAAGAAGTCTGGTTCTGAAATGGCATGAGTAGGTAGGATAAACCAGTTATACAACTGTCTTGACTGGATGGAGGAAGAAAACTTGACATTTGAGAGAGAATTACTCCAATGTTCATAACTGTAACATCTACATTGTTGGACAAAATATTTCAGGAGTACAATTCCTTTAGTACAAGAAGGTGCTTTCAGAAGAACATATCATAAGAGTGTTATAAATCAGGAGAAGAGTAAAAAGAAATACCAGTTTTCTTGATGTTTTCATCTCAATTGTAAAAATAAAAGTCTTTTTAAGAAAGCTTACAGTAAAACATTCCTGGAAATGTCATCAATTTCAGCAGATTAATAAACACCTAGACTTTTATAATACCATCTCGGTTATATCACAGAATCACAGAATCACAGAATTTCTAGGTTGGAAGAGACCTCAAGATCATCGAGTCCAACCTCTAACCTAACACTAACAGTCCCCACTAAACCATATCCCTAAGCTCTACATCTAAACGTCTTTTAAAGACTTCCAGGGATGGTGACTCCACCACCTCCCTGGGCAGCCTATTCCAGTGCCTAACAACCCTTTCAGTAAAGAAGTTCTTCCTAACATCTAACCTAAAACTCCCCTGGCGCAACTTTAGCCCATTCCCCCTCGTCCTGTCACCAGGCACGTGGGAGAACAGGCCAACACCCACCTCACTACAGCCTCCTTTAAGGTATCTGTAGAGAGCGATAAGGTCGCCCCTGAGCCTCCTCTTCTCCAGGCTGAACAAGCCCAGCTCCTTCAGCCGCTCCTCGTAGGACTTGTTCTCCAGGCCCCTCACCAGCTTCGTCACCCTTCTTTGGACCTGCTCAAGCACCTCGATGTCCTTCTTGTAGCGAGGGGCCCAAAACTGAACACAGTACTCGAGGTGCGGCCTCACTAGAGCTGAGTACAGGGGGACGATCACCTCCCTAGCCCTGCTGTTCACACTGTTTCTGATACAAGCTAATAAACACACTAATAAACACACCAATAAACACATTTTTCATATTTAAATAATTAGACTAGGTCTGGAATGTCATTTTCAGATTTTCTTGTGAGACCCTAACTTTGTCAACATACAACTGCTTTGACTACTGTTCTGAATGCAAACCGTTCTGGTGTATGTTTGATGAAAGCTTCTTACTGCAACAAGGGACAGACAATAAATACATGGTTCCTGCTCTGCTTGAGTTCCTTCTGCTCAGGTCCCTACACTAGGGCCTTGCAATCTATGTCAGCTCAGATGGCCACCAGATATCTAACTTTACCTTATGTCAGTGTCACATTGCTAATGATGGGCAGAAAAGACAACCTTTGACGTCTCTAAGACAGCATTTATAGAAAGCCCGAGACTAGATTTCTTTTTGAGTGCAGAAGTCACTGAGCTTCAAGGGATGAAATGCTAAGGCAATTACATTTTCTGTCTGGTGACATGGTGCTGTTGCGTCATGTAAGATTGGATGTGTACATGTTTTCATCTCTTAAGTAAACCTCTAGAATGAAATACGGGAGAATGTGTTCATTCTCTGGGCTTGGTGTTTCTGTATTTGACTGAGAAACTGATGAGCAGCAGCGCACAAGCAACATGTGAAGTTAACTGCAGTGAAAATCTTAGATAAATAAATAAATTGATCTGAAATATAATAAAATCTCTCAGACTTTTATTGCTGTTCCTTTATTGCTGTTCCTTACTACTGCAGTATTTTTTACCAGGTTACAGTTGTTCCTCACGGATAATTCTACTTGCATTTGATGATACAGAAGGGCGTATTGAGGAGATAACACTGTCGGTTTAATGAAGTTCCCTCCTCATGACAGATTTATGCAAAAAAATGGACAAATGATTGTGCTTTTACCAGTACTTTTTGAGCTATTCCATCTTTAATGAAACTTAAAGATATGTCTAAGTATATTTAATGTACTTATATACTGAGAAGTTATATTTAATTCATGTTTATCCAAGCCAAATGAAACATCTCGGTGAATATCCTTGCACTCTGTACTGCAATGACTAAATTCAGTATATTTAGTCACTATATTGACTAGAAATATTTTATTTGAAAGTGGTTATTAGGACAGACAATATCTACACCTTAAAAATGGGGCTTCATCTCACTGAAGCTTTTGGAGCCAAAATGTCAAGGTGACCTCATGGAACACCCATGAGTTAAATCTGGTAGTTAATATTACACTCTAAGTATCTATATATTTATATATATATAAATATATATATTATATATATTATATTATATAATATATATATTATATTTATATATATAAATATATATAAATATATATATTTCTACATATTTCTATATTTATTTATATATATATAATATATAATATATATATTATATTATATATAATATATATTATATATATTTTGTTATTATATATTATATATGTTATATTATATTATATATTATATATAATAACATATATATAATATGTTATTATATTATTATATATATATTTTGTTCCTGAGGGGAGAGTAGTAGAGGAGTGATCCAATAAAACTAGTGTTCCTGTAGTTTTAGGTGGTACAGTGATATTCCATTGGTTCTCTGCTTTTCTTAGATACCATTTGGATGCTGGAAACAAAAATAATATTCACAATAATAATGATAATAATAATTTTGTCCTCTCTCTCAGAAAAAAAAGAAAAAAAAGAAAAAGAAAAAAGCCGTTAGCTTATGTTTCTGACAGTATTAATATTTGTTGGATAGTCTGTCTCCTTTTTATAAGAATAACATCATTGGGTTTGGTCTTCACTGTAGTGATGTCATATTTAAACAAACAAACTATTTTACAAATAATTATGGAACAGCTCAGAAACTATGGACAAAAACAGGCCAGTTAACCATATATGGAAAACAATTTTATTTATTTGCAAAGAACTCTAACATCCACTCACCCTGAGCCTTGATGCATGTTTGATCTTGAGTTCTCTACCTGCCATTCTTGACAGGTTACATGCCATTGCAGTTTAAGCTTCATAGAGCTTTCTCCAAAGTTTCTCATAATTAGTCACATAGAAGCTGTCTCTGCTGCACTTTATCTTACCATACATTTAAAAGGTTTGCTGTTATTTTAAATTCATCACAAAACTAGTACAAACAAGAAATGACATTTTTACTGTATGCGGCCATTCTTTTAGATTTAAGAGTAGCAGAAAAAAAATGAACCAACCAACCAACCAACCAACCAACCAAAAAAAAAAAAAAAAAAAACAACAAGAAATAAATAAATAATTATGCTTTCTCTGCTTGCAACGACAAATGCAAGACAGACAAGGCAGCTGCCTTACCTGACAGCCGGTTTAGAGATCTAATTGCCAATGATCGAGAAGATGCACAATGTTTTTGTGATGGAATTCAACAGAAACAGAAATTCTGAAACCTGGAGTGTAATTCAGATACTCCTATACCTGTAAACTGATTGCCATTCTTTTTTTTTTTTATTATTATTAAATATTTTGGAAAAATTCCTTTTTAGCCTCCACAAATATTAACTACTCAAGGGTTACCAGTGTAAAGAAACCAGTCATGCGACAGAATGATGCCAGTTGCTCATTGTCCTGTCCTCCAGACAAACCAAGGAGAAAGAAAGAACTTCTAACAGCTCTTGTGCGAGTTGGAAGTACTGAGCTTTTTGGTACCACTGTCCACTTGTCAAAACAACACACAATTTCAGGCAAAGGAATCTATTGTCCATCTATTAGTGAGAGAACTTTGAATGGTGGCAAGTTCAATGGGTAGAAATTGGGATTAATGTTTCTGTCTCAGTTAAGCAGCTAACTGTGAGAAAAGAGATGTGATTTATTTACGTTTTCAGCATGGCTTTAACCTTACCACAGTTGCGCCTTTCTCAGCTTTATTATAATCTCTTTTATGTATTGTCACATAAACAAATTATTTTATGGCTTATGGTAGACCCCATTAATCAACTTTGCCTACAGTTGTACATTTTCATAGGCCTCATACTTACACTGAGAAACATTGGATATTTCTATCCAATACAATATTTGTCAACAAAATAACAGAACAGAATAATTGTCCTCTGTATAAAACAAAAATTCCTCCTAACCCCCTTTGTCCACCCCCCCCTTCCCAGCTCAACACCCACACCCTCTTCTGGCTTAACCAAGAAAACTAGCCTGTATAAGACCAAGTGTGTGACAGATGAAGAAGGTAAACCTGGTTTTGATGTTCTGTTCATATGTGAAAAGTCAGAAAAGAAAGTAAACAAAAATTTACAAAGAAAGTGAAGTACAGCTAAAACTGTATGCATCGGTTTATAAGATAATCATGTATTTCAGCAACTGTAGTCTTGTCATGTAGCACTTTGTCATTATAGAAATGCCTGCTAATTCATTTCATAGCAGATTACCAGTTTCAAAGATTTTTCAGTATTGCTATGCAGTATAAACAACAGGAAGACAGGTTGAAATGATAACATATTTGCCTGTATAATACCTGCATTGCTCACATCTTCAAAGTTATACATATGCTTACATGATGTGTTTGGGATACATGGCAACCTAAATGACAGAAGACATGGTGTTTAAAATATAAAGCGATTATCAATTAAAATCATATTTTATAGTTTAGATTTATTAATTCAGAATACAAGAAATTAGTTAAAGTATATCCCAGGTTTGTGTCTGAGTTCCCAAACTGATACTGTGATCATGGCAAACATAAAAACATAAAATGCTTTCATATTATGCAAATAGAACTAGATGGGACTTTTATTCCTCGCTTATGTTGGCTAATCATATGCAGTGGTGCCATGTTGTGGTGCCTTTCACATAGTTATCAATTTATTCCCTGAAATCTGCATGTATTGTTAAACTTCACTACTCTTATTTGGGATCTGTTTTTATAACGTCACTTTTCTGACTGGCTATCTTGTAATTTACAGCAGGAAGTCAAAGGTTGGAAGCCAGTGACTTCTGGCACCAGGAGGAAGGCTTCTGTTCCACCTGAAGGCTTTCAACTGAAATACATATTCACTACACTCAAAGCTAAGGAGGAGCTGGGTGTGCTTTCAAGTGAAGTGTCTGGGCTGACTTACCTTGAGCCACGTAGGAGAACCAGGAAGAAGGGGCAAGTGAGAGTAGTGAGTGGACACGGCAGTGAGGGGACACAGACACCAATCTGCCAACCTCTAGAAAAAGTTGTTGTTTGGATACAGGAGGTTGCAGAGAGACTGACAAAGCTTGTCCATCTTTCTGACTGTTAACCCTTACTGTTCTATGTGATAGTCAGAGGTATGGGTGCCCAGGCATTGTTCTCTTTCATCCATCTGATGAGGGGAAAGGGTGCAAAGAGTAGGGGACTGATACTGCATGTCAACAATTTTTTGCACTGATAATATTGATGACAGGTTTTTGATTTCTGTAACCAACCAACTTTCCGAAGATGAAGGTCCACTTGGAAGAGGTGGAATCTGCCTCACCAAGCAGGGCAAAAGTATCTTTGCCAGTAAGGGCTGACATGATAGTGAGGACTTTAAACTAGGAACAAGGTGGGCAGAGAAAGTAACCAACCATCCTGGGAGGAAGTGATGGACAAGGCTGATGAGCAAAGGGCCTGGAGTAGTGTAACACAAGGGATCACAAAGAGATCACCTCCAACACTTGCATGTAACCAAGTGAGGTCACCTACATCATTTGCATGTAACCAAGGAAGTGTCTACAGTGGGAAGTGTTCCACTATAATGGGAACTTCCCCCAGATACTCTCTAGGAACCCAGAATGCTAGTGTGCCAATTTGAACTAAATGTATACTACCACACTCAATTTTGGGAATAAACACAAGGAATTAGAGATCTGTGTTCATCTAGAATAGTGTAGAATAGAATAGCTCAGTTGAAAGGGACCTTCAGAGATCATCTAGTCCAATGGCCTGTCCAATTCAGGGCTAAAAAAATGTTAAAGCATATTATTGAGGGCATTATCCAAATGCCTCTTGAACACTGACAGGCATCGACCACCTCTGTAGGAAGCCAGTTCCAGCATTTGACCACCCTCACTGTAAAGATTTTTTTCCTAAAGTCCAGGAAAGCTGGTGCAGCTTTGTGCCATTCCTATGTATCCTATCAACAGTTACCAGAGAGCAGAGACTGGCATTTCCCTTTCCACTTCCCCTCCTCAGGAAGTTGTAGAGAGCAGTGAGGTTGCCTCTCAATGTTTTCCTCAAGCTAGATACCCAAAGTTTCCTCAGCCTCTCCTCATAAGATGTGCTTTCCAGCCTTTTTACCCGTTTTGTTGTCTTCCTCTGGATGCTTTCAACTATTTTAACACCCTTTTTAACACCGCAATATTCACGGTGAGGCCCAACAATGCTAAATATTGAAGAGGAGAATCACCTCTTTGATGAGCTGGTATACTATGTTTAATGCACCCCAAAATGCAGTTTGCCCTCTTGGCTGCCAGGACACACCGCCGGTTTGTGATGAGCCTGCTGTCAGACAGCATTCCCAGACTCCTTTCTGTTGAGCTGCTCTCCAGCCACTTATCAATGTATATAACTGGTAGGGTTTATATATACATCAATCTATATACCTGAAGGGAGGTTGCACCAGTGAAAGGACGAGAGGCAATGGGCATAAACTGAAACTCAGGAGGTTTTGTCTGAACATCATGAAACACTTCATTACTGCACAAGTGACAGAACACTGGCACTGGTTGCTTAGAGGGGTTGTAGACTCTCCCTCCTTGGAGGTATTTGAAAGCCACCTGGACTCAGTCCTGGCCAACTTCTGGGTGGCTGTACTTGAGGAGGGGGGGGGTTGGACCAGATGACCCAAAGCAGTCTTTTCAACCTCAAACATCCTGTTATTGATTCTGTGATTTTCTACAAGAAGTCTTGGCCCATAGTTTACTTATGAACAGACTTTGAGGTATTCATCATTTGGGGTGTACTAGTTCTGATTAGATATGCAGCTATTCCTTCTTATCTGCTTCTTATCTCTGCAAAGATATGCCTAAGAGTCAGAATTGGTGAGTGAGAGTTTTTGTTAATAATTGCAATTATAAGTTCAACTGTCTGCTGTTGTAATATTTTCTGACAATTGTTGGAAATTTTATGCTGCTATAAAGTTTTGGTCAGTATTTTTGGAAATATTTATGGAATGCATGTTCAAATGAGGAAGGGTCATAGCAAAAGTCACTGATATTTTTATTTGAATACTTGCAGAAACATGCTAATTCAGTATAAACCATCATTACTGTTTAAATAGCTGGTTTCTTAGCCACCGTATGAAAAGATCATTTATTCTGTAGGGCAAAGTTAATGTTGGCAGAGGTGGAATTTCAGTGTCCTATAGTAGAACATGAAATTGCAGATGAACATCTGGTCTGTGATCTGCAAATACATTTAAAATATTTTAGAAGGAAGCATCTTTATATTGCATTTTCCCCTCTCTTTGCTTAGCAATTACTGGCTTAGAGGTATTATAAAGAAAAAGAGCACGCCAAATATATATATATATATATTTTAATATAATTAGACTGACCTAAAGATACTGAAGATTAATCTCAGTTTCATGGTAATTTTCAAAAGCTCATTTAGTAATAGATTTTGACTTTATTTCTCTATTGTACAAAATAGGCCATATTCTTATGTTCTGTGACCCATTAAATTAAATGGACCACTGATGATGGTTCAATATTTTTACTCAGAAATATCTGCAGGAAAAAAATTCTAATTCTATTTGCCTTTAATGAATTGCATTTTCATACTTGGTCTTGATTTTAATTTCCTTGGATCTGTTCCGTGTTGTGCAATCTCTTTTAATGCTTGGAACACCTCTGAATGAAGCATGCCAGTTCAGGTAATGTGACACATTTCTTCTCGTAATATAATCGTGTCCTTGATTTAGTTAAACTCTCAACAAATACCTAATGCTTAATGCAAATGACAAGTAGTTATTTTGAACCAAAGGGACTATTTGATGCAACTGAGCATTTCAACATACAGCGCTGTATTCTGAACTGGAGACAACAGTAATTAAGCTTTAGTTCTCTACTGATACATGTTGTTCCCAATGGAATTGATATACTAGCGAACCCATTGTCATGAAAAACTTTGAGATTTTAAAGGTCAGAGGTATATTTACCCAAGTTTCTTGACCATGTGACAATTTCCAGTTCTTTTCAAAAGGACAAGATTTAGACTAAATTAAACATTAGGCTATGGTTAGGCATTATGTTTACATTTATCTATATGATATTACATTCAACATTAATGCATGATAATGCATTCCCTTCTAATTACCTTTCTGGGCACTTTTATGGCCTTTGTCACTGTTGTATCTGAACATCTCATAATCATTAATGGGTTTATCTTCACTAATCACCTGAAAGGTAGGGACATAACAAGCTCTAAAACAGTAAGAATGGAGATAGAATAGACCCTAATTTACAAGGTTAAATAACTTCTGTCATAAAGAAGTGAGCTGCAATGTGAAAGGGTATATCTAGGGTACAGTCCCCTATTCTAGTCTCTAGTTTTATTTATCGATTACTGAGTTTAATCAAAGAAGTTATTGAATGGCAAGATTTCTTTTATTTAGCAATCAAAGTTTCATTGCTGTCTTTTTACCAGTACATTTTCCAGTCTTCAGAGTAGATAGTTTATTTTATTAAGATTTTCAGTTGACATTTTTAGATAACAGTTGCCTGTATCTTATTAACATACTTCAAACATCATTACTGCATTTTTTCCCTGGCACCTCCTTAGTCCTCTATGACTTTTCCAACATAATTGCTAGTTGTTTAATTTTAGGCAATTTCCCTTAACAATATAAGATGAGAAGTGGTAGGCCTTCTTATGTGCATATGCTGTATTTCCCAATATACTTTTCATTAAAAATCAAAAGATGTACTGAAATTACTTCCTACCTATTTATTTATAGAGCTCTTCTCTATTCATATTCTGCATGCTGAATTTAAAAATATAGGGCAGTAGGATAATCATTTTAGATTCATTATTGATTTTTCTTATGTTGTCTGGTATTTCTGCTTAAAAATCCATCTTAATACTCCGGTTTGGATTGCTTGTTTTCCCCCTTCAGCATATGTTTTCACTTAGAAAATGACTCTGTCAATTATTTTGATTCCGAGAGAAGCAAAAACAGGCATGACAACCAAAAAAGGAAATGTAGTTCAAAATATACACCTGAACGTTCTTGATAAGCCTAAAAATAACAGTGATGGTTCTTTGATCAAAAAAAAAAATAAAAAAAAAAATCAGAACATATTCAGTACTTTTAAAACATTCATGGAGGGTCCCACATTTATTTCTGAATAAATATATAACAGACAACAAAGAATGGACCAAAATCACAATAGATACTGTAAAGTTAAAAAATAATAAATAATCCAAATTAGTCCATTCTTCACAGTGCTTTCAGTATTTATGAAGGAATGGTGTTTGTATGTAAGAACTACATGTAAGAAGAAACAAAGATCTCAATTGCTAGATTCCTAAATATACATTTCATAGGATAGAACTGTGAAACCCATACTGTACTTATGCTAGAAAACTGCATATATGTGATGTATTAAATATTGCTAAATTTTAATAGCTGTCAGAAAAGTAAGGTTGCTAAAGCGCAGACCTCAACAACTCTACCCAATCTTATCTTTCATAAAATATGAATTAATAATTCATTCTGGGGAATAGAATGAGGTCTAAAAGCACTTTCTTTCATTGGCAAAGGACAACATATTTAAATGCTGTAGCATCAAAATGCTGAGATACAGGTTCTTCCTGAAGAGGTGCCAGTTCAGAGCTTGAGACCAGAAAAAAAAAAAAAAAAGAAGGCAGAGTTGTGGAAAAGCTTAAAATGGTTAAAGCCGAGCCACTGGAGTAGACAAGTTCTGTCACCAGCAACAGCCTTGCAGTTTGCATGGACAGTAGTGACTCTGATCTCTACAAGGAAGGACAACTTATGTTTCTATTTACTATCATTCCACTCAATCATATTAAAACCTTTAAATTCTCATCTGTAAAGTATATGAAGCACAGCAACACAGTCTTATATAGACAATTAGGCAAAAGTTGTCAATGGTGCCCCGTTGAGATGCACCTAATTTAAGTATAATAAATATAAATCTTTCAGATAAATAAATTAATTTTTTGAACAGTGGAAGACATTCTCACTTCTGCTTCTTCTTTGGAAGAGCAAACCGTGCACTTCAATCTTGATCAAAATTCTGTTTTTCCTTTTCATTTCAATCAGAAAGCCTTATGAGGTTTCTGATTCAGGCATCATTGAGGACTTTGGGTCCACTAGTCACCTCCCAGGTTGCTTCATAAAAGTAACCTCAATAATAGGTGCTGACTTCAATCACAATTTGACAAGAATATCTACCAGAATTTAGCAATGGATTTATGGATTTCTAAATTCTAAGAGGGTAAAAGTTCTTCAGCTTCTGTTTCAGTATTTCCATCATGATTCTCATCTTTAATGGAATGATAAATGCATCTTTCACTCGTTTGGCTAGGATTCATGCTTGCCGATTTAACTCATCTTTTACTTTTTTCATTCTTTCATTTTGAGCTGCATTCTATCACATAATGGTCCCTTTCATTTTATGTGCAGCAAGATCAATTTGTGGTCAAGTTTTGTCTTGCTGAATTGAACTGAAAACAAGTGTGTTTGTACCACATACTAATCACTTTTTCTCTTTTTTTCCCCCCATCTTTTCAAAGTCCATAAACATAGGCTACTAGGGTGAATAAAAGTGTGTAGATTAATCTTAGTATGGTATTATTATTATTATTTATTTTTTTCAAGTCATGGACATTGTCATGTTCAAGCTTTAGATGAAGATTAAATGAAGACACTGAGTAAAACAAGACAAATACAGCATGTAGCTTTAGCAGGCTGCACTGACAATGCAAATATTTAACAAGAAATCTTCATCTGCAAGTCAGATCATATCTTTAACTTCATATTTTTATCTAACAATGGTGCTTGATTTATAATGGACACAAACCACTTGCAAGACTATTCTGGTACCTGCTTTAAATTATGAGAAGGAAAGTATTTATTCTGATCTCACCTATATTGATTAGAAATATCACATAGCTCAAAAAAGTTAATGGGGTCATTGTGTAAAAATAAACAGGAAACTAATGAACTAAAAAAAAGACCCCCCCCATGCAATAATAATAATTAAAAACAAACAAACAAACACACACACAAGAAACAGGATATTATTTTAATTAAAGCAATGTACTAAATTTAAGCTGTAGTAATTTATATTATAGCAGGGATACATGAAGTTAACTTTTCAGCAAAGAAAATTATTACTTCTTCTGGCACTGCACTGCACTAGCAGCTCATCTTGAATTTCTTTTCTTTTGTTAAACCTAAGCGCTTTCTCTAGTCACTGAATTCAAACACAGTTAATGAAAGAAAATGCTTTAAATCTTTTAATGAGATTTCTTTGGATTTCTAAGAATAATGTGGTATGTTTACATGTTGATATCAACTGAGAGTTATGTTCTATCTTTAGCTGAAGAGACATTTCTCTTATGGGAGAATTATGACAGAAGAAACAGATTTACCCAGGAAGCCTAAAATAGGCTTTTCATTTCATAGAAACACAGAGGGGAAAAAAAGGGAGGAAAGAAGTGCTACATTGTGAAAATAGACTTGTGTAAGCCTGTTATGACTGGGAAAGATAAAACTAAGTTCACTGACATTCTATATTTGCTACTCCAAGATTATCAGACCTTGTGTAGGTCTGTAGTAATATGCAGGTAAATGTGAATTTTTATGCATTTTTTTCTCACTGAAAAAAACAAACCAAAACAAAACAAAAACAAACAAACAAACAAAAAAACTACTAAGACCCCCCAGTTCTGCGTAGGTCAGTTCTCAGTAGCATAAACATTGGGAGATAAATCAAACATTAACTCACTGTGGGAAACTGTTTTAGACAGACAGGTTAGCACAGTCCGAGGTATGTTATATAAACAATGCTGACACTAAAGACCTCACAGATCATGAGATAAATTTAGGACAAAATAGTACAGGAAAAGCTTCATGTCTTTCCAACCTGCAGATGCCAGAACATATAACTAAATGGAAATCTCTCTGAATTAGAAAAAAAAAAAAAAAAAAAGAGAAAAAAATAAATTATCCAGTGAATCTGCGTTGTTATAAAATATATTAATTCTAGATATGCAGACATGAATTTGATCCATTTAGCTGTAAAATAATACAGTCTGTTTTCTCCTCATATTACTTCTCTTCTAACACTTGTTAACTCTGCATTCCTATTAGCAAATGCTTCAAAATCTTCATGTGTTGTTTCTTAAGTAGCTTATGCTTAATGCAAATCTTTCAAGATCCACTTGTACCCTATAATTTTTCATGCACATAGAAAGTTTTCTTCTTTATGTTCATTGGTTCATCTGAGCACGTATATTGAAAAGGTAGTCATTAACCTCTTCAAAACAGTCTCAGAACTCTGCTGTGTTGTCTACCAAAAAATTAAAATTACAAAGAAAAGAAAGACTTTGACAACAGTTAGGCTACTGCCTCTCAGTCATCTTGATGTAAAAAAAAAAAAAAAAAAATTAAAATTAAGGATCATTTTGTACTGTCATGCTAGATTATTGCTTCATACATCAGTGAGTCATTTAAAAACAAGTTATTTACATTTCCCATTGCTGGTTAGAGAGCTCAAGGTTCTAGGAAATCTCTGGCTGTACAGTGAAGCATAACTGAATGCTACATCTGATTTTGCTTTCCCTGCACATCGTCAGTTAAATATTAGGGACTCAGAAAACATGTTCAAGTGAAGATAGGAGTTACGCAAAGTTAACTGTGTAATAGCACTTCAGAAGTTACAATATTGATTGTCTGACTTAAGAGTGATCCTGCTGTTATATTTTGTATAGAAACATTTCAAACTTCCATAAGGAAAGGAAGATTCTTGATTTAAATCATTGTTCCTTCTTTATGTATGCAGTCCTGAGAACCTAACGGAATATCACATCAATTTGTTTATAAAACAAGTTAGTGACCCTATTTTACCTTTTCAAATTTTTACCAGAGGAAAAAGCTGCTGTGGTAGAGATAACAATACTTTGGAGTGGTGCATGGAGTCCTTGTTACATATTGTTAAACTGAAAAAGAAAGTGAAGGACCGGTTTGTATGCAGACATGAGAAAAATAAATAAATAAATAAATAAATCTGTCCTGTGCTTTAAATCCCTCTGCAAGCTTCTCTCTCAAAATGCAGGTGATGGCTAACAGGTCCTGAGGTTGTACAGTGTGTCTGTCACAGGTGAGTCACTATCACACATTTCTTTCTCTTTTGCCAAGGTAATTCATTCCATGCACACATAATATAAAAACCAAGTGACATAATGTTTGTTAATTTGACAAACGGTTATGTCATTTATGGACAGACTAATGGATTGCAGATTTTGTGGCAAAGCCAAGATGTCAAACATGAATACTCTGACTCTGTTTCCAAGTCCTTAAAAAAGACCGTATTAACCAACATTCTTACAGTTGAACAGTTTGCAAAGCATCTTTCAAAATATTTTACTTTTTCCTGCAATGTGTCTTGAAGTAATTCCTTGTGTGAATTCCAGAATAAAACAGACTGTTCTAATTTTAGAAAACCTAATTTTAAATTGTCTATTAACCACATTCAGAAGGTTAGTTTGCCCTCAGGTAGGAAACATCATAGGGCATCTGTCAAAGTTACTTGTTCCTTTAGTTATATGGAAATTAACTCTTTCTTAGATATCAAAGAAACTGTTTGTCACATGATAGATTTTGAATGGTAGCAATTATATATCAATGTATTATATATAATATAATATATAGAACCCAGGGTCAGGGTTCTAATCTACACCTCACAATACTTACTTTCTGGTATAAAAGATAGAACGTTGTTATGATGAGTTAGGATTGGAGTCTGAAAGAGTGCCTGAGTATGTTCACATCTATCAAAATAATTTTCATCTTACCATACCTTAGATACCATACATCTTGGAATGCCATTGATTTCCTCTATCTATTTCTTAAAATCTCTCCTTCAATTGGGGGGAAATTATAGCCATGGCAATACTGATTCAGAAAGAAACTACCGTGAGCATTCAGCTTTGGTTGCATACAGCAACTTAGAATATGTCTTTAACACTTGGGATACCAATTTCAGCTTGAATAAAACAAAACCTTGGGAAGCAGCAGCATGTAAATCATTCATGAATAGAGCTTCTACTTCCTCGTAACTTGTAGATATTTACTGTAAATAGGGTAAGATAATCTCTCATATGATGTGTTCAGTGACTAATTGTAATACAAAACAGTGATATTTCAGCATATTGGGCACAGTATTGTCAAGAGCAAAACTGAGCTAAACTAAAATATTCCTCAGAGCGAATTGCTTGTAATGAAAGTAGATACTTAATACAGCATTTAGCTTTTAACAATATGAATGATCTTCAAGGAAAATATTTTTTTTTCCCCTGGATTATGAAAAATTCACTAGCTAGTAATAAATAATAATGCCAGGGAAATTCCACAGTTTGAATGAATATATGAGATTGCTATCTGCATTTTAGTCATTAATAATTGAGACAAGAACCTAATTTGAATTAAATTTGTTTGGGGGTTAAAAAGTATTTTGGTATGCAATGGTAGTGAATGTCCAAGTAAAAATAGTGTTATATTGCTTTACAGGAAGTCTGTTATACTATAGGTAGAAGAGATCAACTCTTGAAATCAGAGTTCTTGGCACCTTCCATTTCCTTGGGAGATTGAATTGGACATCAGATAGGGTTTAAGAAAGGATATAACTGTTTTACACAACATGATGTCAAAAAAATGGATCTGATTCTTGAACAAGCCATGAGAACACTTCAGGTTATAAAAAAATAATACAACTCATCTTAAGGCCACAGACAACATACCTGACAAAAGCAACATAAAAACATATATAATATCCTGTACGTAGAAGCTGATCATTGCCCATTCAGATAGAAAACAAGGGAAGCTTTTGTGCAAATAATTACTGATTTGAATAATTTCCCAAGAGATGGGCTGAATTCTTCATAAACTACAAAAAGTATAAATCATAATTACATGTATCTATGAAATATGTGGCATAGTTCAAATATGAATGACAGGTTTAATACAAAAATAGCAAGAAGGCTCATATGCCTGATCATACAGGAAATTGAACTAACCAATCATATGAGTTCCTCTGGTTTTAAAAAAGATAACTAAGTGTCAAAAATATGAATTAAATTCAACCAGTGAACCTTAGTAAAATATGATGGGTATTATTTTAAGGGATAAATATTTTCTTCCTCCAAAGTCAAGAACAATAGATACTATGTGTTCTTTCAACACAGGAAGCTGATACTTGGGGTTTGTTCCTTAAAGACTTCTAGAAGCTTTATTGAAATATTTGAGCTGTGACTACCTGGAGGAAAAGTATGTAATTCTTGCTCACTAAGCAGACAGCAAGGAACTGAGAAGCTTCCTTTTATTTTTGTGGAAATTTGATTTGTAAATGAGTAGTCAGGTTTGAAATTTCCAGTCTGAGTTTACATGTATTCCCTTAAGTATACTATAAATTATGGGGAAGAATAACAGTCTAAGTATTTCTTTAGCATTGTTAGTTCATCCAAATAGATAAATTTACTTGATAGTTTGTTTCAGTAGATGTAGCTGGTTTTCCTCACCTGAATATAAGAATAAAACTATGCATTAGGAAAAATTTACCCTAATAATTAGAAATCCTACACATACATTCCTGACCTGAGTTCGAGTTCCTTTTTTTTTTTTTTTTTTTTTTTTCCAAAATATTCTCTGTAAAATCCTTGTTTGTTTTTCACTGTACTTTGATGCTGTATCACAGTAAACAGAGTAAATATTGTGTGTTTACTGTTGTTCCTCTGAAAGCAGTAAACCATCATGATACACAAAATCAGGCTGCTTTCTAAAGTCTATTCATGAATGCTTTTCTGATGAACAAAGTTATCAGGGCTTTATTAAAAGACGGAGCAGCAAAACAACAAAAAAACAAGTCCAAGACTAGTCCTTTCTTTCTTTGTCCTTCTGGTGGTCATTCTGATCACTGACAACCCACTACCTCCTCAAAACTACTCCGCACTGGACCCAAGCCAGTCCTGCATGTCTTCATACAAGTTCAGGATCATCCAGCCAAAGTATTGCTGTCGCTGCTGTTTCAAATGGTGCTTGCAAACATGCCATGTGGGTTCAGTGATCTATGAAGGGCAGCAGTAAAACAAAAATTCTTAGGCAATATTAGGGAGATGTTACTTTCCTACGTAGAAATAATGTTTATAAAACTTGTGTTAGTTGAATCTTGATGTTTGATTAATTGTTACTTAGAGGGATGGGGAGAAATATGGGTCTTTCCTAATCATAGTTTATTCTGTGAAATTCCAGTCTGGATAAAACAGTGATTGGGTCAATGTCTGTGCTTACATTTGTTTTCCCCCAGTTGATACTGATATTTCTGGTATGTTAAACCCAGGAAAATGCAGAAGGGTACAAACAGGACTGATGCCAGGTGCTGAAGGAGCAGAGGCTGCAGGCCTGGAATAGTCCTAGGCAGACATTTTGATTGTGTTAGGATGTAGCAGGAAGTGGAGTGGGAGCAGGTACCAGTCAGGTGCATCATGGACAAGGCCGTGATGGCTCTTCACACTGGGAATGGGTATTGCAAATGCAGCTGGTGAGCAGCCATGTGCTGCAACACAGTGCACAGCCTGACTGAAATATCTTTTATAAGATACATGTATTTCTGCTGATGAAGCTCTCAGGAACTAACAGTGTGGCCAGAAAAATATGTCAAAACAGCTTCCCCTTCTAGCTAAATTCCTTCCTTCTTCAGGACAGATTTTATCTTAATCTTTTGAAAATATAAGGAAGAAACTTGTAGTCACAGGTTGACTTTATGCATCCAGTACATTACCTGTTAGACATAGAGGTTAAGTTCCTGATTCTGCTTTGGAGGTTTTTGTTTGTTTGTTTGTTTTTTGTTTTTTGTTCAAGATACCTTAGCAGCCCTCTTCATGAATTAAATGAATCAGGGTTCACTATCTGGTCCTGAGGGCAAACGTCACAGTGTGGCTCACAGCCATAGAAATAAATTCTTTTTCCCTCAAAACACTAAGTGCTCTTATTCATATTGCTTACTGGGAAGGGGTCAAGAGTGTGGAATGTGCTAACATTAAGCAGTATGGCTGACTGTTCAAGGACTGAGCCTGTGCCCTGTTTCTATCTCAGAAATAGCCTGAGTCTCCAGAGATGTTCTTAGCCTTCTTGCAGACCTTATGCTTTTTCAAACCTGTTACATATTTGCATGGCATTATAATTGCCATGGTTCTATGACTTCCCCACAATTGTTCTTCACACAGATGTTTGAGCAGGTCTGAGCAGGTCTAGGTATGACTGCAGTGAAGAGAGTCTGCAGAACGTAACTTTCAATGAGCTTTCAATGTGGATGGCTCCTGTTGTCTGTTGGTGGACTGGGATCTAGCTTTGTCTTGCTGTTGAAATTGGATAAGTCAGTTGCTTTTTTTTTTTTTTTAAATTTTAATTTTTATTTTTTTCAATCAAGCTGATGTCAGAAAAGATACAGAGAGGTCCTGTGTATATTAATTAAAGTGACATCTTTTTGATATCAACATACAAAGCAGTACTGAAAAGAAATTGAGGGTGATCAGTTGGGACACAATAGACACTAGATTAACCACCTGGCAAAGCTTCTAAACTTAAATGAACCACTCAGCTGTTTTTTCAATAATCATGAATACATCAGGCTGATATTTTATCTCAACAGCACTTTGTGTATATGGCTACATTTTTTTATGACCTGAAAACATTATCCTGTTTGTGGAAGCGCAGCCTAAGTCATTACAATCTATGCATCTCGTAAGAAAATTAATACATTCTGATCATATTATCACTCTATTTAATTTTCCACTGGTTAGTTCACTTACCCTTTCATCTTTCATCAGGTTAAAAATCCAATTTTGGAGTAGTTTTCCAACTTACTAAATGAGGGTGAGATGAAGTTTGCTTACATATCAACTTTTATTTCTGTGTAAAACCCATCAGAACTGTTTTGTTTGCTTTATTATTTCTATCAATGATTGGGTAAGCTTCATTCAAACATAAGGTTAGCTTGGCAACTGCTCAGAATTGGGTTTTATGGCCAGTAATGACTATGCATCTTTAAGTTCTTTATAGATGTTTTCCACATGCTAAAATATTTTTTTTTTTTTTTTTATTTAATTATTTCAGGTTTGTTTCATGGGTTTTTATTTTTCTTGTTAATAATTATAAAATTTATATTTACATTGTAGAAAGTGCTTTCAAAATCATAGAATCATAGAATCATAGAATATCCTGAGTTGGAAGGGACCCTTAAGGATCATCAAGTCCAACTCTTGACACCGCACAGGTCTACCCAAAAGTTCAGACCATGTGACTAAGTGCACAGTCCAATCTCTTCTTAAATTCAGACAGGCTCGGTGCAGTGACCACTTCCCTGGGGAGCCTGTTCCAGTGTGCAACCACTCTCTCCGTGAAGAACCCCCTCCTGATGTCAAGCCTAAACTTCCCCTGCCTCAGCTTAACCCCGTTCCCGCGGGTCCTGTCGCTGGTGTTAATGGAGAAAAGATCTCCTGCCTCTCGACACCCCCTTACGAGGAAGTTGTAGACTGCGATGAGGTCTCCCCTCAGCCTCCTCTTCTCCAGGCTGAACAGGCCCAGTGCCCTCAGCCGTTCCTCGTACGTCTTCCCCTCCAGGCCTTTCACCATCTTCGTAGCCCTCCTCTGGACACTCTCCAACAGTTTCATGTCCTTTTTATACTGTGGTGCCCAGAACTGCACACAGTACTCGAGGTGAGGCCGCACCAGCGCAGAGTAGAGCGGGACAATCACCTCCCTCGACCTACTAGCGATGCCGTGCTTGATGCACCCCAGGACACGGTTGTCCCTCCTGGCTGCCAGGGCACACTGCTGGCTCATATTCAACCTGCTGTCTACCACGACCCCCAGATCCCTCTCTTCTAGGCTGCTCTCCAGCGTCTCATCGCCCAGTCTGTACGTGCAGCCAGAGTTTCCCCGTCCCAGGTGCAGGACCCGGCACTTGCTCTTATTGAACTTCATGCGGTTGGCGATCGCCCATTTCTCCAACCTATCCAGATCCCTCTGCAAGGCCTTTCCACCCTCATTCGAGTCCACAACTCCTCCAAGTTTGGTGTCATCAGCAAACTTGCTCAAAATACCTTCTATTCCTACATCCAGATCGTTTATAAAAATATTGAAAAGTACCGGCCCTAAAATGGAGCCTTGAGGGACCCCACTAGTGACCGCCCGCCAGCCTGACGCAGCCCCATAACCCTTTGGGCCCTGCCTGTTAGCCAATTGCTCACCCATCGTATGATGTTTTTATTTAGCTGTATGGTGGACATTTTGTCCAGTAGGATCCTATGGGAAACCGTGTCAAAAGCCTTGTTGAAGTCCAAAAAAATCACATCAGCTGGTTTCCCTTGGTCCACCATACGGGTGATCTTATCATAAAAGGAAATCAGGTTAGTGTTTTCTTTGTATATCATATACATATAATGTAATGTAGAGGAATACAAATAATGGCTTGTTGGAACCTTAAAGGTTATGTGCAGATTAAACCCTGGCTTCAATTTGAGCTCCAGGTGTTGCCAGGACTATACACACAGTCTTAAAAGAATGCAGCCAACATTTTCTGGGGAAATCCTTAAACTTATGTGGATAAAATACAGAAGAATCTTAGGCAAGTTTAAGCTCTTGGATGTCTGTTTTGCTGTTTCGTTGTTGTTGTCTGTTTGTTTGTTTTCTGAACATCCTACCTGATCACCCATAGCTTTACCATAGAAGCAAGAAGCTTGGGTATACGAATACAGGTTATTAGGAATGTATAAAAAACAGTATTTGGTAAGGGTGAGAAAGCCAGAAACTCAACCTGATAAGCAGAGGCAGAGGCACAGACAGTCTCACTTACCCTCATGGTGCGGCCTGCAGGTAGAGGGAAATGTAGGCAAAGGTTAATATTGCCACCCCAAGGCTGAAGGTCTTGAAAAACATGGAAAGAACATGGAAAAATATGGAAAGGAACCAAAGACAGTTGTGAGAACCACAAGAAGCACCGTGCAGATAACCTTGCTGTTCTTGTCAGAGGCAAGGACAAAGGACAATACTGCCTTGGTTCAGTGGAGAACCTTCCTCTCCATCCTGAGCAGTCATGGATGATACATTATCCTCTGTGTGTCTGCAGCAACAGAACCCCACTGGGCTACCCAGGACTATGACAAATGAGAAGCAGACAGTGAAATCTTGGCCATTTTGCTACCCCTACAACTAGAGAGGCAATTGCCTCTTTTGTCTAGGGGGTCAGGCAGTCATAGAATCAAAGAAAGGATAAGGTTAGAAGGAACCTCTGAAGATCATCTAGTCCAACCCCATCCCTAGCAGGATCACCTAGAGCACATTGTGCAGGATGGCATCCAGGCAAATTTGAGTATCTCCAGAGAAGGAAAACTCCACAACCTCCCTGGGTAACCTGTTCCAGTGCTCTGTCATTTTCACAGTAAAGAGGTGCCCACTCATATTCAGAATGAACCTCCTGTGCTTCAGTTTGTGCCCGTTGCACATCCTGGGCACAACTGAAAAATGACTGTCTCCATCCTCTTGACACCCTCCAGTTGTTTTATCCTGTCCTTTTATGACAGATGCTCCAGTTCTCTCATCATCTTCATAGCCCTCCTGTGGACTCACTCCAGTCGTTCCATGTCTCTCTTGTACTGGAGAGCCCAGAACTGGACACAACACTCCAGGTGTGGCCTCACCAGGGCTGAGTAAAGAGGGAGGATCACCTCGACCTGCTTGCAGTATTCTTCTGAATGCAGTCCAAGATCCCATTGGCTTTCTTGGCCACAAGAGCACATTGCTGGCTCATGGTCAGCCTGCTGTCCACCAGGACTCCCAGGTCCCTCTCTGCAGAGCTGCTCTCCAGCAGGTCACCTCTCATCCTGTACTAGTTCTTGCGATTATTCCTCCCTAGGTGAAAGACCCTGCACTTGCCCTTGGTGAGCTTCTTGAGGTTCCTCTTGGCCCAACCCTCCAGCCTGCTGAGGTCCCTCTGAATAGCAGCACAGCCCTCTGGGATATCAGCCACTTCTTCTAGCTTTGTGTCATCAGCAAGCTTCCTGAGATTGCACTTGGTTCCATCATCCAGGTCATTGATGGGTAAATTGAACAACACTGGACCCAGTACTGACCCCTGGAGGACACCAGTAGCTACAGGCCTCCAAATAGATTCTGTACTACTAAGCACAACCCTCAGCTCTGTCATCCAGCCCAATGCCAGTCCACCTCACTGTCCACTCATCTAGGCCGCACTTCTCAATCTTAATTCACCTCATTTCTTACAGTAGCAACAACCTAATCACATGATTTCTCACTTGATAGAAAGTCATAAAACCAAGTTTCTACAATCAAAAGAGATATTGGAAAGCCATGTTTGGAGCTTCATGTCTTTCCCTTCTTTTTGGATGCAGCAACATAAAAGTAGAAGCAACAGACTATGAGTAGCAAGCAGTACTACAAACAGATTTTTGAAACAAACCATGTCTTCTTGAACTGACAGATAAAAACAGCCACAATAACACTGCCTTGCCTTCTCCCTCTCTGTCAGCCTGCTTAGTTGCAGATTGAACATCTTTGTTGCAGACAGTTGAAGCTGCTGTTTAGTAATTCATTTTCTCTTCACAAACTTAACAATGGGAAAAGAGGAGGAAGAAAAACATTAAAGCAAAATAAAGCTTAATTTTCCCCTGGGCATGAATATAGAAAAACAAACAAACAAAAATGCCCTCAAAATTTCTTGTATGTATTCATATGAATTTTGTTAATATTTCTATTATGTCATATTTGAAGGCAACAAAGAGCATGCAGCTGGCGATGACATTCCACATATGTCTTCTGTGTGGACATAAAGGTCAGTTCTTCTGGTTATCAGGTTATCAGTGAGACCACTGCTGATTGAAATATTTTGTTGCCCAGTATCCTAAGCAGAACCCAGAATTTTGCCTATGCTAACAAAATAATTATTATTAATGTTTGATTGTTTTTAGGTTTGTTAAATGTATCTCTTGAAATAAATTGTTTTCTTTCAGGACAGAAATAAATATGTAGCAATAATATTACCATGGTCATTTTTGTTTAAGAGTATATGGAGATAAGGTTATCCGTTTTAATAGTTTCTAACAGACTGACTTTTCTGGGAAAAAAAATAAATAAATAAATAAATAAAGGACACTGAAGTCTAGTTGACTATCTGATGTTACCAAGAGCTTACATATATTTTGTGTGCTTGTTCATTTCAAAAGGTGTATTGGTTTGCCTAACAAAACATATTACCTGTCCTTACAGATCTTACATCTACATAAAGGTTGAAGTTAAGGTTTGAAAATGTGTATCAGTAATCTTGGGTTAAGAATCCTAAAAGGATGTTGTAATTATCCACAAACTTCTCATGATAAAATCTAAGATATTCATATAAAAAGAAAAAAAAATAGTTACTCCATGAAAAAAATAATGTAACACAATGATTTTATAAATTTTCTTAGATTTTTTCCTTCCCTTTTGTTCCTTTTTAACTTCCTGTCCCATAAGACAGTGTTACATTTGCTAGAATACCTCAAGTCTATGTTTCTTATACATGCGTAGGTTTCTTTTGTGTGCAATTATACTGAATTTCCTGGATTTAAAATATTTGGTTTCATAAGAATTACACTATTGGGATTTTACTCTTAAAGTTGGGAATAAGCATGATTATTTTAATTCCATTTATTTGGATATGTCCTTATGTTTAAAACGTGAAAGTGTTGTACTAGAACCCCAGAGGGGAATCCATCATACAGTACTTCTAATAAATTAAAGATAAGAGCTTTAGAAAAGTTTATCTTCTTAGTTCACAGAAAACATATTCCATAAGAAAAGAATAAGTGCTGTAGGTTGAATGTTGAGGATGAAGACTAATTTTGTTGGTATTCACATGCACACACATGCGCGAGCACACACACACACACACACACACAGAATTCCTGACTGAATACAAAAGAAAATTCAACCTTATCTATGAAGGCACAAGCAGCCCCCAAACAGCTGCATATTGAATTTTAAATTTCTTTCTCATTCTCTTAATTTTTCTGCCTAGTGTCTCACTTTAATTGATCTGAATTTCCATTGCTTGTGTAAGAGGCCCAGTAAACTACATCTTCATCAATCTTTTAAGACTGGAAAAGTTTGTGATTGTTTTAAAATAATGCAAAAATATTTCCCATTAAGTGGAAAGCTATTTTCCTTTTCTGTATAAATCTATGACTACTGACCGTCTCATAAAGGTTTCTACCATATTAAATACAGCCATGACAGTCTGCCAACTAAGTAACACATTATTTTGCAACACCAGTCTCTGGGGATGCATTTATTGAACTTTTAAACAGAATGCCATCAACAATCCATTTCATCTAGCTGCATAACACCCTTCTACCAATCACCCAGTGAAGCTGTCCTATTTCACTTATCCTGTCCCATTCAATGAACTGTAAGTACATTTTTGCCTAATGATAAGGGCACTGGGGGCCATATATAATTCAGGGGCTGCTTGAAATGCATCAGCCTACTGTCCTGATATGTTAATCCTCTCACTGGGGGCTTTTATTTGATGTCTAATGTAAATCCATGTATGTAAGCTTCAACATCATTATCATTATTGTAAAAGAAGATAAAAATGAAGCAGTAGCACTGGTACTGATGATGCCTGAGAACAAGAGTTGCTTACAGTAGTACCTAGTTAATCTAGTTCCCAAATACTAAAAAAAAAAAAAAAAAGGAGTGAACTTTTGCATACTATTTGAAGGCACAAAGGAATACTCTGGTAAGCTTTTCTTTAAACTAGCTATCTACCTTTAAATTTTTTCTGTCTTGTTACCACAAATCCAATCTATCCTGAGAAAAAAGATTCTCTCACAGTGGGTGATATTCAGCTTGTTTCACATGGTGAAGCAACAGAAAGCATAATATATTTGCAGAATATGTAATTTAATTATATCTGCTATCCAGTCTGCTAAATGAAGAAGTCTCTGATGCCTTTTACACATATGAAAAGGGAAGAATGAGAAATCTATCTTACAAGGAATATAGGTCAATCAATTTTTTAGTCTTTTCTTAAGCTAGCCAAGAGTTTAGTCACTAATGAAACCAGTAAACAGACTGTCTCTTTATTAAAATAAATTGAAAATCCCAAATATTGTTTAAATTAAATCTATCTGTTGACATTCTATGTAAAATTTTAAAGAGTGCCTTATGGGGTAAAATAGTAGACTAATTAAAAGCAGAGCCAAAGACATCTAGTAGCATTGTTTCTGTCTCTGCCCCAGATTCTAATTCTATGATTTATTTAACCCAGCTGTTTTCCCCCATCTATCAGAACTTTCTTTGTCTTCCATTTAGATACAGGAGAATGCCGATCAGAACAGTCTCAGACTTAAGTGCTCAGATCTATTATCCTTGCAAAAAGAAGAATGGATCCTTTAAATGCACACACAACTTAGAAATGATGATAATATTGATGTAGGGGG